>NW_006921740.1:4416273-4430114 GCF_000298275.1 Orycteropus afer afer
AGTATCACTACAGAAGTAGGATTGCCCAACCTTCCTTCCGAGGAGTGGCTGGTGGGTTTGAACCGCCAGCCTTCTGGTTAGCAGTCAAGTGTTTTAGCCACTATGCTAGAGGATCAGTGAAAAAGAGGAAGTCCCTTAACAAAATGAATTGACACAGTGACTGCAGCAGTGGGCTTAAACATAGCACAGTAATATTGTGAAGCTGGTCCATTAATGGGCAGTGTTTCATTCTGTTTTACATATGGTTGCTATGAGTTGAACTAAGTTGCTAGCACCTAACAATAATAACAATACAATGTCACCAAGGAACGGCCACTTAATGAAGGAATTAAGGAATTTAATATCCTTCACGATTTTCACTATTTCATTCCACTAGAAAGGCCTCAAAATTTAATTATGCCAGAAATATATGGAATACCTCTGGCAATATGCAAAGTTGAGAGAAAATACAAATATATTAGGAGGTTGCCTTTCTATGTTTTCTTGGAGAGAAAAGAGTGATAAGTTTAAAAGCTTATGAAGATTTTTTTTTTTTTTTTTCAGAAGACCCTCAAGTGTGAAGGCTCCTAGTAGAAAAAACAGATTCTGACTAGACCATACATGATATGTCAGATACATTGAGTAGTATATTGTCCTTAATTAACAATTAATTGTCTAGAGTTTTTTGGGTTTTTTTTTTCAATATTGAAGGATTAAACACTGAATTTGCACTCTTATGTTGTCCCAGATTGGTGGTTAGAAACAATATTTATATTTTATCAGGTAAGATAATATAAATAAACATTTGTATCTGCTTTATTTTTCCCCTGATAAAAATATGAATTTTCATTCTCTTCTTCTGCTGTAAGCATATAGACTATTTGGAATGTAAAATATTGTTAAGTGTATGTGAAGTATATAGCTCTTAAAGGGCTTTGTATTTTATTAATTATCAACAAGAAATTAAATTATAAGAAAATGTGGAAACTTGTTAAGCAAATGACAGGTATTTTATAACTATTCTTAGCTCTATAAATGTTTCATCATTTATGTTATACATTATGCCCTTTACTGATTGGGTTCCATTTTAACATCTGCAAACCAAAAGCTGCAAATACGTATACACTATTGGTATCTTTAGGGCTCTGGTGGCATAGTAATTAAAGCATTTGACTGCTAACCAAAAGGTTGGTGGTTCCAACCCACTAGCTGCTCCATGGGAGAAAGATGTGACAGCCTGCTTCCATAAAGATTCACAGCCTTGGAAGCCCTATGGGGCAGTTCTACTATGTCCTATAGGGTCATTATGAGTCAAAATTGACTTGACTGCAGTGGAATTTTGATATTGCTGCCTTTAATGTGTCTTCTTCCCAAAGCAACTGAGAGAAGTTTCATTACATCTGTAAGTAAATATTACGACGCTAATGAAGGATTTAAGAGGCAAGTAATTAGGTCCTCGTCACAAAACTGTAATTATTTCCCACTTTTCATTACCTGAAAAGAACATAAAGATTGAAGTTGCTAGCTCTGGTAGCATAGTGCCTAAGGCACTTGACTGCTAACCAGAAGGCTGGCAGTTCAAACCCACCAGCCACTCCTCAGAAGGACGGTTGGGCAGTCTATTTCCGTAGTGATACTGCCTCCAAAACCCAAGGAGGAGTCGCTATGAGTCAGGTCCAACTCAACGGCACAACAACAGTTTCTTTTCATGTAATAGTACATAAGCTACAAGGACATCATGATGATTTAGTATTTTAGAATGGGTTTTCTGAGGCCAAGTTTCGTCATCTGTAAATGAGGAAGTTGAGCTGTCTAAACTTCTTTTTTAGCCCTAACATTTCAATATTGTGTAAAATTATATGTTCAATAGAATGCCCATGTCAAATAAAACTAAATCCAGATTTGGATAGAGAGAGGCTTTATTCTGAAAGAAAGACTGTTTTGCAAGGGAGAAAAGATACTATTGCAGGAGAAGGAGGAGCCTATTACAGCAGAGGGAATGCTCTATCCGTAAGATCAGCAAGGGTCGGTAAGTTAAGCAAAAGGGTTTTTTTTTTCTTTATATATACCAGAGTTATTCAGGCTAAAAAGAAGTGGGATGAGAGGTGACATGACTGGGTAGTAAATTAGAGAACGTTTTACTCTGAGGCCAGCCTGTTCTCTGAGAAGGATCCTTAAAGAAGGGTTGTGTGTTGACTCAGGGTGAGAGTGGGCCAAAGTTCAGCAGCTTGGGAGAAGGAGAGAGCTTGGTTAACAGTTATTTTCTTCTAATTCATCAGCAGGGACAAACCAGTTAATCATTTATGAGGTGAAGAATGGGAATTTGGAGGGTCTGTGTCTGGGCTTGCCATAGGTAAATGTGAGGACATCAGTGAGTTCTCTGTAAGTCATGTGGGAAGAGTGGTTATTTGTAGTCAGCTATGTTCTGGAACACAGAGGGTGAGAGGCTTTCTTTAACCATCCCTGTTTTCTAGGATCACAGGATTGGAATAAAATTCAACAGCATCATCCAGTGCCAGTTGAGCATGATGTCCCCCGAGACCATGGTCCTCAGTTGGCAGGCCGGGTGATTCTTTCTCTCAAGGTGTTTGGTTGTCTCTAAGAAGTTGCTCCAACTCTTTCTTCTGTTGCTTCTGTAATGTATGTGGCTAATTTTGTAGCACAAGTGCATATGTAAGATTATCTTCAGCCAAATCTATCCTTATCTAAGGCATATTGCTGTTTGCCTACCCCCACCTGATCTTCTCACCTGTCCATGGCTTTATCAATAGCCTGGTATTTAGTGTTAGTGGTAATGCCGTATTGTGCATATACTAGTTATGTTTCTCTATTGTCGATATCTTGTGTGCATGTTTCAGTGTCCTTCCTTTCCCCAATGTCATCATCCTGGTCACAGACTCTTTCCATACCATCCCTCCTGTCACCCAAATCAACATGTGACCCCAACTAGTCTGAAATTTTCCCCTCCCACTTGGCTGTAATCTTTATGGAAGCAGATCCCCAGGCTGTTCTTTCTAAGTGCCACAGCGTGGCCTTGAGCTACCAATCTTTAACCAAAAAAAAAAAAAAAAATTCACTCCCGTTGAGTCAATTCAATTCATGGTGACCCCTCCTTGAGTTTCCAAGACAGTATCTCTACAGAAGTAGATTTCCCAATCTTCTTTCCAAGGAGTAGCTGATGGATTTGAACTGCTAGACTTCTGAGCTCCTTGTTGTTGTTGTTATGTGCCGTTGAGTTGGACTCGACTCATAGAGACCCCTCCTTGGGTTTCCAAGGCAGTATCACTACGGAAGTAGATTGCCCCATCTTCCTTCCGAGGAGTGGCTGGTGGGTTTGAACCGCCAGCCTTCTGGTTAGCAGTCAAGTGCCTTAGGCACTATGCTACCAGAGCTCCTCCAGAGCTCCTTAGGCAAGTAAAAAAAAAAAAAAAAAAAAAAAAATCCATTGCTGTCAAGTTGATTCTGACTTAAAGAAACCCTATAGGACAGAGTAGAGTTGCTCCATAGGTTTTCCAGGTCTGTGATCTTTACAGAAACAGACTGCCACATCTTTCTCCCATGGAGCTGGGTTCCCAACCATTGACGGCTCAGTTAGCACTTTAGTGCTTAATCATGGTACAACCATGGCTCCATTTGTTGTTGTTGTTGTTGTTAGGTGCCATCAAGTCTTTCATGTGATCTCTGGTGTCATTTCTATCGCCAACACCATATTTTCCAACTACTGGTGATTCTTCTTTGGTTCCAACTTTCACATTCCAATCACCAGTAATAATCAATACATCTTGAGTGCATATTTGATCAATTGCAGACTGCAGAAGTTGGTAAAAATCTTCATTTTCCTCATCTTTGTCTTGTTGGTATGTAAATTTGAATAATAGTAGTATTAACTGGTCTTCCTTGTAGGTGTATGGATATTATCCTATCACTCATAGCATTGTACTTCAGGATAGATCTTGAAATATTCTTTGTAACAATGAATGCTTCACCATTCCTCATCAATTTTTCCTTCCTGGCATAGTAGATCATATGGTTGTCTGATTCAAAATGGCCAAAACCAGTCTTTTCAGCTCACTAATGCCTAGAATATCAGTCTTTATGTGTTTCGTTTCATTTTTGACAACTTCCAATTTCCCTAGATTCATACTTCATACATTCTATGTTCCAATTATTAATGAATGTTTCCAGATGTTTCTTCCCATTTTTAGTCATGCCCCATCAGCAAATGAAGGTCCCAAAAATTTTACTCTCCACATCCTTATGATGACTCTACTTTGTGGAGGCTGCTCTTCCCCAGTTGTATTTTGAGTGCCTTCCAACCTGAGAAGCTCATCTTCTGGCCCTATATCAGACAATGTTTCAGGGCTATTCATAAAAGTTTTCCAGTAATATATCAGACAGTGTTTCACTGCTATTCGTAAAGTTCTCACTCACCAATTCTTTGAGAATTGGATGGCCCCATCATTCTTCCCAGTCTGTCTTAGTCTGGAAGCTCCTCTGAAACCTGTCCACCATGGATGACCCTGCCACTACTTGAAATACTGCTATTACAGCCTCCATCTTACAGTAACACACAAGCCACCAAAGTGTGACAAACTGACAAATGAGTGGTGGAGGGCTCCATTTAATATAGCACAAACTGTTTGGGCTATCCTACATGTTGGTATGTTCTTTTATAAGGAAAATCAGCTAAAACAGTAAAGCTATGAAAGTCATTATGGTTTGTATAATTCAATTTAATTTTTTTTAAATCATGTAAATAATCAATATTTATTTTAACTGCAGGAGGGTACAGGCATAAATAAAAGGATATCCAATTTTTTTAAGATTGAAGGTAATTCTGAATCTGATGTAGATAATTATTATCATGAACACAAAACCTATCCAGTTAGTTCTAAGTGTGCACTGATTTTGTTGTTGAAAATTAGGGCTAATTAATCAGATCAGTCTACTCAATGCTATAATAGATTTCGTTTTCTGAGGCTGTTCCTGACACAGGGAATGGTGCCACCATCAGTCCACTTGTCCAAGGTGGAAAACTGAGACTCATTCTTTCTTTCTTCCTTTTTTAATGCATTTTATTGAAATATAATTTATTAATTTATGTACAGTAAAATATACAAAACTAAAGTGACACAGGTCAATGCAATTTTTTTTTTTTTACAGTATTCCCTCCCCTTCCCTCCCATCCCTGGTAACCAACAAAGAAAGTTTCCCTCCATATATAAACCTTTCCTTGACCCTCCACAATAACAAACTAATACTATGTTTGTCCTTCTGTGATTGACTTATTTCAGTCAGCATAATGTCCTCCAAGTTCATCCATGTTACATGGTGCTTTGCAGATTCTACACTATTCTTTAGTGCTGCATAGCATTCCATTGTGTGTATGTACCATAGTTTAGTCATACACTCTTCCATTGATGGGCATATAGACTGTTTCTAGCTTTTTGCGATTGTAAATAGTGCTGTGATGGACATGGGTGTGCATATATCTGTTCCTGTCCTGGTTCTCACCTCTCTAGCACATATACCTAGTAATGGGACTGCTGGGTTAAATGGTATCTCCAATTCCAGCTTTCTAAGAATCACCATACTGCTTTCCACAGTGGTTGTATCACTTCACAGTCCCACCAGCAGTATATGAGAGTCCCATCCTTGCCAGCATTTGTTATTTTCTGTCTCATTTACCCTTGCCATCAGTGCTGGGGTGAGATGGTATTTCATTGTTGTTTTGATTTGCATATCTCTGATGGCCAGTGATCATGAGCATCTCTTCATGTGTTTGCTGGCCATCTGAATATCCTCCTTGGTGAAGTGTCTATTCATGTCTTGTGCCCATTTTTCAATTGGATTGTTAATTCTTTCACTGTTGAGGCAATGGAGTTTTCTATAAATCTTAGAGATAAGTCCCTTATCAGATATGTAATTATTGACAAGTATGAATTTGTTGCTGTGATTTTTGTTATGTGCTTTTTCATAGTGTTGATTTCTTTGTTCCATATAATTTTCTGTGCTGAGCTCATTTTGTTTATGAGTTGTGTTATCACTTCCTTCGTTGTTATTGTTTTATTTGCTAAATGTCTATGCTGGTCCTCTTATTCATTTTGATGTGAAGGTTTATCATTTTTCTCTGAGGTTACCCTGTGGTTTGTAGTTTTTTTCCCAAGTTTAGAACAGTCCGTTCTATCTTATAATTGTCTTGACTTCCCTACCATCTAGAAGTTCTGTAACTACACAATTTTTTCCCCTCTTTTTGGTTTGTAGTTGTCGTCATTTGTCAATTGATGTCTCTGGTTTCCTGTTTACAATCTTGTAGGCTTATTTCCTTTGGATACTTCCATAGCTGGGTTGGCTTCTGGGCTATGTCATCATGTGTGTTGATGGTCAGTTGTTGTTTGCTGTTGCTGCTTTAGCATCTCTTGTAAGCTTGGTCTGCTTTTAACAAATTCCCTTAATTTCTGTTTATCTGGAAATGTCCTAATTTCACCATCATATTTGAGGGACAATTTTGCTGGGTACATAATGCTTGGTTGGAAATTTTTCTCTTTCAGGGTTTTATATATACCATCTATTGTCTTCTTTCCTACATGGTTTCTGCCGAGAAATCTGACCTTAGTCTTATGGTTGCCCCTTGTAGGTAACTTTTCATTTTTCCCATGCTGCTTTCAAGATTCTTTTCTTGTCTTTAGTTTTGGTAAGTTTGATGATGATGTATCTTGGTGATTTTCTTTTGAGGTCTATCCTGTTTGGGATTCATTGGACTTCTTGAGTGGATGTATTCTTATCTTTCATCATACCAGGAGAATTCTCTTCCAACAGATCTTCAGCAATTTTTTCTGTGGTTTTATTTGTTTCTTCCAATTACATGTAGGTTATTTCTTTTGATTGTATCCCACATGAACCTTAGTCTTTCTTCATTTTGTTTTGATCTTTTTTCTGATTGATCCCTTTCCAAAGAAGTATGGAGGTATTTGCCTTCAATCTCACTAATTCTGTCTGCCATTGATTCAATCCTACTCCTTTGCCCATTCAATGTGTTACCTGTTTCTGAAAATTTAGTATTGATCTTCTGGATTTCTGTGTATAGATTTTGTATCATTTCTAATTTTTTATTTATTTTTCATTTTGTTGTTGTATTGTCTTTCAAAATTGTTCTAGGGTTTTCTCTGTGTTTTCCTCAATTTTGTCAGTGTTTTCCTTGATCTGTCTCTCAATTAGTTGAAGATACTGTTCTATTTACCTAGTGCCACTCTGATAACAATATACCACAAATGGGATGGCTTGATCAAAAAGGAATTTATTCTCTTATAGTTCAGGAGGCTTGAAGCCGAATTCAAAGTGCCAGGCTCTAGGGGCTGGTTGAAATCCCCTTGACCTTGGCCTTCAGCTCTGCCTCTTGCTCCTGGTCCACTGAAGCTAGAGGCATCTCTTCACTCAGGCATCTACTGGCTGTTGAAGCTAACAAGGCCAAGGTTGACAAATAAAATGGCACAGTCCTGATGTTACCAAACCACATGGCAGGCCATTAATTCAAGTCCATTGAAAGTCCCAAGGTTGGCAGAGCATGGCAGGCTACTGAACAATGACATGGCTCTATGCAGGGTTTAAGCATGCCATAGGCTAGAGACCATTCCCCAAGGCTTCTTCTTATATATGGGAAGCAGACCACATTCTTAGGGAAGTTACTCAGCTGCTCACAGTAGATTCCACCATGGAGTTGATTACCAGTCTCATCATGGGGAGTAGTACTACATTCAGCTGCCCAGCCACTCAACCAGGCCCAGCCAAGTTGACACACAAACTTAACTACCACAGTACCTAAATATAATTCTTTTGAATTCCTTATCAGGGAATACCAATGCTATGTCTTCCTCAGGGAAGTGTTTTGGGTCTGTAACCTGGTCCTTTATTTCTCCTGCTTTATCTTGCTTCTTTGTGTGCACTGTGATGCTCTGTTGTCTCTGAGGCATTGTGATGTTTTTGTGTTTATATTTAATTGATGATTGTATGTTGGAGTGCCTTGCCTATGATTTTTGTTTTCTTTGGATGTTATGTACATAAGCAGGGTACTGTGCTGTGCTCCTCTATTCACTAGTTTTGGCAGCACTTATACACTCACCACCTATCTCCTTTCCTGTTGTCAGCCTCCCATATGTCCCTGCCATCCTTGGCAAACAGAGCCTATTTATTCTTAGGTCCTGTTTTTGTTCAGATTTTTCCACTAGCAGATGCATAATCCACTTCTGAATAGTTCCTTTCAAAGCTCAGGGCTCCAGGATAATCTTCTGTATCTCTATCAATTGGTTTCTCTTTTCTTTGTTGAAGAGGGTCTGTGTCGCTTGTCTGCCTATTCCTCCATCTTACTGGAAGTCCTGAAACTCATTCTTGACATCCTCTATTCAGGCCCCTTTCAAATCCACTCTCCCTCAGAGACTAGAATGATCTTTATAAAATACAAATTTGGACATGTATCACTCCCTTGCTAAAAACCCTTAAATGTCTCCCTATTGGCTAGAGGAAAAAGTCATTCGATTTTAAAACTCTTTGTAGTCTGCCTCCCTGACCCACCCTCCTTGCTTCTTCAGTCTAACCTTTTCTTACCCTCTCCTTTTCTCTACCTCCTGCCCTCCCTCCTTCCCAATGACACCCACTATTAGATTACTTGGACTTCTGCAAGATACCAGAATGTTCACTCAGCCTGAAACACTCTTCAGCCCTTCCCTGGGTAACTCCATTGGGTTCCTGATTAGATGCTTTCCTCCAAGAAGCTTCCCAGATTCCCTTGCTACCAGCTGTCATAATGATGTGTTGGTAACTCTTATCAACCCTATCAAGCACCATTATAATTGCCTGTTTTCTTCTATTTCACCACTAGGCTGCATACAGGCCTGAGCTCCAAAGGAAGCTTCATATGGAAAGAGACTGAGCTTTCAAATATGAGAGGCCAGGCTTCCAAACCCAGTTCCTACACTTAACAATTGTATGCCTTTGAGCAAAGTTTCTGATCCTGTCTGGATCTAAATGACTTCATCTTTAAAGAAAAAGAATCATAATTGTAAAGGAGAAATTCATAAAGCCTTTTTGACCAAGCTGAGTGATTGAATTCCACTTACTTCTTGATGAATTAAACTGTTTTCTACAGATCTGCCAGCCTGGGAATCTGCTCAGCTGAAAAGTCAATTTCCCTCTACGAATTCCTGTTAGTTGGCTGTGTTAATTACTGGAAGCCATTTGACTAAGAAATAATCTCTCTCTGTAGTCAAGCCAGGAAGTAAAGGAAATACACTCTAAAGAAGGGAATCTTGACACAGGTGTCTTTTGTATAAAGTGGGCCAAAGAAATATTACTTTATGACAAAGATGTGAAGAAGAGAATCGTTTGAAAGGGTTTAGAGCTGGCCTTATCTAAAGTTTCCCAGACCCTGTAAAAGTTTTGTTTTACAAGTTGTCTCAGGGAAATGAGATCCTGACACCAAGAGTAGTGTTCAATGACTCCTGAGAGATCTGGTTAGAGCTGTGTAAACCTCTATCAGTAATGTTTTACAATTCCTCCAGAAAACTATTTGAGTGAGAATTAAAAGTTCTATGTTAGATCCTGAAATAAATCATTGTGATTTTCTATATACAATTATCCAGTAGAAGCCTATTCCCCACCCTAACCCATCTCCTTTTGACCTCAACCAAAGACTAACCAAGCAAACCACTGTGTTATATCTTTGTTCTACAGACTATATCTGCTTTTATCTAGAATTTGTTAGTGGAAGTCATCAGTTCTCATCTATGTGGGCTGGTGTTTTCCTACATCTGGATGTAAAATTTAAGAATAAATCCTCTTAGTTTCATTTTCACAGACTGAGTGAAAATATAGAGCGAAACATTGTCCAGTCCTCCACCATCCTCACAATCCTTGCTATGCCTGCAGCCATCGTTGCAGCCACTGTGTCAATCCATCTTGTTGAGGGCCTTCCCCTTTTTTTGCTGACCCTCTGCTTTCCCAAGCATGATATCTGTCTCCAGGGATTATTCCTTTCTGACAACAAGACCAAAGTAAATGAGACAAGTCTAGCCATTCTCGCTTCCAAGGAGCATTCGGCTGCACTTCTTCCAGGACAGATTTGTTTGTTCTTCTGGCTGCCCATGGTATTTTCAGTACTCTTCTTCAACACAATTCAAAGGCATCAACTCTTCTTCACTCTTCCTTATTCACTGTCCAGCTTTCACATGCACATGAGGTGATTGAAAATGTGATGGCTTGGGCTAGTTGCACTTGAGTCTTCAAAGAGACATCTTTGCTCTTCAACATTTTAAAGAGGTCTCTTGCAGCAGATATGGCCAGTGCAATAAAACATCTGATTTCTTTTTTGGGGTATGGCAGGGTTGGGGACACAAACAATGCCTGATTTCTTGCTGCTGCTTCCATTAGTGTGGATTATCGATCTAAGTAAAATGAAATCTTCGACAACTTCAGTCTTTTCTCCATTCATGATGTTGTTTATTGGTCCATTTGTAAAGATTTTTATTTTCCTTGTGTTGATGTTTAATCCATACTGAATACTGTGGTCTTTAATCTTTAGTAAGTGCTTCAAGTCATCTTCACATTCAGCAAGGAAGGTTGTGTCATCTGCATGTCGCAGGTGGTTAATGAGTCTTCCTCCAATCTTGACACCGTGTTCTTCATATAGGCCACTTTCTCTGATTATGTGCTCAGCATACAGATTGAATAAGTATGGTAAAAGGCTACAGCCCTGGTGCACACCCTTTGTGATTTTAAACCATGCAGTATCCCCTTGTTCATTCAAACAACTGCCTCCTGACCAATGCACAACTTCCTCATGAGCACAATTAAGCATTCTGGAATTCCCATCCTTTGCAATGTTATCCATAATTCGTTATGAGCAACATAGTTGAATATCTTTGCATAGTCAATGAAAGATAGGTGAAAAACTTTCTGGTATTCTTTCCTTTGAGCCAAGATCCATCTGCCATCAGCAATGATATCCCTCGTTCCATGTCCTCTCCTGAATCCAAGTTGAATTTCTGCCAGTTCCCTGTCTGCAACCATTTTTGTATTATCTTCAGCAAAATTGTAATTATGTGTGATATAAATGATATTATTCAATAATTTCTACATAGAATTTTCCATTCATGAACTAACAGATTAGAAAATACATTAGCTTTCTGGGAAGAAATAAAACTGAAAACATACATATCTACTTTCACTTCTAACTCCCTCAGAAATAATAGTAAAAAAAAAAAAAACGTTTTAAAACACACAAAAAGAGAGGGAGAAAAAAAGCATTCTTTTTTTTTTTAATTGTGATCGAGGTGAAAATTTGCAGAGCAAATTCACTTTCCATACAACAGTTCACATACAACAGTGTCTCATGACATTGACTACAATTTACCCCAATCCAACAGCTCCCCTCCCACTAGTTACGTATTCCCTGTGTCCATCTCTCCATGCACTCCTGCCCCTGAGCTATCTTCCTGTGCATAAACAGCCTGTCTTTCTCCCATGATCCATCTCTCCAAGGAGTGTATCTACCTCAGATAAATGTTCAACTTGTAGGCCTGACTTTTGTTTAGCTGGAAGCCACAGGTGTGGATTCAATTCCAGACCTGAAAGGTAGCTAGGGGCCATAGTCTCAGGGGTTCCACCATGCTCTAACAGACCAGCAAACCTGGTCCCCCCCCCCTTTTTTTTTTTCCAAATGATTTTGAGTTTTGTTCCACATTGTTTTCCTTCTCTATCCAAAATCTCCTACATAGATCCCCCTCCGAATGGTTGACAGTGGTAGCGGGGCACCATCTAGTTCGTCTGGTCTCCTAATCATACAGGCTGTGGATCACATGGTGTACGAGTCTCTAGGACTAATGGTTTCCACAAACCTTTGGTTTTCTTCATTCTTCTTTTCTCTGGTTGAGGAGAGACTCAATGTTGCATCTAGATGGCAGCTTATAAGCTTTTAAGATCCCAGTTGCTACTCACCAAAGTAGGAGGTAGAACAATGTTTTGTGTAGTATGTTATGCCAATTGAGCTTGATGTCCCCTGTGACTTGATTGTCCCGAGCCCACAGATTCAACTATTTGCTCCCTCTGGGTAGCTGGCTGTGACCAGGAAGTAACTACAACCTTGTCCCTTGTCAGCTCTACCGTACACCTGAGAATTTTTACAGAACATACAAATACACTTGTACAACCATTGTCTGCCAACCCTGTACATGGTCTTGGGTACACTCCCCACTGCATGTTTTTGTTGTTATGTGCTGTGGAGTCAGACCTGACTCATAGCGACCCCTCTTTGGGTTTCTGAGGCAGTATCACTACGGAAGTAGATTGCCCACCTTCCTTCCGAGGAGTGGCTGGTGGGTTTGAACCACCAGCCTTCTGGTTGGCAGTCAAGTGCCTTAGGCACTATGCTACCAGAGCTCCTCCCCACTGCATGGTTGTTGTTATGTGCCATCGAGTCAGGCCCGACTCATAGCGACCCCTCCTTGGATTTCTGGGGCAGTATCACTATGGAAATAGATTGCCCCATCTTCCTTCCGAGGAGTGGCTGGTGGGTTTGAACCACTAGCCTTCTGCTTAGCAGTCAAGTGCCTATATAGTTCAGCCTGTTTACCCATCTATGCACCCATATACCCATGTTTGCCTTCACTGATAATGCAGAACTGTATATGCAAAAGGGTTCATCTTTGTTGTCTGCACCTCCCATGTACCTCTCTATGTCTTCCTCTTCCTTGATGGCACCGTGTTGATCACTCACATTTGGTACATTGTCCTTCTCTTCACCCAAATCAATACTTATTTCTACCTATCTAACAGTGTTCTCTACCCTACCTTCCCACCACTGGTAACCAACAAAGAAAATTTCCTTCCATAGATAAACCTTTCTTTGACTTTTACAATAACAGACTAACACAATATTTTTTCTTCTGTGATTGACTTATTTCACTCAGCATGATGTCCTCCAAGTTCATCCATATAATGCAATGTTTCGCAGATTCTACGTTATTCTTTAGGGTTGCATAGTATTCCACTGTGTGTATGTACCATAGTTCGGTTATCCATTGCTCAGTTGATGGACACCTGGGTTGTTTCCAGCTTTTGACTATTATAAAAAGTGCTGCAATGGACATGGGTGTGCTTATGTCTATTCTTGTCATGGCTGTCACTTCTTTAGGATATATACCTGGTAATGGAATGGCTGGGTCAAATGGTATTTCTAATTCCAACTTTGAAGGAATCGCCATATTGCTTTCCACAGTGGTTGTACCATTTTACAGTCTCACCAGCAATGTATGAGAGTCTCAATCTCTCCACATCCTTGCCAGCATTTGTTATTTTCTGTCTTGTTGAACTTTGCTCCTAGTGCTGGTGCCAGATGGTATCTCATTGTTGTTTTGATTTGCACCTCTCTAATGGCTAATGACCATGAGCATTTCTTCATATACTTGTTGGCCTCCTGAATATCCTCCTTGATGAAGTGTCTATTCATGTCTTCTGCCCATTTTTTAATCTGATTGTTTGTCTTTTTGTTATTGAGGTGTTGGAATTTTCTATAAATTCTAGAGATAAGTCCCTTGTCAGGTGTGTCATTGCCAAATATATTTTCCCAATCTGTAGGTTCTCTTTTGACTCTTTTGGAGAAGTCTTTGGACGCACATAAAAATTTTATTTTTTAGAATGTCCCAATCATCTAATTTCTCTTCAGCTGTTTATGCCACATATTAGGGCCCCTAAATTTGCCCCTACTTTTTCCTTGAGGAATTCTATACTTTTAGGTTTCATATTTAAGTCTTTGATCCATCTGGAGTTCGTTTTTGTGTATGGTGTGAGGTCCAGATCTTGTTTCATCTTTC
>NW_006921740.1:4431892-4434393 GCF_000298275.1 Orycteropus afer afer
CATACCTGATATGAACCCCAATTGGTCATAATGAATGATTTTCATGATATGATTTTGGTATGTTCGGAGTCTATTGGCTAGGATTTTGTTGAAAATTTTTCTATCTATATTCATGAGGGGTATTAGTCTGTAGTTTTCCTTTTGAGTGATGTCTTTGCCTGGTTTTGGTATCAAGGTTATGCTTGCTTCATGAAATGAGTTAGGGAGGATTTCATCCTTTTCTATGTTTTAGAATAGTTTGAGTAGGAATGGTGTCAGTTCTTCTCTGGATGTTTGGTAGAATTTTCCAGTGAAACTGTCTGGGCCAGGACTTTTTTAGTTGATAATTTTTTGATGACCTCTTCAATTTCTTTTTTTGTTATGGATCTGTTCAACTTTTCCTCCTCAGTCTGTGTTAGTTTAGTGGTGTGTTTCTAGAATCTGTCCATTTCTTCCATATTTTCAAATTTGTTGGAATACAGTTCTTCATAGTATCCTGATATTATATTATTATATCCTTTTTATTGGTTCTGTTGTGATGTCACCCATTTCATTTCTTATTCATGTTATTTGTATCCTCTCCCTCTTTTCCTTTGTTATATTCCCAGTGGTTTTGAACTTTATAAATCTTTTCAAAGAACTAACTTCTGGTCTTGTTGATTTTTTCTATAGCCCTTCTATTTTCTGTTTCATTGATTTCTGCTTGAATCTTGATTATTTCCTTTCTTCTGGAGACTGTAGGCTTTTCTTGCTGTTCTTTTCTAATTGTTGGAGATATTGATTTAAAGTATTGATTTTGGCTCTTTCTTCTCTTTTGATGTGTGCATTGATTGCTTTCAATTGGCCTGTGATCACTGCTTTTGCTGTGTCTCAAAGATTTTGGTATGTTGTGTTTTCATTCTTGTTTGATTCAAGGAATTTTTTATTTTTATTTTTATTTTTATTTCTTCTTTTACCCAGTCTTTCTCAAGGAGGATGTTGTTCAGTTTCCATGTGTTTATTCTTTTTCTGTTGATCTTCCTATTGTTGATTTCTAATTGATAGCATTGTGATCTGAGAAGGTGCTTTGCAGTATTTCAATGTTTTTAAATTTATGAAGGCTTGCTTTATGCCTAACATATGGTCTATCATGGAAAATGTTCCATGTGCACTGGAAAAGAATGTATATTGTGCTGTTGTTGGGTAAAGTGCTCTGTAGATGTCTATAAGGTCAAGTTGGTGGATTGTATTGTTTAGCTCTTCTGTATCTTTGTTGAGTTTCTTTCCAGTTGTTCTATCTTTCATTGAAAGTGGTGTATTAAAGTCTCCCTCTGTGACTCTGGAGTCATCTATTTGACTTTTCAACTCTTTTAAAGTCTGATTTATGTATTTTGGGGCTCTTTCATTGGCATAGATACTTATTATGGTTATATCTTGTTGTTCAATTGATCCTTTAATCATTATATAATTTCCTTCCTTGTCTCGTATGTTGGTTTTTGTCTTAAAGGCAATTTGATCAGAAATTAATATTGCAACTCCTGCTCTTTTACAATTGCCATTTGCTTGTATATCTTTTTCCAACCTTTCATTTTTAGTCTATTTTTGTCTTTATCTCTAAAGTGTTTCTCTTGTAAACAGCATATTGATGGGTTTTGTTTTCTTATCCAATCTGCCATTCTCTGTCTCTTGAGTGGTGCATTTAATCCATTAATATTCAGTGTAATTATTGACAAGTATGAATTGGTTGCTATCATTTTGTTAGGTGTTTTTTCATGGTGTCCCTGGTTTCTTTGTTCCATATTATTTTCTGTGCTGAGCTTAGGAATCATGTTATCATTTCCTTTGTTGCTGTTGTTTAGTATTTGCTGAATATTTGTGCTTGTCCTCTTTTTATTGTGATGTGAAGGTTTATCATTTTTCTTTGAGGGTACCCTGTGATTTAGAATTTTCTCCCTGAGTTTAGAACAGTCCATTCTATTTTGCAACTCTCTTAACTTCCTCACCATTTAGAAGTTCTGTAACTACACAGTACTTTCCCTCTTTCTGGTTTGTAGTTGTCCTCACCTGCCAATTGATGTCTGTGGTTTCCTGTTTACAATCTTGTAAGCTTATTTTTCTTTGGATATGTCCATAGCTGTGGTTTCTAGGTTATGTCATCTTGTGTATTAATTGTCAGTTGTTGTTTGCTATTTTTGATTCTCAGATCAAAGGACTCCCATTAGTATCTCTTTTAAGGTTGGTCTGGTTATCTGGAAATCTCCTAACTTCACCATCATATTTGAGGGACAACTTTGCCGGGTATATAATTCTTGGTTGAATACTTTTCTCTTTCAGGGTTTTTTATATACCATCCCATTGCCTTCTCACTTGCATGGTTTCTGCTGAGAAATCAGAGCTTATTCTTACTTGTTGTCCTTTGTAAGTAACTTTTTGTTTTTCCCATGCAGCTTTCAGGATTCTTTCTTTTTCTTTGCTTTTGATGAGTTTGATGATGATATGTCTTGGTGATTTTCTTTTGGGGTCTATCCTGTTTGGGGTTCATT
>NW_006921740.1:4435433-4438084 GCF_000298275.1 Orycteropus afer afer
AGAGAAGGAGAATAATGAAGAAAAAAAGAGAAAAACACAATAAGGAAAACAAAGAACGGGGTTAACCATGAGAAAGAAAAAAAAATTACAACCAGGAATAGAGAAAAGAAAAAAAGCTGAAATCTAGAACCTGGGAGGGGAAGAATAAAGAATAACAGTAAAAAGGATAAAAATAATAATAGTAGTGGTAGTTTTAAAACAGTAAAAACAAACAGAAAAAAGGAAAAAAAAATGGGGCAGGGAAGGGCACCTAGGCTCCAACTGACCACACGGACTGGGATAGACCTCCTGCTGGCCCAGAAGGTGGGTGGGAGTGAGGGATGGCCGCACCTCCGTTCACCAAGAGGGTGTGGGGTATAGGAGTAACAAAGGTAATGTCACACCTTTCCAGTCGTCTAGGTCCGGAATGTCCTTGGGGTTCCCAGCCTGTTCTTAAGTCCCTGGAATCTGGGAGAATGCTGTTGCTTTAAATATCCAAATGGTCAAGCCACTTGTAAACATTCAAAATGGCTGCGCTCTCTGGACAGGCAAAAGTCCCGCCTTCCTCTCCACTGCTTCCCCTTTTATTTACCAGCCACCAGAGCAGTCTCCGTGCTATCCCTGGCTAGTAGGGCCAATTTTTAGGTTATTTCTTAGGTCCTACCACCACTCGGCAATATCCAAGCTGTCTGTGCCATCAGGATTGCTGCCATTTTTTGGTGTTTTCATGCAAACTCTTCTGCTAGTTAGAGTTTAGTCCACTTCTATATCCTTCCCTTCAAGGTTCAGGGGTCCAGGATTATCTCTCCTGTATCTGTGTTAACTGGTTCCCCTTTTCTTTGTTGAAGAGGGTCTATGCAGTCTTTCTGTCTATTCCTCCATGTTACTGGAACTCAGAAGAAACATTTGTAAGGCTTCTTAAAGATTAAAAAGAGAATTTGTTTTTGTTCTCACACTGCAACAAAATGTTATAAGCTGGAACACAGTGAATAAGTAGTAACTGACTCAGATAACCTAAATCCTATGTAGACCTAAATCCTAAACCTGCAGGGAGGAAAGCCGAGAAGAAACCAAGTTCCTTCAGAATCTCAGAATGTTCTGGAACTGGCAACACTCATATTTTAAAAAACCAAACCCACTGCCCTGAAGTTGAGTCCAACTCATAGTGACCCTTTAGGACAGAGTAGAACTGCCCCTTAGGGTTTCCAAAGCTATAAATCTTTATGGAAGCGGACTGCCTCATCTTTCTCCTGCAGAGTAGCTGGTGGACTCAAACCACTGACCTTTTTTGTTATCAGCCAAATCCTCTAACCACCATGCCACCAGAGTACCTCCCTACATTTTCAAAGTAGGGGAAAAAGTAAGACCATTGAAAAATTAGGTGGAATCTGTTTCAGAAGCAGTTAGATCCTCAGATCCCTATCACTCTGCAGCAAAGCAAATGTTTCTCCACCACCCCATCCAAAGACTGGAGGTTTACCCTCCAGAGACCAAACACACAATTTGGACTAGGAGACATTTGGCACAGTTGAGAGCAAAAGCATTGTACTGAACCCAGGGATACTAACAAAACATTTGCATACTGCATGTTGAGCTACTCTCCCATCTCTTTCCTTGATTAGCTCCAGAATGCAAGGAAACATGCACATCTTCCAAGCAGGAAATTGGAAAATACTGTTCTAGGGAACATGAGTAGTCTGAAATAACATTGTTAAAGATACCCACAAAATCAGCCTCCGGTGAAACCCTTAGTGGAAAAGCCCAGCATTTCCAATCAGTTCAGAGCTCTGAAGTAACAGCAGATGGCCAAGAGTCACCAGAGATCTGAAGAAAGCCTGTAGCATAAAAGAAACTAAACCAAAGGACAACAGCAAAAAGCATCTTGGAGAAGTAGAGACTATGTAAGCAAAGAAAAACTTTAAAAACATTATCATTAATAAAAGCTCTCATTAATGCCTTTGAGGATATAAGAAAAGTTATTTTATCTAGTGAAAAAGAATAAAATGTTCTCTTAAAAAAGAAACATTCAGTAAATCAAAAGTCCTTGGAGATTAAATATATAATAACAGAAATAAAATACTCAGTAGAAGGATTAGAAAATACTTTTAAGGAAATATTCCAGAAAGCAGACAACAAAAAGGCATAGAGATGAAACAGAGAAAAAAAAAATTTTTTTAATAGAGGATCAGAGCAGGAGAATCAGATTCTGAATGATCGGAGTTACAGAACAAGAGAACAGAGAAAACTGAGAGAGAATCATCAACAAAATAATTAGAGAAAATTTTCTAGAAGGAAGGAGACAAATGTCCAGGTGAAAAGAGTACTCTGAGTACAAAGAACACGGGATCCAAATTGATGGACAGAAAAATCCATAATCATGAAATAGAGTATGTTGGAAACAAAGAAGACAATGGAACAAACACCTTCCAATTCTGAAGGATAGTTATTTCCAACCTAGAGCTTCCAGAAAGGAAACAAGATTACATTTAAAGAACCTGGAATCTTTTTGGCATCAAACTTCTCAATAATAATGCTGAACACTAGAATACAATGAAGTAATGTCATTGTCAATCGGGCATGGAGATGGCATCCTCTGTCCTCCTCCAACCTCAAGAGGGGGAGACAGAATCACCATCAGCAGCCCAAGGCTTATTCCTATGAGGCCAGACATG
>NW_006921740.1:4438345-4458846 GCF_000298275.1 Orycteropus afer afer
TTGAACCACCAGCCTTCTGGTTAACAGTCAAGTGCCTTAGGCACTACACTACCAGAGCTCCCTATTAGGGAAGTGTTGTTGTTGTTGTTATGTGCTGTCAAGTCAGACCCGACTCATAGCGACCCCTCCTTGGGTTGCCGAGGCAGTATCACTACAGCAGTAGATTGCCATTGCCCCATCTTCCTTCTGAGGAGTGTGGCTGGTGGGTTTCAACCGCCAGCCTTCTGGTTAGCAGTCAAGTGCCTTAGTAGCAGGCTACAATTCAGGTTCAGGAACATGCTAGATACAATTCTTCAATCAGTTCAGTCTCCCCTCTGCTATGCCCTCAGGTATGCCTTCTCACTCTTAGTCTCTTCGCCTGGCCTCTGCCCTGCTGGGGCAAGTGTTACAAAGCTCTTTCAGCTCTGCCAATAGGTACACCTACGTCCACCCCACTCCACCAGCAAGCCTCCTGACCAAAGGCACTCAGCTTTCTAGCTCCTTGGTAGCATAGTGCTAACAGCTAACCAGAAGTCTGGTGGTTCAAACCCACCAGCCACTCCTCAGAAGGAAGATTAGGTGATCTACTTCTGCAGTGATTCTGCCTCGGAAACCCAAGGAGGGGTTGCTATGAGTCAGATCCGACTTGATATCAGTGAGTTAGTTTTTGAGAGGGCCAGCAAGTCCACTGCTCTGTCTTGTGCCTCGTAGCCTTCTGTGCCAGCTGTCTGCTAAGGAGGTCCAGTGCAGGGATCTCAGGTTCAAGAACATCCTTCACTCCACCTCCTCCAATTCACCTCCAGCTCTTCTGTCTTGATGGCAGTGAGATTTCCCTTCTGCCTCTAGGAGGATTCATTTTAAGCCTAGCAGAATGACAAAACTAACCAATCCCCACATTGGAGTTCCATACACCTTATTTGCATGGTCCCACCCAGAAATCTGATAGGAGTCACAAAGACTGGTTAGAAAAGCCATACCAAGTAAGTCACTGCACCACAGCCATCAAAACTCTGAAGGAGTTACTTCAAACACCTAATTCTACACTGTCTTAGTTACCTAGTGCTGCTGTAACACTAGGTTCAGGTACACAAGTAACACAAGTAACACAAATGGTTCAGGTACACAAGTAACACAAGTAACACAAATGGTTCAGGTACACAAGTAACACAAATGGTTCAGGTACACAAGTAATACAAGTGGGCAAAGCTGCTATAAAAGACCACTTTAAAATGTTAAAAAGCAAAGATGTCACTTTAAGAACTAAGGTGTATCTGACCCAAGCCATGGTATTTTCAGTCCCTTCATTTGCCTGAGAAAGCTGGACAGTTAATAAGAATGACTACAGAAGAATTGATGCATTTGGACTGTGGTGTTGGGGAAGAATATTGAATATACCACGAATTACCAAGACAATGAACAAATCTGTTTTGGAGGAAGTGCAGCCAGAATGCTCCTTGGAAGCGAGCATGGTGACTTTTGTGTTACATACTTTGGACATGTTATCAGGAGAGACCACTTCCTGGAGAAGGACATTGTACTTAGTAGAGGGTCAGTGAAAAAGAGGAAGACCCTCAACAAGATGGATTGATACAGTGGCTGCAAGAATGGGTTCAAACATGGCAATGACTGTGAGGATGGTGCAAGACTGAGCAGCAGTTTGTTCTGTTGTACATAGCACCAGCATCACTAGAGTTGATGTCACCCAGTGTGGTGACTCATGGTGCCACTCACCCCCCCTGCATGGACCTCCTCCTCTATCAGACCATACAGGATAATAAACACCCTTAGTAATGTTTATTATCAATTTTAATCATAGAATAATGTGATAGATACAGTTGTAAATTACCTAAACGTCAGATTTCTTAGATTATACGAATAAAAAAAAAAAAAAAAACAACCCACTCCCATCAAGTTGATTCCAAGTCATAGCAACCTGCATTAGGTTTCTAAGGCTGGAAATCTTTATGGAAGTAGATTGCCTCATCTTTGTCCCACAGAGCAGCTAGTGGGTTTGAACCACCAGCCTTCTGCTTAGCAGCCAAATGCCTTACCCACTATGCCACCAGAGCTCCTTAGATTATATGAATACTAACAACAAAATTGGGAGCTCTGGTAGCATAGTGGCTAAGACACTTGCCTGCTAACCAGACGGCTGGCGGTTCAAACCCACCAGCCACTCCTCGGAAGGAAGGTTGGGCAATCCTACTTCCGTAGTGATACTGCCTCGGAAACCCAAGGAGGGGTCGCTATGAGTCGGGGCCGACTCGACGGCACATAACAACAACAACAACAACAACAACAAAATTAGTTTAGTTAGTAAAATCTTTCTACAATTGAATTACATTATTAGTTACAACATTATTAGTAACTGAGGGGAAGTGTTTTTTTTATTTTTCTCTTTCTTTTTCTTTAATTAATACTTTATTCTCAAAAAAGTTACTGATCCATAGGTTCACAAATACTAATTACCATAATATTACAGGTAAAACACCAGAAAATCTGACAAAATCAAAGACTATGAAAAGATGGCAGCAATGGAAACAAGGGCACATACTTGTAGAGTGTGCAGATGAATCCATGTGATCCAGTGTGTCATTGTGATTGGATAATAGTGACAGCTCTGATCAGACCATGTTAGAAGGTTCAAAAGGTAAATTACATTGAGTTTTAGCCTTGCAGGTATATTGATATATTAATTGGGCTTATGGAAACCGTTTTTATTGTTATAACTAACTAAAGGGATATTTTTATTAAAAAAAAATTCTGTGGAAACACTGCACAAAATTTTATGAACAGTCATTTTGTTGTCACACTCTCTGACAGTGACACCTGGTGCTGTCTGCATCCCCTGCACCTCATTAATGATGCCACTGGTGGATAGAGTCACTATGATTCAACTGTATAGCACCTATAACAACAATGCAAAAAATACTAAATGTTGAGCTAAATAAAGTTATAATATAACTATATTAATAACATCAGAAGAAAAGAAAGGCAGGGAGCTACGAAAGAGCTGCATCCTCATATCCCATGGTGGGAGCTCAGTCAATAACAGGACCAGTTGCCATCTAGTTGATTCTGACTCATGCTGCCCACATGTGTGTCAGAATACAGCTATGTTCCATGGCGCTGCAATGGCTTATTTGTCAGAAGCATATTGCCAGACCTTTCTTTTTTTTTTTTTAATTTTTTATTTTAAGAGTTTGTTTTACATTCAACATTACGTGTACATTTAGTTTCACTCCCCATTTACCATGCCCAACCCTAACCCACTCTCCTCCCCTCCCTGCCCAGTAACACTCCCCACCCCCACCCCCACCCCCACCAACAACCCACCATCACCACCATCCCTCACAGTTATGCACTCCTGTTTGTCCTGCAGTTCCTCCGTGTGAGTTTGCACCTCTGGTGCCCTGTGGTCAATTGCTCCAAGGGATGTATTTCCATAGAGTATGTGGGTGCCTCACCCTGAGTTGAGTGGTCTGCATGTACATCTTGTTTACTCTTGGGCTGAGAGCCAGCCCCTGAGAGTGAGCTTTATTCCAGGCCCATAATGTATCTCAGGATCATAGTATTGGGGATCTCACCAGATTCCACCCAACCAGTAATTCTGGCCATTATTGACTTTTTTGGTAGCATAGTGGCTAAGACACTTGCCTGCTAACCAGACGGCTGGCGGTTCAAACCCACCAGCCACTCCTCGGAAGGAAGGTTGGGCAATCCTACTTCTGTAGTGATACTGCCTCGGAACCCCAAGGAGGGGTCGCTATGAGTCGGGTTTGACTCGACGGCAAATAACAACAACAACATTGACTTTTTGCATTTTGTTCCATGTTTTCCCTCCCACTCTATCCAGGATCTCCAGATTTGATCCTTTCCTGAGTGGTTGGCACTGGTAGCCAGGCACTGTCTAGTTCTTCTGGTTCAAGGGCCATGGTGTCCTAGGGCTGATTGCTTCCAAATGCCCTTGGTTTTCTCCACTTTTCTTCAGCCCCGGCAAAAGAAGACCATTGGCTGCATCTTAGATGGCCACTTGAAGACTTTTAAGACCCCAGTTGCTAGTCACCAATGTAGGATGAGGAACAATGCTTTTATGTATTTTGTTGTGCCAGTACTATGGTCCTGAGATGGTTGATCCATTGGATCTCTCTCCCACAGTGTCTGAGTGATGCCAGATCTTTCTTTTCAGGTGCCTCCAAGTGGACCCAAACCTCCAACCTTTAGGTTGAGTTCTAGACACTCCAGGAACTCAATAGAAATGCCTAAAACTGAAAATTAAAAAAAAAAAAAAACTAGCAATTTAAGCCTGTCATTTAGACATATAGAAGTAAATATTAAAAGAAACAACTATAGGAGTTGTTTCTAAAGATGAGAAAATGACAGGGGAGGGGCTGCTATTTTTCAAACAAGCTTTGTAAAACTATTCTTTTTAAAGTATGTGCATGTAAAATTTTGGTAATACTACAAACCAATAGCAATAATAATAAATTTGAGATGAGTTTGTTTCAGTCCCTCAAATTTATAGATAGCCAATCATGGAAAGGGTAGGACCTTTGGCCAAAATAATCCAGATTAAGGATTTGAACCAACATTCTCTAAATCCAAGTTCAGTGTCTTTACCAATATCACACATTGCTCCCTGTAAGAACATCCTCCTCAGTGACCTAAAATAAAACCTTTTTGGGAATCCTGCATTAAGCCTTCTTAAATTACTTTCTTTATGTTTTATTAAACACCTAATAATGTTACACATTTTTTCTTTTTGCCTAGCATAATTTGTTAATCATGACATTTTTTTCCTAATCCAAAACAGGTTGGAAATAACCTACCTTTCCTAATTTTCTTCTCTATCTGCATAATTCAAATGGAGCGTGATTTTTTATTTCTTCCTTCAGCAATGCTCTCTAAGTGGTTGGAGAGTCTTTGCTATTAATGAATAAGATACTCTCCTTTATCTCTTGTGTGAATTGTTTTGCACTGAGTCTATGGTCATCTTTATGGCAGCAGGAAACATTTCAATTCAATTCAAGTGGCCAGTCGAATATTAGTTTTAATGTTTACTTTTTTCCATTGGAAATATGGTGTGATTATAAAGAGCAGATAGATTGAGCAATGATATATAATTTACCATGCTTCAGACTTTAGAATAAAACCCTTATGTTCACAGGGCCTCCAACAATACTCCATTAGTTATCAGTTTAACGTATACTAATGGCGATCTATAAAATAAATTTTTAGAGAACTATAAAGACCTGTCATAAGTGTATCCTCCAACACTGACAAAGTACCTTTTTCCCAGAATAATTTGCTTAATAAGTCATCAATCCTAGGACTTTAAATAAGATTTATTATGCTTTTAAGATAACACTCCTTATTGCAATAGTATAGATTATTGTGCACAAGTTCTAATCTTTTCTTATGTGACTGTCTCAGCCAATTTGTATGCTTCTTGACGTCAAGGTTGCACAGAACTACACATACAATAAGTTCTCATTAAATATTTGTACTAATTAACTAATAAATATTTGTAGTATGGAATCTTTGGATTGCTGTTAACTTTAATGATGAAGGCCAGCAACTCTCTGCACTTTTAAAAGTAGAATTTTGTTACCTCTCTGATCCTGGAGGAAGGAAGGGGTTTAATTGATAGAAAGAAAGGTTCAAGAAAGCAACTGGTAGCCTTCAGCCAGGAGGCTAGTGGTTGAGCCAGGAGCACATGGCTGTGGGTGTCCAGCTCTGTAGGACACCTCTAAAGTACTCAGGCAATGGGGCAACCGGTATGGGCACTTTTGCATCTGAAAAGCGTTACTGTAAATATTTTACGAGAGTTTAACTTATTGAACTCTCTTCGCAACCCTGTTGTTGTTGTTGTTGTTGTTAGCTGCTGCTGAGTCAGCACCTGACTCATGGCAACCCCAGGCACAGTGGAATGAAACACTACCTGGCCCTGTGCCATTCCTGTGATCAGTTGCAAATCTGACCATTGTAATTCATAGGATTTTTAGTGTCTGATTTTCTCCCTACTCCTGGAATAATATCTTAGATTAGAAGCTCTGCTGAAACCTGTTAAGCATCATAGCAACACCCAAGCCTCCACTGACAGGGAGGTGGTGTCTGTACGGAAGGTGCATTGGTAGGGAATTGAATCTGGATCTTCCACACAGAAGGAGAGAATTTTACCACTGTTCCCCATCACAACCCTATTAGGTAGGTAATGTTATTACTCACATTTTACAGATAAGGGATTTGAGAGGAAACAGATGAGGAAGCATAGAGAGATTCGGTAACTTGCCCAAGGTTATCCAGCAAGAAAGTGGCAAAACTGGGACTTAAATGCAGCCAAACTGACTCCAGAATCTACTCTCTTAACCTTTGTGATACTGCCTGTCAGACAAGCTGCAGAACCACCACCACTACCATCACCCTACCCACTGCTCCTAGCATGCAGAGAGAACAGAACAAAGTCTCCATGTGTGGCAGTTATTAAGCTATTGCCTCTAGCTGTAAACCCATATTTCTATACCTGGCTTCCTGATACAGGAGCTGGAACTCTGCAGTCCACATTTCTGCTTTGCCAGCTGACCCCTTATCAGGCTTACCAATAGGGGGCATGTGGGAGATTTGTAAGGCTGGAAGAGGAGCCCTGCTCCTTCATGTCTGCTTCCTGTGGGCTTCTTGCTTTTCTTTGGCATCCTGTTCCAGTCAGAGTCAAGGCAGCAATGCCTGTCCACCCTGTTAGAGGAAGTTCCTTCCTATAGCAGCAGCTGAATCCAGCTTGTAGTTTTTACAGTCCTGGTAGAACCAGCCTCATACTCTCACTAGAGACTCCAGCACCAGTCACTAAAGAACCCTTCTAGGAGATCAGAGGCCCAGTCCCTAGGGCCCCTCCCCTGAACTCAGAAACCTAGTTGAGCTGAACAGGGCTCCCTCCTCAGAGGCTGGGGTTTTAGCTCCATGGGGCTATGTTTAATTTCAAGCTCTTCCATTTGTTTCCCCAGTCCAAGCAAGGGTGGCTGCTTCCTGCAGTTGCTACTTCCATCATACAGTTATTTTACCTTTCCAGTTAATAATTCTTTATACCTAGTTAACAATTCTTTGTATTAAATTTTCACTATCAAAATAACTGTTGTATTTTCTGTCTTTTGACTGGACCCTGACTAATACACCATCTTATGCGTTCAAACATAGCAACAATTGTGAGGATGGCACAGGACCGGGCAGTGTTTCGTTCTTTTGCACCTAGGGTCACTGTGAGTCCAAACAGACTCAACGGCACCTAACAACAACAATAAAATGGCTAATCCTGGCACTTGGATTTGCATCAGAGCTTAATAATTTATCAATAATAGCTCATGATATAGTGCCAAGTTGAAGAGTAGGGTGGGTACTGAAATAAACCCGGCTAGTAAAAATTCTGGGAAAACAAAAGAGATTTAGATCAATTTACAATATGTCATTCTCAAGAAAATAATGCTGAATTCCTTGTATCTGCCAATTCTTCATCACATACATCAAGAATATTCTAAGTCTTCACCTTTTATTAAATCAATACTGGAGACATATCCAAGCATCTATTGTCAATAAAGGTCATGATACATTTCTAATCTTATAAAAATTAAGAACATTTCAAATATATGTATAATAAGAGTAAGATCTTACCCTGTGAGACACTTCTCAATGACATCTTTATCTTCCTAGCACTTGAGAATAATTCGCTCTTAGCTATTATTGTGATGATGGATGGTGGAAAATACTCTAGAGTAGGCGGTGAAGTGGGTTCCAGTTCCAGCCATATCACTTATTCTAGCCTGGTAACCTGGGGAGAAGCATTAATTTCTCTGAGAGCCATAGTTTCTTTATCTGTCAAATGGGGTTATTAATACTACTATTCTCCCAATATTAAAAGCTTACTCAACTCACTAAGTATTTATAGATTAGCTATAATCTATAGACTTGAAGCACTTACTGATGAAGATAGACATCTATAGCCTTCAGCATGGATTACATATGAATATAAAGAAAACAAAAATCTTTACAAGTGGACCAATAAACAATATCATGATAAATGGCAAAGAAATTGAAGTTGTCAAGGATTTCATTCTTCTTGGATCAACAATCCATGCCCATGAAAGCAGCAGTCACAAAATCAAACAACATATTGCATTGGGCAAATCTTTGGTAAAAGTCCCCTTTAAAGTGTTAAAAAGCAAAGATGTCACTTTGATGACTAAGGTGTGTCTGAGCCAAGCCATGGTCTTTTCCATTGCCTTGTATGCATGCAAAAGCTGGACAATGAAAAAGGAAGACTATGATGGTTATATTTGTGCATCAGCTTGGCTGGGCCTTGTTGAGTGGCTGGGCAGCTGGTGGTAGTTATTCCCCATAATGAGACTGGCAATCTGCTCCATGGTGGGATCTACACAAGCAGCTGAGTAGCTGCCTTTGGGATGTGGTCTGCATCCTGTATATAAGGAGAAGCTTTGGGAATGGTCTCTAGCCTATGGCACGCTTGGATCCTGCGTGTAGCCGTGTCATTGTTTAGCAGCCTGCCATGCTCTGCCGACCTTGGGACTTAGGATGAACTTAAGTTAGTGGACTGCTTAACTATGGTTTGGTAACATCGGGTCTGTGCCTTTTTCCTTGTCAACCTTGGAGCTTCTCAGCCTCAGCAGCCAGCAGCTGTCTGAGTGAAGAAATGCCTCTAGCTCCAGTGGGCCAGGAGCAGGAGGCAGAGCTGGACTCCAAGGTTGAGGGGCTTTCACCCAGTCCCTAGAGCCTGGCACTTTGAACTTGGATTTAAAGCCACCAGACTGTAAGAGCATAAACTCCTGTTTGTTGAGACCATCTCATTTGTGGTATATATTCTTGTCAGAGTGGCACTAGGTAACCAGAACAAAGACCAACAAAGAATTTATACTTTTGAATTATTGTATTGCTGAAAAATATTGAATATAGGATGAACTACCATGTTGTTGTTGTTGTTGTTATGTGCCGTCAAGGCGGACCCGACTCATAGTGACCCCTCTTTGGATTTCCTAGGCAGTGTCACTACGGAAGTAGATTGCCCCATCTTCCTTCTGAGAAGTGGCTAGTGGGTTTGAAGTCAAGTGCCTTAGCCACTACGCTACCAGAGCTCCTATGAACTACCATAAGAATGAACAAATCTGTTCTGGAGAAAGTACAGCTCCTAGGAAGCAAGCGTGGCAAGACTTCATCTTACTTTGGGCATGTCATCAGGAGGAACCAATAACTGGAAAAGGAAATCATACTTGGTGAAATAGAGGGTGAGAGGAAGAAAGGGAGAACCTCAGTGAGATGGACTGAACAGTGGCTACAACTGTGTGCTCAAACATAGCAACAATTGTAGGGATGGGGTAAGACCATGCAACATTTAGTAGTGTTATACATAAGGTCTCTATAAGTCAGAGCCATCTTGATGGCACCTAACAAGAACAACATCTATAGGGAAGGCCTTGGTGTAGGTATTCCAGGATATACAAAGAAGTAAAATACAGTCTCTGCCCTTCAAGTGTTCATGATCTAGTGTTTATGCTTGTTTATTCAACAAACAGTTATGGAATACCACCTGCAGGCAGTGTGCCAGGGCTAAGAATACAGAGATATCTAAGATACAGTTCCATCTCTCAAGAGCTTGTGATTTAGTTGAGGGATAAGACAAGCACACAGATAACTAGCAAAAGAAGTCAAGTGTGCAATCAGAGGTTGAAACAAATGGATTGGAATTAAAGAAATAGACGCCTACACCTAACTGAGGGAGTCAGAAGAGGCTTCAAGAATCTGGGTGCTTTGAACTGGCTGGTATGGGTTGAATTATGTCCTACAAAAAGATATGAAGTCCTAACCCTTGTACCTATCTATGAATGTGACCATGTTTGGCAATTGGTTTTTTGTTTTGTTATGTTCATGAGATCATACTGGAGTAGGGTGGGTCTTAAGACTAATCCCTTCTGAGTGGTGTTTTAATAAAAGGAAGTGTAGACACAAAAATACATACATGTAGGGAGAAGACAGAGACATCTAGAAGCCCAAAACCAGCAGCTACCAGAGCTTAAAGAAATGAAGGCTGATGCCCTGAATTTTTAACCTCCTGAACTGTCAGAAAATACATTTCTATTCTTTAAAGCCATCCACTTCAGTTACTACTAGCAAACTAAGACACTGATTATGAACATAGTCCTAAAGAAGAATAAAAGAAGGGAAAGGCCAGAAAAAGTAAGCTTGGCTAGATGTCATTAAGAGTCTGAATTGGAATGGAATTGGTAGAAATTAGAAAGAAGGAATGAATCTAAGAAGTGTTAGATGTACAACGCTTGGAAATCCATTGAAAGGGAGGCAATTACAATAGTAACTGAAAGCTATAACTGAGGTTACAATGGTGAGTAAGGCAGGCATGGCCTCTGATTTCAAGGAGCTTCAGATTAGTTGGGACTAGGAAAAAAATTTAAAGTTTCTTTACTGTCATATCCTTAAAAGCAGGGATTTTATCCACCTTGCTATCTCTAGCATCTACCACAATACTATGAATGTAATAAGTAGATATTCAGTAAATATTTATTGAATGATCACAGTAATATATCTCCTTGGTACCTGGACAACTCTAACACATTTTTCAGGTATCAGCTCAGTGGCCACTTTCTTAGGAAAGCCCTTTCTGGTTGTCCAGACAAGGTTACTACCCCTGTGGTGGACATTGTCATGTACTGTGCCAGTCCCTTTTCAATGAAGGCTTTGCACCAGCTGTAGGGGGGCTGACAGCAGCCTACCTAACAGCAGATGACCTTCAGGCATTGCCTTCAGTAGACTGTAAATAAAAGTTAAATAAACAAGTTATCCTTTGCAAATGTAAAGATATTATTAAAACTAAATTGAAAAGATGATTTTTCCATGAATTCAAGTGGCTACTACTTTTGTAGCAAATTTACCTTATATTATAATCGGTGTTATTTCCACATCAAGAAAAAAATCTAACTCAGACTTGCTTAAAAAAACAAAAAACAAAAAAAATGAGTTTTTTGGTTCATTTAACTGGAGAGCTGTCTCAGGCATGGTTGGATCCAACAGGTCAAATGATGTCATCATAATTCTCTCCCTCTCCATTTGTCTCTCACATCTATTTATTTCTCTGTGCATGATGACCTCATTCTTTTTGTTTGTTTGTTTTAACTGAAAATAGCCTCAAGCAGCTCCAGCTCACATTATCCTTATAGTTTTTGCTCCAGTAAAAAGAAAGAAACCATCTTTTTTTCAGAATCCCTATGAAAAATTGTACAAAGACAGGTTCTAGTCTGGAGTCAGAAACCACACTGGTTGTTTGAGCAGGGAAAACTTAGCATAAGCAATATTTTAACATAGAAGAGTAGAAGGTACTTAACAATTAACGCACACACCTTTTTTTCCTCCGCTTTAACAGGTTCAGAAAAGAACTCTAATGGGTCCTGAAGTAGCAAGTGCAAAAGAGAAGATACTGACTCTAACCTAAGGACAAACAAACAATAAAGGAATTAAACATGCCCTTCCTTCCCAGGCTAAGATGCAGACATCTTTGAAAAGAGTATGGCTACCACAGGACCATCCTTGCAACTAGACCAATAAGCAATATCATGATAAATGGAGAAAAGACTGAAGTTATCAAGAATTTCATTTCACCTAGATCCACAATGAATGCCTATGGAAGCAGCAGTCAAGAAATCGAATTAGATATTGCACTGGGCAGATTTGCTGCAAAAGACCTCTTTAAAGTGTTAAAGAGCAAAAATGTCACTTTGAAGACTAAGGTATGACTGGCCCAAACCATGGTATTTTCAATCGTCTTATATTCATGTGAAAACAGGACGATTAATAAGGAAGACTGCCTCAGAAGGAAGGTTGGGCAATCCTACTTCCGTAGTGATACTGCCTTGGAAACCCAAGGAGGGGTCACTATGAGTCAGGGCCGACTCGACGACAAATAGCAACAACAACAAAGAAGAAGAATTGATGCATTTGAATTGTGGTGTTGAAGAATATTGAAAAAAACATGGACTGCCAGAAGAACAAACAAATCTGTCTTGGAAGAAGAGTAGTCAGAATGCTATTTAGAAGAAAAACTGGTCAGACTTCGTCACTTGTACTTTGGTCATGTTATCAGAAGGGAACAGTCCCTGGAGAAGAATATCATACTTAGTAGAGGGTCAGAGAAAAAGGGGAAGACCCTTAATGAGATGTATAGACCCAGTCAGTGATGGGGCTCAAGCATAGCCATGATTGTGAGGATGGTGCAGGACTGGGCAGTGGTTCATTCAGTTATACATAGGGTCACTGTGAGTCAGAACCAATTTGATGGCAACTTACAACAACAAGCATAGGAACAGGGACATTGGTGGTTCATTGGTAAAATTCTCACCTTTCATGTAGAAGATTCTGTTCAATTTCTGGCCAATGCACCTCATGTGCACCCATCTGTCAGTAGAGGCTTGCATGTTACTATGATGCTGAACAAGTTTCAGCAGAGCTTCCAGACTAAGATGAACTAGGAAGAAGGGCCTGGCAATTGTCTTCAGAAAATGCTATGGACCTCAATGGAAAAAAACGATCATGAGCATGGTGCAGAACTGGGCAGGGTTTTATTCCGTTGTGCATCAGGTTGCCAGGAGTTGGGGGTCAACTCAAGGACACTCAACAACAACAATAACTGGAACAAGAAGTCTGGAAGAGTGTGGACAGGCTGCAACTGGTGTGTAGAAGTAGCTAACTGTTGCTAGAGGATATGAGTGAGCTGAAGCTGCTTTAGAGTGTCTATTAATAGGGAGCACATGTCTAGTGAGTACTTCTGGAGCTCCCTAATAATAATGGAGGACCAGACCGGAAAGGGAAATGTATTCCTGCTGCCATTGCCTTGCAGAATCACTCCAATACCCTCTATTGATGAAGTTTATTAGGAAGAGAAATGGTTATCGGGCCAAGCTCCAAGATCACAAAGCTAAGCAACAGAAAGGTAGACTTGGCACTAAGAGACAATAGTATAATAACTGGCACAATCCTGCTTGCATGTGCACAGCACTGAACCAATCACTGTGGCCAGGGAAAAGAGGATTCCAGTAAGCCAAGACCAAGTGAGGATTATGTGTTCAATTCTATGGTCATCTGTAGGGGGAGCAATTCCACCTCTACAACATGAAACGATCCACAGAAAAGATGGCATCTTTTACCAGAAGAAAGGGAAGGACTGCAGGGTAAAGACAATAGATTCCCTTTATATCTTGACCTTAAAATGCCTAGTTCCTCTTAGGGTTGTCAGTATACAGAAAGGAAAATTAAGGCCTTTCATTAAGCCTAATAAAACTGCATTCACTCATTCATTCATTTATTCATTTAAAGAGGTTTTTTAAGCATCTACTATGAAGGAGTTGGTGATGCAGTGGTTTGAGCACTTGGCTGCTAACCAAAAGGTCAGCAGTTCGAACCCACCAACCACTCTATGGGAGAAAGCTATAGCAATCTATTTCCATAACAGTTACAGCCTTGGAAACCCTATGGGGCAGTTTTACTCTGCCCCACAGGATCACTATGAGTCAGAATCCACTTGACGACAATTGGTTTGGGTTTTTTTGGCTTATGGAGGAGTTTATTTTTACCAGTTTTATTATTTACTTAGGGATGCCATAACGAAGTACCACAAACCAATGTTGTTAGGTGCTGTCAAGTCAGCGCTGACTCATGGCGACCATATGAACAACAGAAAGATACACTGCCCAGTCCTGCGCCATCCTCATAATCCTTGCTGTGCTTGAGCCCATCATTGCAGCCACTGTGTCAATGCATCTTGTTGATTGTCTTCCCCTTTTTTGCTGACTCTCTACTTTTCCAAGCATGATATCCTTCTTCAGGGACTGGTCCCTTCAGACTACATGATGAAAGTATAAGAGACGAAGTGTTTCTATCCTCACTTCTAAGGAGCATTCCGGCTACACTTCTTTGAAGACAGATTTGTTCATTCTCTGGCCGTCAGTGGTATTTTCAGTATTTTTCATCAACACCACAGTGCAAAGGCACCAATTTTTCTTCGGTCTTCCTTATTCATTGTTCAGCTTTCACATGCATTTGAGGTGATTGAAAATACCATGGCTTGGGTTAGACACACCTTAGTCTTCAAAGTGACATCTTTGCTCTTAACATTTTAAAGAGGTCCCTTGAGCAGATTTGCCCAGTGCAATACAATGTCTGATTTCTTGACTGCTGCTTCAATGGGTGTTGATTGTGGATCCAAGTAAAATGAAATCTTTGACAATATCAATGTTTCCTCCATTTATCATGATGCTGCTTATTAGTTCAGTGGTAAGGATTTTTGTTTTCTTTACATTGAGGTATAATCCATACTGAAAACTGTAGTCTTTAATCTTCATCAGTGCTAAAGGGGCAGGGAGCTGGCATCTTCTGACCTCCACTAACTACACAAGAGGAAGACAGAATCACCTTTAGCAGCCCAAGGCCTAATCCTATGAGGCCAGACATGCTGCCACCTGCCAGCCCTCTTGCCAACATTGACACCAACCGTCCTTCCTGCAGCACCCACCACCTCTCTGCTAGGTTCAATAATTCACTGCAGTGACCACACAAAACTCAGATTATGGGGTTTACTAGGGAAGCAACAGGCTACAATTCAAGTTTAGGAATGTGCTCAGGATACAGTTCTTTGGTCAGGACAGTCTCCCTTCTGCTGTGCACTTAGACTCGCCTCCCTAGTCCTTGGCCTCTCAGTCTGGCCTCTGCCTCTGTGGGCCAGGTAAGCCTGCTGCTCTGTCTCATGCCTCTCCACTGCTGCAGTCTGTCAGCTGGGCGTCTCTCTCTGCCATGCAGCTCTCTCTCTCTCTCAGTCATGCGTTTCTCTCTCTTTAAGCCATGTGTCTCACTCTCTGTCAGCCACACCTCTCTCTCTCTCTCTCTCTCTCTCTCTCTCTCAGCTGCATGTCTCTCTCTCTCAGCTGTATGACTCTCTCAGCAGCACATCTCTCTCAGCACTGCATCTCTCTCAGCCGGCAGTCAGAGAGAGATTCCTTCTGCCTCTAGGAGGGCTCATTTTGAGCCTGGCAGAGTGGCAAAACCAACCAATCCCAACATCAGAGTTCTACACACCTGAGAGAGAGTGAACTTTCCCAGGTTACTTTGTGCTGCCCCAAGTGGATGACTTAAGCAGCTACTCAGTTGCTCACAGCAAAGTGAGAGTTACAAAGACTATGGCTAGAAAAGCCATACTATATGATTCACTACTCCACAATCAGTAAGTGCTTCAAGTCATCTTTACTTTCAGCAAGTGTTCTGGTCACCTGGTGCTGCTCTGACAAGACTATACCACAAATGGGATGGTCTTAACAAGCAGGAGTTTATTCTTACAATTTGGAGGCTTTAAGTCCAAGTTCAAAGAGCCAGGCTCTAGGGGCTAGGTGAAAGCCCCTCAACCTTGGAGTCCAGCTCTGCCTCCTGCTCCCAGCCCAGTGGAGCTAGAGACATTTCTTCACTCAAACCACTGCTGGCTGCTGAGGCTGAGAAGCCCCAAGGTTGACAAGTAAAAAGGCACAGTCCCAATGTTACCAATCCACATGGCAGGCCATTAACTTAAGTCCACTATAAGTCCCAAGGTTGGCAGTGCATGGCAGGCTGCTGAGCAATGACATGGCTACATGCAGGGTCCAAGCATGCCATAGGCTAGAGACCATTCCCAAAGGCTTCTCCTTATATACAGGAAGCAGATTACATCCCAAAGGCAGCTACCCATCTGCTTTTGGTAGATCCCACCATGGAGTTCATTGCCAGTCTCCACATGGGGATTAACTACCACCAGGCCCAGCCAAGTTGACACACAAACCAAACTACCACAGCAAACAAAGTTGTGTCATTTGCATATAGTATATTGTTAATGAGTCTTCCTCCAACCCTGATGCTATGTTCTTCTTCATATACGTCAGCTTCTTGGACTATTTACTCAGCATGCAGATTGAAGTATGGTGAAAGGATACAACCCTGATGCACACCCTTCCTGATTTTAAACCATGCAGTATCCCCTTGTTCTGCTCAAATGACAGTCTCTTGGTTATGTATAGGTTCCTCATGAGCACAATTAAGTTTTCTGGAATTCCCATTCCTTACAGTATTATCCATAACTTGTTACAATCCACACAGTCAAATGCATTTGCATAGTCAATAAAAAACAAACTTACTCTGGCTTTGAAAATATATATATTCTCTTGAGTTCTGGAGGCTAGAAGTCAGAAATCAAAGTGTCAGCAAGGTCATCCTCTTTCTAAAGGTCCTAGGGAGGAATCTTTCCTTGTCTCTTCTAGCTTCCTGTGGACCTGGTGTGCCTTGGCTTTGTAGCATCACTCCAATCTCTGCCTTGTCTTCACATGGCCTTCTTTCTTCAGAGTCTGTGTCTTTTCTCTATAAAGACACCATTTCATATTAAATTATGGCCCACACTACTCAAGTATGATCTCATGATAACTATTAGCATCTGCAAAAACTGTTTCCAAAGAAGGTCACATGCACAGGTGAGGGTGAAGATATGAACATATATTTTGTGGGGGCACAAATCAACCTGCAACACCAATACTGAACTACTGGCATTTTTATGGGGGCAGGCAGAATTGAAGTCTAAGAATAAAAAGACAGTTGACATAGTACCTTTATTTACAGATTAAAGACAGTTGACATAGTACCTTTATTTACAAATTAAAGACAGTTGACATAGTACCTTTATTTACAGATTTCAGCGTCCTAAGAAAAAAAATGTTTTTCCTACCACTTATGGTCAAATTAGACCAATGCAATATGGCATAGTGGTTAACAACACAAATTATGTAGCAATACTTGTTAGTTGTAGTTGAGTCTATAGTGAATCATGATGATACCATATGTGCAGAGTAGAACTCTGCACAGAGTTTTCCAAGTTGTGCACTTTTGAAAGCAGAAAGCCAGGTCTGTCTTCTGAGTCAACTCCAGGCAGGCCAGTAGTCAAGTACTTAACCATTTGTGCCACCTAGGGACAACTCCTTTGCCACCTCAGTGTGACATTGGATGAGTAACTAATAACTTGTACCTAGGTTTCATCACCTATGAAACTTGAATAACACTAATATCTACCTTATGGTTTGGTAGAAGAATCTGTTTTGGAGGAAGTACAGCCTAAATGCTCCTTAGAAATGAGAATGGCCAGACTTCATCTCTTATACTTTGGTCATGTTGTTAGAAGTCCCTGGAGAAGGATGTCATGCTTGGTAAAGTAGCGGATCAGAGGAAAAAGGGTAAGACCCTCAATGAGACAGATTGACACAGTGGCTACAATGATGGGTTCAAGAATAGCCACAATTGAGGATGGCCCAGGACCAGGCAGTGTTTTCTTCTGTTGTACAGTGTCACTGTGTGTCAGAACCAAAACAGTGGCACCTAACAACAACAATACCTACCTCATAGAAATAAAATAAGCTAACATCTGTAAAGCTCTTAGAACAGTACATAGTTAATAATAATCACTATATAATTGTTAGTTATTATTATAAATTGGTCATTATTATTTGGATATCAAGTAATGTGACTCTATCAACCAATTTGTAATCCCCTCCTGTCCAAAATAAAAGTGAATCTTGTTTGCCAACATCTGTCTAATTGCTGTACATATTTTAGCACCCACAAAAAAGGGTATTCTGTGGGAATAATTTTATCATTTTGATTACCTATGAAATTGAAGAAGCCTATTTATAGACATAACTTATGTATTCCATGGAGCTAAACACACACACAAACATACACACACTCTCACAAACTTGTTATTGGTGTTAATCTATTGCATTTGGAAGTACAATCCAAATCTTTCTTTACATCAGAAAATGAAAAATATTCATAAAATTATATGAAAATATTAAAAATCTTTCTTAAAAATAAATTTGTGTATGTATTTAGTCAGCGGGAGCTCTGGTAGCATAGTGCCTAAGGCACTTAGACTGCTAACCAGAAGGCTGGCGGTTCAAACCCACCAGCCACTCCTCAGAAGAAAGGTTGGGCAATTGACTTCCATAGTGATACCACCTCAGAAGTCCGAGGTGTGGTCTCTGTGAGTTGGGTCCAACTCAACAGCACATAACAACAAGAACAGTTTAGTCAGAAGAATTTTTTTTCCATAGAAGCTTTTTTAGAATTTCTTTTTTCTTTTTTAAAAGAAATCTCCTTCTGTAAATCCTGTGTTTTAAAATGACACCAGAACATTCTGAGGGAGACACACACTCCAGCTCTGTCTGAATCAGAAACCCTTTGTTAATGAGGACTCTGGCACTGGCTACAAATCACTGCGGCCTTCTTGTTGCGACACATTCTGCAGTATCAGTGAGGAACTTAAGTCTGAAGTATCAGCTATCTCAGCAAGGTCTCATCAGTGAACATTAGATGTCAGGGAAGAGAGGTTACAAAAAGAAAACAGCATTTATTTTCCTTTCAGGGACAGGGCTATACTTTCTACTTAAAAAACTTTCTTAAAATAGTTGTTGTTTAAACAAAACCAAACTCACTGTTGTCAAATCGATTCCAACTGAGAGACCCCTCCTTGGGTTTCTGAGGCGGGATCACTACAGAAGTGCATTGCCCAGTCTTCCTTCTGAGGAGTGGCTGGGGGGTTTGAACCACCAGCCTTCTGGTTACCAGTCATATGCCTTAGGCACTGCACCAATTGGCTCTGACTCCTAGCAACCCTATGTATGACAGAACAAACACTGCCCAGTCCTGTGCTAGCCTCACAATCCTTGCTATACCTGAGCTCATCATTGCAGCCACTGTGTCAATCCATCTTGTTGAGGGGCTTCCCCTTTTTCATTGACCCTCCACTTTACCAAGCATGATATCTTTCTCCAGGGAATGATCCCTTCTGACAACATGACCAATGTAGGTGATACAAAGTCTAGCCATTCTCGCTTCCAAGAAGTGTTCCAGCTGCACTTCTTCCAGGACATGGAATTTGTTGGAGTATTCATCAAATACAGAAGAAACCATCTTGCAAGATATATCCATTAGAATTTAACTTAAGTCATCATAGTACTACGCACACACACACACACACACACACTCACATGCACAATATTCCTAAACTAGAATAACCGAGGAAGTGTTTTTGTTTAAGAACAAATATTTCTTAGATTAAGTAAAATTAGGATTTGATACAATAATAGAACTTTTTGTGTTAAAGGAAAATTAAATGTTTTCAAAGCAATATTGTCCTGATTCCTACAAATAAAAATTTAAGAGATATAACACAGAATTAGCATTTTTCAACCTGGTATATAATCATACTCAGTACTCTGATGATGCTGTGGTTAAAGCATTTGGTTGCTCACCAAAAGATTGGCATTTGAAGCCCACCAGCTGCTCTGTGGAAAACAGATGTGGCAGTCTGCTTCTGTAATAGATAATAGTCTTAGAAACCCTATGGGGCAGTTCGCCTCTGTTCTATAGGCTTACTATTACTCTGAACCAACTCAATGGCAGTGGGTTGGGTTTGGTTTTGGTTATATAATTATACATAAAAAGTTCCAAGTCCAAGATTCTACTAATAAATAAGGTAAACTTACAATAACATTTTCTTACTGAAAACATTGTTACCAAAGGTAGAAGTGTGGGACAAAAATGCATTCTCCTTGTGTGGCATTCATCATCACAAAGAGTGTTTCGAGATCTGTCCTGAATTACAATGCTGTCAGTGATAGGATAATATCCATATGCCTACAAGGAAGACCAGTTAATACTACTATTGTTCAAATTTACACACCAACCACCGAAGCCAAAGATGAGGAAATTGAAGATTTCTACCAACTTCTGCAGTCTGAAATTGACCAAACATACCATCCAGATGTGTTGACTATCACTGGTGAATGGAATGCAAAAGTTAGAAACAAAGAAGAGTTACTGGTAGTTGGGAAATATGGCCTTGATGATAGAAATAAAGCTGGAGATCACATGACAGAATTTTGCAAGACCAATGACTTATTCATTGCAAATACCTTTTTTCAATAACATAAGCAATGACTATACATGTGGACTTCACTAGATGGAATATAAAGGAATCAGACTGACTACATCTGTGGCTAGAAGTAATGGGGCAGTTCAATATCTTCAGCCAAAACAAGGGAAGGACCTGATTGTGGAACGGACCATCAACTGTTCATATGCACATTCAAGTTAAAGTTGAAGACAATTACAACAAGTCCATGAGAGCCAACATATGACCTTGATAATATCCCTCCTGAAGTTAGAGACCATTTAAAGAATAGATTTGATGCATTGAACACCAATGACCAAAAACCAAAGGAACTGTGTGATGACATCAACAACATCATCCAAGAAGAAAGCAAGAGGTCATTAAAAAGACAAGAAAAGAAGAAAAGACCAAAATGGATATCAGAAGAGACTCTGAAACTTGCCCTTGAGTGGAGAGTAGCTAAAGCAAATGGAAGAAATGACAAGATAAAAGAGCTGAACAGAAGATT
>NW_006921740.1:4459657-4516047 GCF_000298275.1 Orycteropus afer afer
TCTCTCTCTCTCTCTCTCTCTCTATATATATATATATATATACGCTTTGCTGGTTTTGTTTCTCTAGAGAACCCAGTCTAACACACCCATTGAGATGTTTCAACAAATGGATGACCTGCTGGAGGCACTCACCTGGTTATGCCAAGAGATTTGGAAGACAGCTACCTGATCAACTGACTGGACAAGATCCATATTTGTACCCATTCCAATGAAAGGTGATCCCACAGAATGTGGAAATTATCAAATAATATTATTAATATTACATGCAAGTAAAAGTTTACTGAAGATAATTTTAAAAAATGGTTGCAGCAGTATATTGACAGAGAGCTTCCAGAAATGCAAGGTGGATTCAGAAGAGGATGTGGAACAAGGATATCATTTCTGATGCCAGATGGATCTTACCTGAAAGCAAACAATACCAGGAAGAAGATTACTTGTGTTTTATTGACTATGTAAAAGCATTTGATTGTGTGGATCATAACAAATTATGGATAACATTGAGATGAATGGAAATTCCAGAACACTTGATTGTACTCATGAAGAATCTGTACGTAGATCAGGAGGCTGTCATTCAAACAGAACAAGGGGATACTGCATGGTTCAAAATCAAGAAGGGAATGTGTTAAGGTTGTGTCCTTTCACCATATTTATTCAATTTGTATGCTGAGCAAATAATCTGAGAAACTGGATTATATGAAGAAGAAGGTGGTATCAGGATTGGAGGAAGACTCATTAACAACCTGCAATATGCAGATGACACAACTTTGTTTGCTGAAAGTGAGGATGACTTGAAGCACTTATTGATGAAGATTAAAGAGTACAGTTTGCAGTATGGTTACACCTCAAAATAAAGAAAAGAAAAATCCTCAAAACTTGTCCAATAAACAGCTTCATGGTGGATAGAGAAAAGATTCAAGTTGTCAAGGATTTCATGTTGCTTGGTTCTACAATCTACACCAATGGAAGCAGCAATCAAGATATCAGAGGACGATTGCATTGGGCAAATCTGCTGTAAAAGACCTCTTTCAGGTGCTGAAGAGCAAAGATGTCTCCTTGAAGACTAAGGTGTGCCTAACCCACGCCATGGTATTTTCAATCACCTCTTATGCATGTGAGAGTTGGACAATGAATAAGAAAGGCTGAAGAAGAATTGATGCTTTTGAGTTGTGGTGTTGGAGAAGAATGCTAAGATTAGCATGGTCTGCTAAAAGGACTAATAAGTCTGTTCTAGAAGAAATGCAGCCAGAATGCTCCTTGGAAGTGAGAATGGCCAGACTTCATCTCACCTACTTTGGTCATGTTGTCGGAAGGAACCATTCCCTGGAGAAGGATATCATGCTTGGTAAAGTGGAGGGTCAACAAAGAAGGGGAAGGCCCTCAATGAGATGGATAGACACAGTGGCTGCAGTGATGGGCTCAAATATAGCAAAGATTGAGGGGCTGGCACAAGACCAGGCAGTGTTTTGTTCTACTGTCACTATTAGTTAGAGATGACTCAATGGCACCTAACAACAACATGTGGAGCCTTAGGGAGGGCTACCTGCTAGAATACTCTGTTTCCTTATAGATGAAATGGGGACAATGGTATCTACCACTTAGCTTTATTGGAAGATTAAATGAAATAATGTGCCTGGTACTGATCAATGCTGACAAATAGTATTTTTCCTCCTCTCCTGGAGGCTACTCCCCAACTGAGTTATGTAAGGCCACACACAACTACAGCCTTCTGCTTAAGCAAAAGGTCAGTTGGGTGTGGATCTTAAACAAGAAATAGAAGTTAGGTTTGCACAGTGCCTCCTCATACACTCACAGACCAGCCCTGAGAAGAGCTGAACTTTGGTTCAGCAAACTCAAAACTAGGCCATCTCTGTAATTCCAGAAGACCAGTTAACTGACTTAGTCTTGATCTCTTTTAAACTCATTGTTCTTACAATTTGTGAATAAACAAAAGGGAGTCGTATCATTTGCACACGTAATAACTTATGTACAAGTAGAATTCTGACTCTCAGATTTCTTAAGTAAATAAATGATTCTATGGCTTCCAATGTAAAATTTTAAAGACTAGGTTGGCAAGTGATTAAAGCAAGACTCAAAAACTTAAAAGTAGTTTCTTGGTCTCTGAAAAAAAAAAAAAAAAAAGAATAAAATCAATCTAAACTATTTATAGACTTAGAAATTATAGTTCTTTCTTCTAGTTATAGGTTTTTTTAAGACACAGGTTTTAGTCTCTCGGTGAACACTAGGTTAACCAGCAAGTCTTATATGCAAGAAAATCTCTTCTTCTGAGTCCCTTGTTTCCATCTATAGCAGCTCAGCTGTATGTACTCAGATACCAGCTTCTTTGCTTTACTCGGGATGATGGACTAGCTGTGCCTCTTTAGTGAAACAAGAGGTATTAAAATTTGACGCAATTACCTCCAGAAAATACATTTTGGAGATTTTGGGGTTTAAAAAAATAAGTCTTTCCAGGAAGGAAAAAAAAAAATGCCATTTGTTGGATAGCTCTCTCGTCATCATCGCTACTGACACTTCTACAGCATTTCAGAAAATAAATTTACCGACCAAAATAATCATTTGGCTATGAGGAAATAATGTTTTAAAGCTCTATTAAGTATCTTAATGAAATCTTTTTGGAATGTTTGTAATTTTTGTATAAGTTCTTTTGGTGCTGGTAGTTTCCAAAATTTACTTCTTTATTCTTCTTAACTCACAAGGAAATTAAAACACCACCAGGGCTCCCTGTTTAAAATCTACAGTCATCTTTATTTCCCCTCTTAATGAATTGTTATTTGCATTTCTTTCAAGGCTGAATCATTTGAGTTCTTTATCTTAGATAATGTTTTGATAGGTTGTTCCTGTAGAGTTATTTAGAACTCTTAGAAAAACATTTACGAGCATTTTTAACACAGCTTTTCCACTATGGCTTTCAATGAAATTAATACCATAAGAATATTCAAACAGTCGGCAAATTGTTTTTAAATATACTTGTTTGATAGCAAACATTTCATTTTTAAACTAAAAGGTCACATGTCAGTCTCTGGTAGCACATTGGTTAAAGCACTTGCCCACCAAAAGGTCAGTCATTTGAAACCGACCAGCTGCTCCTGAGCTGAAAGATGTAGCAATCTGTTTCTGCAAAGGTTTACAGCCTTGGACACCCTATGAGGCAGTTCTGCTCTGTCCTGCAGGGTTTCTACTTGTTGGATTCCCGTCTAAGGCAACGGTTTTTTCATTGTCTTTATTTTTTTCCATTATCAGTTCAAGAGTCTCAAATTTCAAAGTTATGTAAGACCACACTGGAATGCATGGCCAATCTTTCCTTAAAGAGTTCCAGAGAAAGTTGCAGTATTTCTTCCAGAAATGCATTTGAGACTCTCGCAACTCAAGACCATGTATTCATGGCAATAAAACAAATGGATATTGAAACAGGATAACTGATTGCTACGACTGATGAGCAACTGGCCATTCTGTTAAAATATATCACTGCTAAACCAGCTGCCTCGGAAGGAAGGTTGGGCAATCTACTTCCGTAGTGATAACACCTCGGAAAGCCAAGGAGGCGTCGCTATGACTCGGATACGACTCGATGGCAGTGAGTTTGGTTTTTTTTGTTGTTGTTGTTGTTAAACCAGCTGCACAGAAACTAAAAAAATGTTATTACAAGATTTATTGATTCAGTTATTTCAGTAACTATTTATGAATTAATGAGTGAATGAATGGACACAACAATGTCTATCAATGCCTATCAAGTTTCAGTGACTGACATCACGTATCTTGGATATTTGACAAGGACAAAAAATGTGATTCCTGCCCTCATAATGCTTGTAGTCTAGCAGGAGAGAAAAACATGAAACAAAGAATCAATCAATAAATATGTAATTATAATTTCAATGACAATATTATTGATGAGCTGCTCTGTCATACCAGTCTTTTTTTTTTTTTTTTTTTCCCTCCATATGAAGATTGAAACTAACATCCAGGAAATACATTTTCAAATGTGAAAGCTGGAAATGATTTCTCGTAAGAAAGCCTACCTCAGGAGATGTGAACCCATTTATTCATTCCCTAGGTGGAAGTAGAAAGCAGTTCTGTCATATTGACCGCACCCTTCATCTTTCACACCCAATTTAAGTGCCATGGCTCACTGAGTCTCTAATCCAGGTACATGTTGTTGTGTCCATCCTCTTTCTCCATTGCTATAACCAAAAACATAGTGCCAATTCTCTGGCCCTCTTATTTAAATTATTTTAATACCCTCCAAGAATCACAGATAGAAAAGAGAATATTAAAGTTGGAAAAGACCCTAGAGATCATTCTTCAGATGAGGAAATTAAGGCTCAGAAAAACACAATGTCTCACCCAGAGCCCCACAGTTCAGCCTAGTCACAAGCATGTCATTAATTTTTCTTTGGAGCACTTGTGGGAGACACTATTAGTTGTCTGCTCACAGTCATTTCCATCCCCAATTTCCTTGTTAACAAATCTTCCCTCCCATAAGCCAAACCAGTTGTCATGGAGTCAGTGCTGACTCATGGAGACACCATGCGTGTCAGAGTAGAACTGTGTTTCATTGGGTTTTCAATGGCAAGTTTTTTTCCATAAGTAGACCTCCAGGTCCTTCTTCTGAGGCACCTCTGAGTGTATTCAAATCTCTGATTTTCTGTTAGTAGCCAAGTGCCTTAACCATTTGCACTACCCAGGGACTCCCACCACTACCCATGATAGGAGCTAAAAATGACAAATGCTTGTTTTCCTACGAATAGCCTTGTAACCCAGTTATGGCCACTGAGATGTAAAGGGAAGTGTATTGGCTGATTTCAAGAAAGATTTTGCTTCCTGACAAAGATAGAAATCAAGAACCCTACCCCCTGCCCATTACCTCCTAGCTTCCTTCCTGTCTTTGGAGCCGAGCTACAGAAGCCTGAGAACAAACTGCTGACATCTAAGAATAGTGGATCAGAATAATACAAAGCATTTGGGACCCTCATCTATGAGCCCTGAGCTAACCCTACTACCACCCACTTGCAGATCACTTATGTAAGATTGTTTAAAATCTTTCCTATTAACACTCTATGTCATATATTCTGTTACTTGCAGCTGATCACACCTTGAAGGTACCCTGGGCTCACATTGCTTTACTTATTTTTCATCTATCCCATTGAGCTCCGTTTGGCGTATTCTTTTCATTGCTATACCCCCAGTTCCTAGAACAGAACCAGGCACATAGTCAGCTTTTGATAAGTATTATTGAATTAATAAATTAATGCTTGAAAACCTTCACTGAGTGTCAGCTTCTAAAGTCCGAAGGATTAAGCTCCTCATGATCTCACCTCTCTCTATCTTTCTAGCCTGATTTTCCACCTTAACATACCCTACCAAACCAAAACAAACCCATTGCCATCGAGTCAGTTCCAACTCATGACAACCCATGTGTTACAGAACAGAAATATTCCATGGGGTTTTCTTGGCTACAGTCTTCACAGAAGCAGATTGTCTGGCTTTTCTTTCATGATGCCACTGGGTGAGTTCAAATTATCGACCTTTGACTTAGTGGATGAGCGCAAACTGCCAGGAGTACAGTACTGTTGCCTCTCTTTCCAAAAACTCCTGGTGCTTTCTTGACTTGGTGGTCTGGCCCACAACGTTCCTTCCGTGGATATGCTTGCTCCTCCTTCATCTTTACACTTTTCTCTCATTCTTCAGGCTCCAGCCCATCACCCATAGCACTTCCTCTGATACCTTGTAAGCATACCATCTTTTCTATCCTTTGTTGTCTTTTCTTCTGAGGCACATACCATTTTAAAACATTTATGATAATTTGATGCCCTCATTGCTATTAAAGTAAAAGCTCCTTGAGGGTAAGAAATTAACAACTCCCCCCAAGGAACACATGTACTGCTTTGCCCTAGTAGATACCTAGGGTTTTGTTTTTGTTTTTGTTTTTGTTTTGTTGAGTGGAGGAATGAACAATATCAAAGTGAGCCTATTTAAAATTTCTGTTTTGAAAAATGGTTAGGACCCAAGAACTGCTGCACACTCCTGTGGAAGCAAACGTAGGAATGCATTGCCAGAGAGAAAAAAAGGAAGGTAGGGAACGAGACTTGTTGGAAGTGTCAGTAGCAGGCACAGATGCTTTTTCTCTAGCCGATGATAGCAAAGTTCTTAATGGAAAATGATCCCAATCAATAGAGCCAGACAGCTGATTTATATAATGGAATTAAGCTGAAGTAGTGGTCCTTCTCTGCATAGTGATGTGAAAGGGAAAAAGGGTACTAGATAGGAATAACAAGGACCCTCCATAAGTATATCTACTGGTGTTCATAAATATGTTCCCACATCCACAGACCACAGGAGAGCTCCAGCAAGCCGCCTGCTTGAGGCTGGATGCTGAAGAGTGACAGTGGGGTTAGTGCCACTGCTGTGTTTTGGCCGCCGCTGCTGCCACTGCTGCCACTCAGCTGATACCGCAGCGAGGGGTCTGAGCGCTCAGAGAGTGCTTTCAGGAGCCTGGGTTCTGGTGTGGAATGAGAACTTAAGAGTGAGGGCTGTGAGGTGGGCAGAACTCACCAAAGAGCTGCAGACCCAAACAAGAAATCCAGGCAGCAAAGAGAGAAAGAGTGATATCAAGATATCAAGCCAAGTGGAACTGAAGGAAATGTCATCATTGGTAAAGGAGGATCTAGAGAAGAAACTGTTTAAGCCACTCTCGCAGAATCTGTATGAGTTCATCGAAATAGAGTTCTCAGTCCAGGACAGGTATTACCTCTGTGTGTCAGGTAATCTGTTCTTTCTGTTGTTTCAAAGAACCAATGGCTCAGAGATGCTTGGGCGATACAGGGAAATTTTTGTGTTTATTTTTCTGTTCAGTGACAGCACTTGTATGTTCATGTGCTAGAGCATAACTCGGCAAGTTTAAGAATTTGGGTTCTACAGAGTGTGTGTGTGTGGGGTGGGGGATACCAAAAAGAAAAAACATTGGATTAAGAATGTTTTGGCTAATATTTCAGAAATGAAACTGGGTATATACTTTCTCTAATTTGATTATTTTGTCTCTAATCTTTTATTAATTCACTTCCATGGCATGCAGTTTTATTGTGTAAGAGCTCATTTTTAAAAATTCAAGAGAAAGCTTTCTGTATATTTTTAAATTCATTGGAGAATTGAGTTATACAGCTCTCTCTCCAACCAGTCTGGACAAGTAGGGTTCTCTTGTTCCATGTTAGGAAAGAAATAAGACCTTAGATTTTCTTCTGAGGGCTCATTTAGACTTCCTCGTGGTTTATTTTGGAAAGAGAAATGATCTTTTAAAAACTCCTTCTCTTACAGGAAGCATACTTATAGATATAATGCTTGAATTATAGAAAATAACTTCTATAGCCTCAGTGTTGACATCTCTGAAGTGGGAATAATAACACCTGCATCTCTGCACAATGTTTCCTTGTTAGATCTGCACTAGGAAAAAAAAGAATTTTATATATATAGTAACTTATACTCTAAGTAAATAAAAGAGAGCTATACTTTTAAATATACATACAATGAAGAATGAATATATTATGATAAACATATCACATATGGAGTTTTAAGAATAAGGGAAAGTCCACTAAACTCTTTTAAGCGAAATAAAGATTTTCACTCGTGTTTCTAAAAATTCAAGAAAATTGTCCAAAGATAGGAATAGGCTATTGCCGTTAACTATGATTGGTGTAACCTATGATTTTTGTGCTGAATGTAGGTAGAAATGCTTATGCCGTTACTGAATTTAGTATGTAGCACGCCCTCTTTCCAATACTTCCAATACTTTCAGTGGCCCCTTTTTCAGGCACACAACTAACCAAGTTTAGGAAACCACTTGTTGTAAGTCCCTTCCTTATAAATGGCTTAAAATGATTTTCTAAAGGTATAAAAAGGGAGTACTGTAGGGAAAGTAGAGAATCTTTACACAATGTGCAAGAACTTTTTAGAATTCTGTCATTCCTAATAAGAATATTTAACCAATAATTAGTGATATTTATTTAATACTTTGCCTAGCATGTTTTGCTGTATGAATGCAAAGTGTGGGAACTTGGCATATCAGTAATGTAAAATAGTAAGTACAGAAAAATGAAGGAAGTTCAATTATGGAACAAGGTCAATTAAAACAATTTAAGTAAGAAGCTGTACTATATCATACCTATCAAATCACTATACCTTAAAGTATTATTAATATATTAGAAAATATACTTATTCCAATGTTAAAATTTAAAATTTTGTATTTATTGGTGATTCTCACTTTATAAAGCTAATTTCTCATTGCAACTTGAGTTTACAACTATTTTGAAAGAAAATCTTTAAAAAATAATCATAATAGTATATATACCCAATTCCTCAAATGTATCATAGAACCACCCTTCAATTACATAATTAACCTATTCTATCTATTATTTAAAAGAAAAAAAAAAAGTCTCCTAGAATTAGAGTTTTGGAGATGAATGTGTTTTTTTTTTCCCTGTGCCCCCTGAGTTCAGAGAAGGGTCATCTGCTGCCTTTTTTTCATAAATGGCATGCATCCTTTTAACTAGGATTAGAAGGTCAAGGATTTGGCATTGTTAACATGTACAAGGCAACTTTTTTAGGCTTTAATCTTTTCTCATCTATAAAATGACATGCTAAAGCAGGTGATTACTTAAGGGAACACTTATTAATAAAATTCTATAATTCTATCACATACAAGCAAGGAGAAAACAAGATCCTCATAGAAACAGGAAGAGAAAGCAATATTGAGATGTTTAAGATAAGAGTGGACTTTTCGAGCCAAATCCAATTCGCTAGCTTTCTATAACTCTCCTCTGTCTCCCAATCATCAACTTGAGAGCACACATCCCAAATATAATACAACTTTATGACAACCACAAATACATTTAGACAGAAGCATAATTTAAAATAAGGTAAATATTATGTTTGACAGTCCTAAATCTTTGACTATGTCTGCTGAGGAAATGCCCATTGATATGACTCAAACAGACGGGTCACATCTTAATGGTCGAGGCAGGTAACTCCATGCTCTGATTGTTGACCACAGTGGGAAATAAAGAATCCAGTATTTATGATTCCCTCTTCACCCAGCAATCCAGCAGCTCTAAATTTCTATGCATCACAGGTCCAGGGTAGTCAAAATTCCATCATGCATTTTTCAAATTTAAAAAGGAATGTTTAAATATGATTAAGCTTTCTATTTATTTGACCAGAATCTATGTTTTGCAGACTCTCATACCCAAAGGGCTGTGATTTACTGTCAAACCCTGAAATTTTACCTGCTCAAAAATCAGAGGTCATAAACGCATTCTTCCCCTGTAGCTTGCTAGGATTTAAACTGGAGATGTCCTGAGACTTCATTCTCCTGTCACCTCAGCATTGCATGGTAATTTCTACCTGGACTTAGCTTCTCTTAGCTTACAGCAAACCTGACTCATAGTGACCCCTCCTTGGGTTTCCGAGGCAGTATCACTACAGAAGTAGGATTGCCCAACCTTCCTTCCGAGGAGTGGCTGGTGGGTTTGAACCGCCAGCAGTCTGGTTAGCAGGCAAGTGTCTTAGCCACTATGCTACCAGAGCTCCTTTTATCATTGCCAGTTAAACACAATGCCATCTTGTGAAGGAGAGAAAAGAACTCTATTATTTGGAGGCTCAAGGAAGGGATAAGTCACTTGTGCAATGATTAGAGCACAGATAAATTTTAAAAATTCTAGAAGACTTATAATTAAAGTATTAGGCAACATTGGGAAGTTGTAGAGCATGGAGTGGACCTTAGACTCAGACACATTTGGTATGAATTTTCACTCTGCTTTGCTGACCCATTATTGTTGTTAGGTGCCTTCTGGTGAATTCTAGTCATAGCAACCCCATGTGACAGAGCAGAACTGCTGCTTAGGGTTTTCTAGGGTTTAATCTTTACGGAAAAGACAGCCAGGTCTTTTTCCTGGGGATTCTAACCAGCAACCTTTTGGTTAGTAGTTGAACACTTAACCTTTGCACCACCAGGTACTTTTTTTTTGCCCACCTCCCAACTGAGAAATTTGGTCAAGTTGATTAAGCTGTATGATCTCACTGCTGACATTTCTAAAGTAGAAATAATAGCATCTACATCTATTCACAATGTTTCCCTGTTAAATCCTTGTTAGGAAAAAACAAAGTATGATAACTTATATTCCAAATAAGTACAAGACAGAGTTATACTTTTAAACTATACCAAACTTGCGGCCATCAAGTGGAGTCTGATTCATGGCGACCCTATAGGACTGAGTAGACCTGTCCTATAGGTTTCCAAAGGCTGTACATTTTTACAGAAGCATACTGCCTCATCTTTCTCCCATGGAGTGTCTGGTGGGTTCTAACCGCCGACCTTTTGATTAGCAGCTGAATGCATTAAACACTATGCTGCCAGAGTTCCTTTATAAAATATACAGTAATATATTTAATATATGCATAATGAAAAATTAATATATTATGTTAAATACATTATATATAAATTATAGGTGCATTCAGACTCAGATGATTTTATCTTCTGAAAAATGTTTTCCATTCACGGATGTTAATTGGAAAATACATGACATTTGCTAGAATTATAAAGAAAGCATCTGTAAGTTCTCTATATATTTTATTTTTCATGAAAGAACAGAGCTTCCTTGTGAACCAGAGAACCTTAACCATTTTGTCAAGTTATTTACAATAATGATAATTGTGCCAAGTAAGAATGAGTTAACAAAAAAAGAAAGGAAACTACTAAAAGCAATGTGAAAAGCTTCGTTTGGAATGACTGTTGCTAAATTTATTAATTCCTAACATCTTAATGACAAAGATCATAAACTAAAGAATTTTTTTTCTGAAACTTTTTATTTCAGAAGACAATATATTGTCTGGGAAGAGGCTACTTTAATCTTGCCATCTCTAAATTCAGTACAAATTACCCTACTAATCTATAGTGTTTTGTAAGAAGAAAAACATGAGATAATGCTTTGAAAAGTTTCCATACAATTAAAGATGTTATTAATAGTAGTGGAGTAACATGCTCCAAATATATCCAAACGGCTATGCATATGTTCGGAAAATAGAATCAAGCATAGTGTATATGCATATTCTTTTTTGTTTTTCAATGTGCAAATTTACTCAGGGCTGTCTTGACATTTAATAATTTAATATCTTCACTTCATGGCCTATAATATTTCCTTGGTAAATATTAATATCACTTGCTTCTGTTACAACATAGGAATTTTGTGCTGAGAAAAAAAACACACTGTAAGAAATTGTGATTTGACTGCATTTATCCTCTTCTGTTTTTAAAATTAGCATCAGATAAAATGTAGTATTCATTTATATAAGGTACATTTTATGAAAATGGCTCATAAAACTTACTGCAAAACTTAATTACAATCAAGATTGTGAGATGGGGAGCAAACCATGGATTTTACACAACTCTTTCATTTTTTGAACATTTTATTGTGGTTTGAGTGAAAGTTTACAGAACAAATTAGTTTCTCATTCAATAATTTATACACATTTTGTTTCATCACATTAGTCGTAATACGCACAATACAACAGCACTCTCCCCACTTCCTCCCTGGATTCCCTGTCTCCATTCATCCTTCTTTCCTGCCCCTTCCTGCCTACTGAACTTTGTTTTTGGGCAAATGCTACCCTTTCGGTCTCACATGATTGATTACTTTCAGGAGTGCGTTCCTCACAGTTGTTTTTTGTCCATGTTGTAGACCCAACTATTGTTTGGCTGAAAAATGGTCCCTAGGAGTGGGTTCAGTTCCAGGTTTGAAGAATGTCTAAGGCCAGAGTATTGGCATTTTCACCAGTAAGCCTGGTCATTTGTGAGTTTGAATTTTGTTCTGCATTTTTCTCCAACTCTGTCCATGACCATCAATCATGACCCTGGTCAGTAATGGTAGCCAGGTACCATCTAGTTTTTCTGGTCTCAGGTAGTAGAGGCTATGCTTCACATGGTCCATTAGTCCTTTACACTAATTGTTTCCTTGACTCTTAGATTTTCTTCATTCTTCTCTGCTCCAGATAGGTAGACACCAATTGTTTCTTCTTAGCTGGCTGCTTGCAAGCTTTTAAGACCCCAGTCACTGTGCACCAAAGCAGGATGTAAAACATTGCCTTTGTGGACTATGTATGCTAATTGACCTAGATGTCCCCCAAGATTGTGCTCCCAAGATGGCCCCAGTCCCTCAAGGTTTTTTATTATGGCTAAGAATTAACAACCTGAGATATGCAGACAATACAACTTTGCTTGCTGAAAGTGAGGATGACTTAAGACACCTACTGATGAAGGTTGAAGAATACAGCCTGCAGTATGGATTACATCTCAACATAAAGAAAACAAAAATCCTCACAACTGGACCAATGAGCAGCATCACAATAAATGGAGAGAAGATTGAGGTTGTCAAAGAATTCACATTGCTTGGTTCTACAATCAATGCCAACGGAAGCAGCAGTCAAGACATTAGACGACGTGTAGCATTGGGAAAGTCAACTGCGAAGGAACTGTTTCAAGTGCTGAGGAGCAAGGATATCTCCTTGAGGACTAAGGTGCGCCTGACACAAGCCATGATATTTCCAATCGCCTGGTATGCATGTGAGAGCTGGACAATGAATAAGGAAGACTGAAGAAGAGTTGATGCTTTTGAGTTGTGGTGCTGGCGGAGAATGCTGAAAGTACCATGGACTGCTAAAAGAACTAACAGATCTGTCCTGGAGGAAGTGCAGCCAGAATGCTCCTTGGAAGCAAGAATGGCCAGACTTTGTCTCACCTATTTTGGTCATGTTGTCAGAAGGGACCATTCCCTGGAGAAGGATGTCATGCTTGGTAGGGTGGAGGGTCGACGAAAGAGGGGGAGGCCTTCAACGAGATGGATTGACACGGTGGCTGCGATAATGGGCTCAAGTATAGCAGGGATTGTGGGGCTGGCACGGGATCGGGCAGTGTTTCGTTCTGCTGTGCATGAAGTCGCTATGAGTCGGAAACAACTCGACAGCACTTAACAACAACAAGAACAACAAGAATTTTTTGTAACTTTGACCCCTGTGTGCTCTGCCATAGCACACGCACTTTGCAGCACATACATATATGCATGTAGAAATATCCTCTACCAAACATATATGTAGGGTGTACTTTCTGGGTTGTACTCCCATACGCCACCTCACACCTATTCAGCTTACATATCTACCTATGTACCCACTCATAAATTATTGTTTGTTGCAGGATTTTGTGTGTAATAGTATTTTCCATTGTGACCTTTTACTCTTGTGTACCTCCCCAGTGTCTTCCTTTACCTTGGTCATGTTATGTTGACTTCCCCCATCTTGTATATTGCCTTTCCCTTCAGCTCGGTTAATAAATGTCTATTCTTTAGTTACTGATTTTCCCTTCCTTTCTCTAACCATCTCTGTAACCATCAAAGAATGTTTCTTTCTGGGTGTATACCTTTTCTTGACTTTTTATAGTAGTCATCTCATACAATATTTGTCCTTTTGTGATTGACTTATTTCACTCAGTATAATGTCTTCCAGGTTCATCTATGTTGTGAGGTGTCCCACAGATTCATCATCATTCTTTAACATGGCACTGTGTATATGTACTATAGTTTCTTTATCCATTTTTCTATTGATGGGCACTTAAGTTGTTGCCCTCTTTTTGTTATTGTGAATAATGCTGTGATGAATAATGATGTGAATAATGGGTGTGCATATTCATGCATAGCTCTTTTTTATCTAAAATATATACCTAGTAGTGGGATCATATGGTATCACTTTTTCTCACTTTTGAAGGAAGAACCATGCCATTTTGCACAGTGGTTGTAACATTTTACAATCCCTCCAACAGTGTATTAGAATTTCAATCTCTCCACTTCCATGTCAGCATTTATTTTCTGTTTTTATGATCATTGCTGTTGTTGCCAGGGTGAGATGATATCTCATTGTGGTTTTGATTTGTATCTTTCTAATGGCTAGGGATATGGCCTTGTGATAGAAATTATGCTGGAGAGCTCATGATAGCATTTTGCAAGACCAACAACTTATTCATTGCAAATACCTTTCATCAACAACATAAACGGCACATATACCCATGGACTTCACCAGATGGAATACACAGGAATCAGATTGACTACATCTGTGGAAAGAGGCAATGGAGAAGGCCAATATCTCCAGCCAAAACAAGGCCAGAAGCTGACTAGGGAACAGAATGTCAATTGCTCATATGCAAGTTCAAGTTGAAACTGAAGGCAATTAAAACAAGTCCATGAGAGTCAAAATAGGACCTTGATTATATCCCACCTGAATTTAGAGACCATCTGAACACCTTGAACACCAATGATCAAAAACCAGATTAATTGTGGGATGACATCAAGAACATCATAAGTGAAGAAAGCAAAGGGTCATAAAAAGACAGGAAAGGAAGCAAAGACCAAAATGGATGTCAGGAGAGACGCTGCAACTTGCTCTTTAACAGAGAGTAGCTAAAGCAAATGGAAGAAATGACAAGATAAAGGAGCTGAACAGAAGATTTCAAAGAGTAGCTCAAGAAGACAAAGCCAATTATTATAATGAAATGTGCAAAGACTTGGAGTTAGAGAACCAAAAGGAAAGAACATGCTTGGTATTTCTCAAGCTGAAAAATCCAAGTCTCAAGTTGCAATACTGAAAGATTCTATGGGCAAAATATTGAATGAAGCAGGAAACATCAAAAGAGGATGGCAGGAATACAGAGTCACTTTACCAAAAAATTGGTCAATGTTCTTCTATTTCAGGAGGTAGCATAAAACCAATGGTATTGAAGGAAGAAGTCAAAGCTGCACTGAAGGAATTGACAAAAAACAAGGCTCCAGGAACTGATGGAATGCCCACTGAAATGTTTCAAGAAACGGACACCATACTGGAAGCACTTACTCATCTATGTCAAGAAATTTGGAAGACAACTACCTGGTCAGCTGACTGGAAGAGAACCATATTTGTACCCATTCCAAAGAAAAGTTATCCAATGGAATGTGGAACTTTTTGAAACATATCATTAATATCACAAGACAAAACAAAACAAAAAACCAAACTCACTGCTGCCGAGTCAGATCCAATTCATAGCGACCCCTCCTTGGGTTTCTGAGGCAGTAAGATTGCCCAATCTTCCTTCCGAGGAGTGGTTAGTGAGTTTGAACTGCTAGCCTTCTGATTTGTAGTCACATGCCTTAGGCACTATGCCACCAGAGCTCCTATTATCACATGGAAGTAAAATTTTGCTGAAGGTAATTCAAAAAAGCTTATAGCAGTTTATTGACAGGGAACTGCCAGAAATGCAACCTGGATTCAGTACTTGGAATGAGTTTTATCATTGCTGATGTCAGATGGATCTTGGCTGAAAGTAAAGAATACCAGAAAGATGTCTGTTGTTGTTATTGTTAGATGCCGTCAAGTCGGCTCCGACTCATAGCAACCCTTTGTACACTAGAATGAAACACTGCCAGGTCCTGCTCCAGCCTCACTATATTTGCTGTACCAAAGCCCACTGTTGCTGCCACTGTGTCAATCCGTCTTGTTGAGGGCCTTCCCCTATACACTGACCCTACACTTTACTAAGCATGATATCCTTCTCCAGGGAATGGTCCCTTCTGACAACATGACCAAAGTAGGTGAGACGAAGTCTAGCCATTTTCACTTCCAAGGAGTTCCAGCTGCACTTCTTCCAGGACAGACTTGTTCTTCTGGCAGTCCATGATACTTTCGGTACCCTTTGTCAACACCACAACTTAAAAACATCAACTCTTCTTTGGTCTTCCTTATTCATTGTCCAGTTTTCACATGCATATGAGACTATTGAAAATACCATGGCTTGAGCTAGGCACACCTTAGGCTTCAAAGAGATATCTTTCTTCTTCAGTACTTTAAAGAGGTCTTTTGTGGCAGATTTGGTCAGTGCAATACATCATCTGATTTCTTGACTGCTGCTTCTGTTTGTGTTGATTGTGCAACCAAGCAATGTGAAATCTTTCACAACTTCAATCTTTTCTCTATTCATCATGATGCTGCTTATTGGTCCAATTGTGAGGATTTTTGTTTTCTTTATGTGAGGTGTAATCCATACTGCAGACTGAAATCTTTAATATTCATCAGCAAGTGCTTCAAGTCATCTTCACTTTCAGCAAGCAAGGTTGTGTCCTCTGCATATAGCAGGTTGTTAATAAGTGTTCCTGCAATCCTGATGCCACATTCTTCGTCATATAGCCCAGCATCTCAGATTATTTGCTCAACATACAGATTGAATAAATATAGTGAAATACAAACCTGACACACTCCTTCTTGATTTTGAACATTAGCCCTGTGTTCTGTTCAAATCATAGGCTTCTGGTCTATGTACAGGCTCCTCATGAGCACAGTTAAATGCTCTGGAATTCCCATTCTTCTCAGCATTATCCATAATCTGTTATGATCCACACAATCAAATGCTTTTGCATAGTCAATGAAACACAAGTAAACATCTTTGTGGTATTCTTTGCTTTCAGCCAAGATCCATCTGACATCAGCAATGATATCTTTGTTCCACATCCTCTTCTGAATCCAGCTTGCATTTCTGGAAGTGCTGTGTCAATATACTGCTGTGACCGTTTTTGAATTATCTTCAGCAAGAATTTACTTGTGTGTGATATTAATGATATTGTTTGATAATTTCCATATTCTGTGGGATCATCTTTCTTTGGAATGGGAACAAATATGGTTCTCTTCCAGTCAGGTGGGCAGGTAGTTGTCTTCAAAATGTCTTGGCATAGATGAGTAAGTGCCTCTAGCGCACTATCCATTTGTTGAAATATCTCAGTGGGTATTCCATCAATTCCTGAAACCTTTTATTCCCCCTATTCCTTTAGTGCACTTCAACTTCTTCAATACCATTGGTTCAGTGCCACTTCCTGAAACAGAAGAACATTGACCAATTTTTTTTTACAGTGACTCTGTGTATTCCTTCCATCTTCTTTTGATGTTTCTTGCATCATTCAGTATTTTGCCCATAGAATCTTTCAATATTGCAACTCGAGACTTGAATTTTTTCTTCAGTTCTTTCAGCTTGAAAAATGCTGCCCATATTCTTTCCTTTCAGTTCTCTAATTCCAGGTCTTTGCACATTTCATCATAATAATTGGCTTTGTCTTCTTGAGCTGCTCTTTGAAATCTTCTGTTCAGCTCCTTTATCTTGTCATTTCTTCCATTTGCTTTAGCTACAGTCTGTTCAAGAGCAAGTTTCAGCGTCTCTCCTGACATCCATTTTGGTCTTTGCTTCCTTTCCTGTCTTTTTAATGACCTTTTTTTTTTTTTTTTTGCTTTCTTTACTTATGATGTTTTTGATGTCATCCCACAATTAATCTGGTTTTTGTTCATTGGTGTTCAAGGCTTCAATGTGTTCTTCAGATGGTCTCTAAATTCAGGTGGGATATAATCAAGGTCCTATTTTGGCTCTTATGAACTTGTCTTAATTACCTTCAGCTTCAACTTCAACTTGAATATGAGCAGTTGATGGTCTGTTCCCCAGTCAGCTCCTGGCCTTGTTTTGGCTGGAGATATTGAGCTTCTCTATTGCCTCTTTCCACAGATGTAATCAATCTGATTCCTGTATATTCCATCTGGCAAAGTCCATGTGTATAGCTGCCATTTATGTTGTTGAAAAAAGGTATTTGCAATGAATAAGTCTTGCAAAATGCTATCATGCAATCTCCAGCATCATTTCTATCACCAAGCCCATATTTTCCAACCACTAGTGATTATTCCTTGTTCCAACTTTTGCATTCCAATCACCAATGATAATCCACACATCTTGATTGCATCTTTGGTCAATTTCAGACTGCAGAAGTTGGTAAAAATCTTCAATTTCCTCATCTTTGGCTTTGGTGGTTGGTGCACAAATTTGAGTAATAGTACCCTTAACTGGTCTTCCTTGTAGGCATATGTATATTATCCTATTATTGGCAGCACTGTACTTCAGGATAGATCTTGAAGAATTCTTTGTGACAGTAAATGCCACACTATTCCTCTTCAATTTGTCACTTCTAGCATCGTAGATCATATGATTATCTGATTCAGAATGGCCAAAGCCAGTCCATTTTAATTCACTGATGCCTAGAACATAGATCTTTATGCATTCTATTTCATTTTTTACAATTTCTAGTGTTTTTAGATTCATCCTTAGTACATTCTCTGTTCTGATTACGAATGGATGTTTGCAGCTGTTTCTTCCCATTTTAAGTCATGCCACATCACCAAGTGAAAGTCTTGAAAGCTTTACTCCATCCACGTCATTAATATCAACTCTATTTTGATGAGGCAACCCTTCCCCAGTAGTATTTTGAGTGCCTTCCATCCTGAGGAGCTCATCTTCCAGCATTATTTGGACAATGTTTCAGGGCTATTCATCAAGTTTTCCTGTAATATATCAGACAGTGTTTCACTGCTATTCATAAGATTTTCACTAGCCAATTCTTTGAAAAGTGGATGGCGCCTTCCTCCTTCTGAGTCTGTCTTAGTCTGGAGGCTCCGCTGAAACTTGTCCACCATGCGTGACCCTGCTGGAATTTGAAATATCAGTGTTATAGCCTCCAGCCTCGCAGCAACACACAAGCCACCACAGTACAACGAACTGACAGACAAGTGCTGGAGAAAGATGTTTACTTGTGTCTTAATGACTGTGCAGAAGCATTTGACTGTGTGGACCATAACAAATTATGGATAACATTGAGAAGTATGGAGACTCCAGAATATTTCATTGTGCTCATGAGGAACCTCATAGAGCAAGAAGCTATTGTTCAAACAGAACAAGGGGATACCACATGGTTTAAAATCAGGAAGAGAGTGTGGCAGGGTTGTATCCTTTCACCATACTTATTCAATCTGTATGCTGAACAAATAATCTGAGAAACTGGACTATATGAAAAAGAGCATGGCATCAGGATTTAAGGAAGACTCACTAACAACCTGCAATATGCAGAAGACACAACTTTGCTGGCTGAAAGTGAAAATGACTTGAAGCACTTGCTGATGAATATTAAAGACTATAGTCTACAGTAGGAGCTCTGGTAGCATAGTGCCTAAGGCACTTGACTGCTAACCAGAAGGCTGGCCGTTCAAGCCCACCAGCCACTCCTCAGAAAGAAGGTTAGGGAATCTACTTTCGTTGTGATACTGCCTCGGCAACCCAAGGAGGGATCGCTATGAGTCGAGGCCAACTCGACGGCACATAACAACAACAACAACATAGTCTACAGTATGGATTACACCTCAACATAAAGAAAACAAAAATCCTCACAACTGGACCAATAAGCAGCATCATGATGAATGGAGAAAAGATTGTAGTTGTGAAAGATTTCATATTGCTTGTTTGCACAATCAACACAAATGGAAACAGCAGTCAGGAAATTAGACAAGGTATTGCACTGGGCAAATCTGCTGCAAAAGACCTTTTTAAAGTACTGAAGAGCAAAGATGTATCTTTGAAGACTAAGGTGCGCCTAACCCAAGCCATGGTATTTTCAATAGCCTCATGTGCATGTGAAAGCTGGACAATGAATATGGAAGACCAAAGAAGAGTTGATGCTTTTGAACTGTGTTGTTGCTGAAGAATACTGAAAGTACCATGGATTGCCAGAAGAAGGAACAAATTTGTCTGGAAGAAGTACAGATGGAATCCTTCTTGGAAGCAAGAATGGCTAGACTTTGTCTCACCTACTTTGATCATGTTGTCAGAAGGGACCATTTCCTGGAGAAGGATATCATGCTTGGTAAAGTGGAAGGTCAGCAAAAAAGGGAAAGGCTCTCAATAAGGTGGTCTGACACAGTAGATGTAACAATGGGCTCAGGCTTAGCAAGGATTGTGCAGCTGGTGCGGGACCAGGTAGTGTTTCATCCTGTTGTACATAGCATTGCTGTGAGTTGTAGCTGTCTCAACGGCTCCTAACAACAGCAATAATAATGGCTAGTGATCACCAGTATTTCTTCATGTATCTGTTAGCCACCTCAATGTCTTCTTTGGTGAAGTGTCTATTCATGTCCTTTGCCCATTTTTTAATTGGTTTGCTTGTGTTTTTATTGTTGAGGTGGTGTACTTTTCTATAGATTTTAGAGATTATTCTTGTCATAGCAAAAAAAAAAATTCTTAGTCTGTAAGTTCTCTTTTTACTCTTTTGGAAAAGTCTTTTGATGCATGTAAGTGTTTAAGTTTTAGGAGGTCTCAGTCATCTAGTTTGTCTTCTGCTGTCTGTTCATTGTTAGTTATCTTTTTAAGTTTGCCCCTGTATTTTCTTTGGTGATCGTTATTGTTTAAATTTTGCATTTAGGTCTTTGATCCATCTTGAGTTAGTGGTTGTATGTGGTGAGAATTATGGATCTTGCTTCATAGTTCTGCAAATGGATAGCTAGTTTTGCCAGTACCATTTGTTAAAGAGACTATCTCTTCCCCATTTAATGGGTTTCAGCCCTCTGTCAAAGCTGTCCATAGGTGGATTGAATTACTTCTGGGTTCTCAATTCTGTTCCACTGCTCTACATGTCTGTCGTTGTACCAGTGCCAGGCTGTTTAGACTGCTGTGGCTATAGAGTACATTTTGAGATCAAGAATGAGGCCTCCTACTTTGTTCTTCTTCTTTGCTAGTGCTTTGCTTATCTGGTATCTCTTTCCTTTCCACACAAAGTTGGTTCCATCTATTTAAAGAATATTGATGGAATCTGAATCAGAATTGCATTATATCTGTAGATCCCTTTGGCTGGCATTGACATTTTCACAATATTAAGTTTTCTCTCCATTCTCATTAGTTCTTTTATTTATGTAGGTCTCTTGATTTCTTGCAATAGTGTTTTGTGGTTTTCTTTGTATAAGTCCTTTGTGTCCCTGCTTAGGTGTATCACTAAATATTGTATCTATTTTGTAGCTATTGTAAATGGTATTATTTCCCTGATTTCCTTTCCAGAGTTCTTTTTGTTAGTGTAGAGGAATTGGACTGTTTTTTTTTTTTTTATTTATATGTTGGTCTTATGCCCTGCTACATTCCTGAATCCTATTAGTTCTAGTAGCTATAAATTTCTTTTTTAGTGGTGTCTTTGCCTGAGTTTGATATCAGGCAAATTCATAGAATGAATTTTGGAGTACCCTATCCTTTTCTGTGTTCTAGAATAGTTTGAGTTGAATTGGCATCAACTCTTCTCTGGCTGTTTGGTAGAATTCTGTAGTGAAGCTGTCTGTGCCAGGATATTTATGTTGGTAGTTTTGTTTTGTTTTGTTTTCTTATGACCTGTTCCATTTCTTTTTTTGTTATGGGCCTTTTCAAATTTTCTACCTCAGGCTGTGTTAGTTTAGGGAAGTAGTGTATTTCTAGAAATTTGTCCATTTTTTCTAAGTTTTCAAATTTGTCAGAAGACAGTTCTTCATAATATTCTGTTATTAACCTTTTTATTTTATCTGATTCTATTGTAACATCACACATTTTATTTCTCATTTGTGCTATTTATATCCTCTTCTTTTCCTATGTTAAATTAGCCAGTGGTTAGTTGATTATTTAATCCTTTCAAAGGACCAACTTCTAGTCATGTTGATTCCTTCTATTGTTTTTCTGTTTCCTATAGCCCTGCTTGAATCTTTATTATTTCCTTCTTTCTGGTGACGTAGTTTTTTTTTTTTTTTTTGCTGCTCTTTTTCTAATTGTTGGAGTTACTGGATTCAGGTGTTGATTTTGGTTCTTTCTTCCTTTTTGATGTGTGCATTTATCACTAGAAATCACCTTCTTAGCACTGCTTTTGCTGTGTCCCAAAGGTTTGGGTATGTTGCATTTCATTCTTGTTTGATTAAGGAATTTTTTTAATTTCATTTTTTATTTATTCTATTACTCAGCAGTTTTTAAAGCAGGGTATTATTCTGTTTCCATGTATTTGATTTTTTTTTTCTGTTGTTCTTCTACTCATTTATTTCTAATTTTGCAGTGTTATGATGCAAGAAGACACCTTGTACTGTTTTGATGTTTTTTAAGTTATTGAGGCTTGCTTTGTCACTTAACATATTTTTTATTCTGGAGAATGATCCATGTACACTGGAAAAGAATGTGTACTATGCTATTGTTGGCTGGAGTGTTCTGTATATGTCTATGAGATCAGGTTGGTTGATTGTGTTGTTTAGATGTTCTGCATCTTTGTTGAGTTTCTTTCTAGTAGTCCATCCTTCATTGAAAGTGGTATATAGATAGATTTTACAACTCTTGATCATTATCTTTTAAAGGTAGGAAAAAAACACTTGATTATTTTTACTAAAGTCTCTCTCTCACATACACACACACACACATGCATGCACACATGCACAAGCTAAGTGCATTTGTGAAATATCCTTAAGTAAGTTTGTGGAATTATCTCTATGGAAGAATATTAAATAAAATCCTTTGACTCTCCAGATCAGAATAATTGTAGGTGGGGACTACAATATGAAAATAATGAAGCTTTCACTTGAGTCCTCTTGTTAACTCTTTTATTACTTCATTTTGAGTTCAAAAAGAAGGGCTAGGGTTTGGAATTGAACATTATCATTACTTTTCATGTCAACAACCAAAAACATCATTATTTAGTCATTAGCCAGACATTCTCAGTGGCTAATCTACTACTTTGGATATATAAATGTGGGAAGTATGATGATTTACCAGTTTTAAATTCCAACCCAAATCATTTGCAGAGAGAATGGTAACTTTAGAGCAAAGCTTTGATGGGGGAAATAAGATAAACATTTTTCCTTATTAGAGTGATATTATCGATATTAGGATGAAAGGAATAGTTGTATAGCATGTCTATTGAGCCTCAAACACAAGTCTACTTTATCCTGATTCCATACATTATCACTGTTAATCTTCATGGCAACCTTATAAGATAGATAAAATCCTATTTTGCAGATGAAGAAACTATGGTTCACAGAAGTTAAATAAGTAGCCCAAGATCACAGGTTAGTAAAGTGTGAGTCTAAAACCCAGGTTCTTTCCACTTTGCCACACTGCTTCTAATCAGTAAGAAAAGACAGCATTTTTTTAAAACACATGTGCCAGGCACTATGCTAATAACGTCCCATATATCATCTTTTGCCACTTCTTATTGATGACAAAGCTGAGGCTTAGAGTGGCTAAATAATTTGCCCAAGATCATCAACTAAGTGATAAATCAAGTCTGTAAATGCAGGTCCACTTGAACATCTGTGCCAAACCATGGGGTTATGTCGCTTGCAGTAGGTGTGCTGAGAATATGCTATATGGGAACCCATAAAGCCAAACCTTATAGAAGCTTCATTGGCTATCCTTCTTTGTTTCTTTGGTGCTTCTGTTTCTGCAATAATCTCTTTTCTTTTTTTCCATTCTGTTTCCTATTTCTATAAGTACATTGATAATTCATATCAGAATTCACAATCATTTTCATTTTAAAGAGTATAGGATTGCTATGAGTCAAAATTGACTTAATAGCAATTGGGTTAGTATAGCTCCAAACTTGATTTTATGAAAACTTTTCCATTAAAAAAAAAAATATAATCTTATTTGATGAAATCAACTATAGCATTTTCAAAGACCTCAAGATATCATCAATACATTGTAATGTTTTTATTGAGGCTTCTTATCTATGTGGTAATATTTCCCTATTATGTAATTTAAATGATGAAAATAATGTATTGACACCAAAATTGTAAAATAACAGAGTTGTTCATTTTTAAAAGCATTTCTGTCCATATTGCTCATGAGTTACTGTTTTTCCTTTATTTTGCCAAACTCTAATCATTCAATTGGCTAATCTTCTCTCCATTAGCCTCATGAATAATAGTGACTATGATAATTAAGATATTTATTCATTAGAAAGTTTATTTAAAAATTAAAAGTGAAAATAAGTGATTGGAAGTTAAGAGAAGATTGTAATTCTGAAAATTCCAACTAAAACATTAAAGCTGAAGCAAATTAATTCTAAAATTCCCTGGGTCTATAAACGCACTAAATCATAATTATATAATGGTTCCTCTGATGTTACTGAAACCAACCCTCTAACATTTTGACTGTATAAACACATTTCTGTTTTAAGACAATGTGATAAGTTTCCACTTTGCCACTGCATTAATGTAGATATGGCCATTTAATTTTAGCTGGCAACCAAACTCATGGAAATTAGGGATTGGGTAGACTCCAGCCTGACTAGACTTATTTGGCTCTTGGCTAAAGACAATTCTTGGAACCTCCTTGGCTCCAAAGGAATTTATTTTGTCAATTTAAAGAGGCTGTACTGTCTCTGTGCTGCATCATTTTATCAAAAGATTAACTTCTAAAGCATGGTCTTTTCTCAGTTTGGTGTTAATGGGACAGGGACCACTAATGTAAGAAAACTTGATGACCAGTACCAGTTGGCACCAACTTGACTCCAACTCATGGCAGTCCCATCTGTGTCAGGGTAGAACTGTGTGCCATAGGATTTTCCATGGCTGATTTTTCAGAAGTAGATCACCAGGCCTTGCTTTCAAGACACCTTTGGATGGACTCAAACCACCAACCCTTCAGTTAGCAGCCAAGCATGTTAACAGATTACCACTCAGGTATTCCTAATGACTGGCAGATCCCACTTTCTTAACATCTCTTTCTGCCCCAGCCCTGGCCTCCCAACCCAACGTTATGGAATTGCCCACGATAACTTTCTAAAATTTAAAGCTTAACCTGTTTATTCACTTGAAATTCTTCAGTGACCCCTCCCCCATAGCTTTCAGGATAATGTTTGATCTCTTTAGTCTAGCATTTCAGGCCCTTCAGGAATAGTTCTTGTCCACACTCATCCTCCACATCAACAATATGGAATACTTTAATGACTCAAAATGCCAAATGTATCATGCCTTTGTATATATGGGAGATCTGGTGGCATAGTGCCTAAGGCATTTGACTGCTAACCAGCGGTTGGCGATTCAAACCCACCAGCCACTCCTCAGCAGGAAGACTGGGCAATCTATTTTCATAGAGAAATGCCTCAGAAACCCAAGGAGGGGTCACTATGAGCCAGAACAGACTCAACAGCAGTGGGTTTGGTTTTCCATATATGCTATTCCAGAACTCCCTTTACCCTATCTTTATTCTGGTAACTCCTAACAAACAAACAAAACTAAAATCTATTACCATCAACTCAAGATGGCATAGGTGCCACCCAGGGGTCAAACCACTTACTTTTAGGCTAGTAAGCAAAAAAAAAGACAGAAACAAACTCACTGCCATTGAGTCAATTCCCACTCATAATGGCCCCCATTGGGTTTCCGAGGCAGTAGATCTTTACAGAAGTAGATTGCCCCATCTTACTTCTGTGGAGGGATTTGTGGGTTTGAACTGCCAAACTTCTGGTTCGTAGTCCAATGCCTTAGGCACCATGCAGCCACAGCTCCATTTTAGGCTAGTATTTGAGTGAGAACTGTTTGCACCACCCAGAGACCTAATTACTACAGCCCTTTACAACTCAGATTACCTCATCCAGAAAGTTCTCCTGACCCCTAATCAGATAAAGACGCCTCTCCTCCATGTTCACAGAACTATGATCAGTTATTTTCTTTCTGAAGCCCCCACTCACTGTAATCTCAGAGCAGAAATGGTGCCTTAAAGGAATCACTTTTTTCAACACCTAGCACAGTGCTGATACACAGCACTCAATAAATATTTATTGAATGTATAAAATGAATGAGTAGGTTTTATCATCAATTAACTGATTATCATAATATGTATATGTTGTTGTTGTTGTTGTTGTTGTTGTTATGTGCCGTCGAGTCGGCCCCGACTCATAGCGACCCTTCCTTGGGCTTCCGAGGCAGTATCACTACAGAAGTAGGATTGCCCAACCTTCCTTCCGAGGAGTGGCCAGTGGGTTTGAACCGCCAGCCTTCTGGTTAGCAGTCAAGTGCTTTAGCCACTATGCTACCAGAGCTCCTAATATGTATATGAGGATAGTATATTACCAACAGGCAGTGGATTTAGCTTCAAATTGCATTTTTATACAATATCCAGGTATGCTTTCCTATCTCCTAGTAGCTAATGAGATAGTAAACCAGAGCAAGAATATAGTGTGTGGGTTCTGAGGCAGTGCTTTTCTCCGGGCAAACACAACTGCATCTTGGAATCAAATCCAAGATCTTGTTCTCGTGAGTAAGTTTGACAATAAGCTATGCTGGTAGCATAGTGGCTAAGACACTTGCCTGCTAACCAGACGACTGGCGGTTCAAACCACCAGCCACTCCTCGGAAGGAAGGTTGGACAATCCTACTTCCGTAGTGATACTGCCTCGGAAACCCAAGGAAGGGTCGCTATGAGTCAGGTATGACTCGACGGCACATAACAACAACAACAACAACCACTCGAATGGACCAGCTTCACAATCTCCTATTGCACTTCTGGACAGTGAATGGGGAAGACCAAAGAAGAAAGTTGTGCATCAGGGTTGTATCCTATCACCATACTTTTTCAATCTTTATGCTGAGCAAATAATCCAAGAAGCTGGACTGTACAAAGAAGAATATGACATCAGGATTGGAGGAAGACTAATAAACAACCTGCTATCGCAGATGACACAACCTTTCTTGCTGACTTGAAGCACTTACTGATGAAGATCAAAAATTACAGCTTTTAGTATGGGTTACACCTCAACATGAAGAAAACAAAAATTCTTACAGCTGTACCAATAAGTAACATCATGATAAATGGAGAAAAGATTGAAGTTATCAAGGATTTAATTTTACTTGGATTCACATTCAATGCCCACTGAAGACTCAAAAAATCACACAACATATTTCATTGGGCAAATCTGCTGCAAAAGACCTTTGTGAAGTGTAAAAAGCAAAGATGTCACTTTGAAGACTAAGGTGCACCTTAGGACTAAGGTGCACTTTTAGGGTTAAGGTTCCCCAACCCATGATGTTTTCAATTGCCTCATATCAACAATCTCTTGAAACAAACTGAACAAAAGACATTAACATTTTATTATAAACAAGGCACTCTCCTAAGTCCTTTATATAGTTTAATCCTTACACTCTTGAGTTTTTATCACTCTGATGTCCACTTTATATCATGATAGAATTGAGTCTTAATCTCTCTAGAGATTAAATAATTTATTCAGACCACTCTGTAAGTGGCAGTGTCATGATCTGAATCCAGAACATCTGATGCCAGTGCCCACTAATACACATTGACTCTTCCAGGGTCCTCTAGTTCCTATTTTGTCATTCAATGTATCCTGTGCATGACTGCTGCCTGAAAAAAACTCCTTTAACAGGACACATTTATAAGCTCCTCTTCAATAAAGGAGATTTATTGAACAACATGTATTATTGCATGAGCTTTCACTGAACAACCTGCCACAGTGCCCTCTTAGATATGTCAACATGCTCAGATTTTCTTCTTCAGAGACTGAAGTCAGCACCATCATCAACTCAGAGCTCACCTGGTTCCTTTAATCTCAGTATCACCTGCACTTTCAGAGGAGAGCTACTCTCTTCGCTGGCCCCAGTTCTGGAGCCCTTGCCTGCTAGTCTAGCCTTCCACCTCTGCTGCCAAAGGTAGGGATTCACAAATTCACAGTGGTTTCTTTCAACATATTTTCACAGCCTTCTCAATCTAGTTAATCCTATTTTCAACCATATCGTAACACCAACCAATCTATATAATCCATATTCTTTCATGCTACCTGGTAAAGTGTAGCTTCTATTGTTTCTTTGTTTCCTCATGCTCCTTCTTACCTAGAAGTGCCTTCAGTATCATCTCTGCCTTTCCAAACTTGACCAATTTATAAAACTCCATCTCAAATTCTGTTTCTCCCATAGTACTTTTCTTAACTATTTCAGTGCTCTCCTTCTTGGGACTCCTTTTAAACATAAAGTCTGCTCCACACCAATTCCCTGTCATGTGATTATATATCTGCTTAACTAGGATGGTGTAAAGGAACTCTAGTAGCACAGTCCCTGACGCATCTAACTGCTAACCAGAAGGTTGGTGGTTCAAACCCACCAGCCATTCTGCAGAAGCAATACTGGGCCATCTAATTCCATAAAGATTTACCACCTCAGAAACCCAAAGGGGGTTGCTATGAGTTGAAATCGACTCAATGTCAGGGGGTTTAGCAGGGCGTGCCAGAGTGGCAGAACCAAGAGAGAAGTTTCCCCAAAGACAAATTCTTGCCTTTCTCTTAGAAAATAGAACCAACTTGCAGTTCTCAGTGGCAGTATCCATCTTGAGAAACAGCTTAAGATACTTGATCCTCACCTGCCACGTATTTATAATAAGCTATTTTATTTTATTATTTTTTTTTTAATTGTGCTTTAGGTGCAAATTTACAGAGCAGAGTTTGTTTCACATTCAACATTTTGTGTACATTTGGTTTCACTCCCCAATTACCATCCCCAACTCTAACCCACTCTCCTCCCCTCCCTTCCCCGTAACCCCCTCCATCCCACACCCCTCATAGTTATGCACTCCTGCATGTCCTGCATTTCCTTCATGTGAATGTTGCCCCTCTGGTGCCCCGTGGTCATCGATTACTCCAAGGGATGCATCTCTACAGAGTATGTGGGTGCGTCACCCTGGGTTGAGTGTTCTGCATGTATGTCTTATTTACTATTGGGCTGAGAGCCAGCCCCTGGGAGTGAGTTTTATTCCAAGCCCAAAGTATATCCCAGGGCCATAGTGTTGGGGGTCCCACCAGACTCCATCCAACCAGTAATTTTGGTCATTATTGTGTTTTGGGATTTTTGTTCCATGTTTTTCCTCCCACTCTATCCAACATCTCCAGTTTTGATCCCTTCCTGAGTGGTTGGTATTGGTAGCCAGGCACCATCTAGTTCTTCTGGTCTCAAGGGCCATCACGTCCTAGGGCTGATTGTTTCCAAATGCCCTTGGTTTTTTGCACTCTTCTTCATTTCCGATGATGGGAGACCATTAGCTGCATCTTAGATGGCCACACAAAAGATTTTAAGACCTAGTATAATAGGCTATTTTATGTTACTCATGTGTGTTAGCTTTCTTTCATTCCCCCCGAAAAAAAACACATGAATTTCTAGAGGGCAAAGCCGATGTCTCATACTTATACCCCTGTGGCATCAATAGTTTTATCAGGCAAATAGTGGATACTCAGTAAATGCTCCTTTATTAACATACTAAGTTAATTTTCAAATTCAGGAGCTCTGAGCTCAAATGGTGATTCTTCTGATGTATTTATATGAGATCAAACACAAATGATTTTAAAGCTAGGAAATTATTTCCCTCATTTTGTTCCCATAAAATAAGCAATGATTTTCCCACACCTTTGAAAGTATATTTCTAAAACGTTTTGTATAAATGGCACATTTTAAATACTAGAATTTGGAGACACACTTGAGAGGATTAAAAATTCCAGACAACACCAAACAAGTCAACAGCAGCTGTGGTGCAAACACTTATGCAAACACTTCTACATCAGAAGTTTCATGGTGATTTTCAAAGGAAGGAATCACAGTTATTGTAGTATTTGCTTGGCCAGTCTTCAACTTGTGTTGCTATTTGAATAGAACGGTTTACTTTCCTGACCTCTCTTTCTTCTATTGTCATAAAGCAAATTCCAACAAAATAAACACTTTGGCACTGATTATATGCTAACACCAAGTCTCCTGTTTCCCATCCCAAATTGAACCCAGTTCTCCACCACAAAGCTCTATGCACATAGCTCAATGTTCTAGCTACAGACATTACTGTGGTGATACGTAATTGCAATTGTAGCAAAAAATAAACTTACTGTGTTGATCAAACTTTGGGGCATACTGTGTGAAGGTTCAGATGCATCAAGATTGAGAATTGGGGTGTAGGTATAATGGTCAATGTTATTATACTAATGAGTTCAAAGTCAGTATATGAGAAAGGGAGACACAAATACTGATGAATAATTTACCATCTTCTAAGAGTTTATGCAAACTAATTGGGTTTTTTTTCTTTCCTATAGTGACCAAAAATGAAGAAGTGAAAATAATTATGGTGAAACACTACAGAATAGGTTTAGATGAAAAATATGAAGTAACAAAAAAGTGGTCTTTGGACGATCTGCAGATGATTGATGGGAAAGAAGCGGATACTGTAAGTGTTACATTTTGTAAAGGAAATGTGGAATCAATACACTAGAGATCGTTATGTTCAATATTGACTTCATATATTCTTGGCATGTACTAAGTGTTAAGATGATATTATATTGTTCTTAAGTGTATAGTTTAGTCTACTGGGATCATCTACTGGTATTTTTGTTCCTTTTTTATGAGTTCAACTTTGAATTTTGTCCATTAAATGTAAAAGCTTCCTTCCCAAAGATCTCTTAAGTTAAAGATAATCCACCAGTCAATCCTGAAACTTTAATTCCATTTTTCAAAATATACGATGCTTCCACCACGACTTCACTATAACTTTCACCTGTCAATCCTAACTTTGCCATCCTGAGCAACACAGAACAAATTCAATTCCTTTCACATAGCCTTTCTAATATTTGAACACAATTATACTGTTCCCTTAAGTTTTCTCTTTTCTAGGCTAAATGCACCCATCCAATTTCTTAATTTTCATATGAAACTCAAATAAGATAATACGTATGACAGGACTGTACAGACTCAAAGGGGTCCTAGTATTTTGGTTTTTTCAAAGACATTGCTTCTAGACTCTTCACTACACTCTTTTCTTTACTTTTAAATGCTTCGGCTTTTCAAGAATTAAATACTATACTCCAGACGTGCTGTGGCCAGTTTGTATTTCCTTTATGTGGATTCTTTATTTCTTGTAAAGACTTAGCTGAAACTCCAAGTCTTTTATGCATGAATGGCTATGTATCCTGATCTGCTATATACTCTACTTACATAGAATACAACCTAAATAAAGGCCCCTGGTGTTCCAGCATCTTTAGCTCTAGCCATCTCTCCCTCAAACTTTATGCATCCACAATGCTTAACTACTAACTCTTGAGGCTTAGAATGTCCAATCACCCCCATCATCTATGTCATTGAATAGAGTCCTACTCATGACTCCCCACATCTATACATCCAGTGCATTGTGGATGTAAATTTGTTATAGCCTTAATCCTACAAACTATAATTGTTGGCTTATTCTGTCTCCCCTTAGATAGAAAACCCAAGCCAAACCAAACTCACTGTCACTTAGTTGATTCCAACTCACAGCGACCCCCACAGGGTTTCGGGAGCTATAAATCTTTATGGAAGTAGACTGCCCCATCTTCCTTCTGCAGAGCAGCTGATGGGTTTGACCTGCTGGTCAGCTGGTTAGCAGCCAAATTTCTTATCCACTATGCTACTGAGCTCCTTAATGGAAAGCCCCTTAAAAACTGAAACTATGACTTTTCATCTCTTAACATAGCTTACTCCCTGAGAAATATTAGGTATTGAAATATCTTACCTGAATATCAAATCTCCTAGCCTGGATATTGAAATTTGGTCCCCTAAGCCTTTACTGAAATCAATATATGCTGTCTCCTATTACCTTGACATATCACCTAGTAATCCTATTAAATTTTTTTCACTTTTATTGCGATTTGGATGAAAGTTTACATAGCAAGTTTATTTTTCATACAGCAGTGCATACACATTTTGTCTCATGACACTGACTGCAATTTCCCACAGCTTAACAGCTCTCTTCCCACTTCCTCCCCATAGTTACTTCTTCCCTGTGTCTTCCTTCCCATCCACTCCTGCCCCTCCCCCCACCCGTCTCCCTGTGTATACACAGCCCTTCTGTTCTCCCATGATTGATCTCTCCAAGGAGTGTATCTATCTAATGTAAATGTTCACCCCATATGTCTATATATTATTGGATGGAAGCCACAGGAGTGAGTTCAATTCCAGACCTGAAAGGCAGCTAGGGCCCATAGTCTCAGGAATTTCACAAGGCTCAATCAGACCAGCAAACCTGGCTTTTTTTTTTTTTTTTTTTTTTAATGATTTTGAGTTGTGTTCCACATTGTTCTCCCACTCTATCCAGCATCTCCTAAATAGATCTCCCTCCAAGTGGTTGACAGTAGCTGGGCACCATCTAGTTCTTCTGGTCTCATAGTCATATAGGCTGAGGATCACGTGGCATACCAGTCACTTGGACTACTTGATTCCATGCATCTTTGGTTTCTTCATTTTTCTTTGCTGTACATGAGGAGAGACCCATCATTGCATCTAGATGACCACTTGCAAGTTTTCAAGATCCCAGTCACTACTTAACAAAGTAGGATGTGGAACAATGTTTTTATGTAGTATGTTATGTCATTGAGCTTGATGTCCCCTGAGACAATGGTCCTGAGCCCATAGGTCCAACTACTCATTCCCTCCAGGTAGCTGGTTATAGCCAAAAAGTCACCACAACCTTGTCCCTGGTCAGCTCTGCTATATACCTGACTATTCTTAAAGCACATACAAATATACTTGTAGAAACATTGTCTGCCAACCCTATACATGGTCAAGGGCACACTGCCCTCTGTCTAGACAAACCTGATCATTCAGCCTGTTCACCCATACATCAATGTTTGCCATCACTGACAACACTGTACTATATGTGCAATAGGGTTCATCTTTGTCGTCTGCACCTCCTATGTACCTCTCTATGTCTTCCTCTTCTTCAATGCCACTGTGTTGATCACTCACATTTGGTACATTGCCCTTCCCTTCACCCAAATCAAAACTTGCCTCTACCTATCTAGAAATGTTCTCTCCTTTCCCCTCCAATCCCAGGTAACCAACAAAGAAAGTTTCATTCCACGTATAAACCTCAACTTTTTACAATAATGAGCTATTTATCCATCTGTGATTGACTTATTTCGCTCAGCATAATATCCTCCAAGTTCAGCCACATTATGCAGTGTTTTGCAGATTCTACGTTATTCTTTAGTGTTGCGTAATATTCCATTGTGTGTATGTACCATAGTTTAGATATCCATTGTTCTGTTGATGGTCACGTAGGTTGTTTCCATCTTTTGAATGTTGTAAATAGTGCTGTGATGAATATGGGTATGCATATATCTATTCTTGTCCTGGCTTTCACGTCTTTAAGATACATACCTAGTAACAGGATTGCTGGGTATTTCTAATTCCAGCTTTTTCAGGAATCACCATACTGCTTTCCACAGTGGTTGTATCATTTTTACAGTCCCACCAGCAGTGTATGAGAGTGCCAATCTCTCCATATCCTCACCAGCATTTATTTTCTATCTTGTTGAACTTTGCTATTAATGCTGGGGCCATTTGGTATCTCATTGTTGTTTTGATTTTCATCTCTCTAATGGCTAATAATCATGAACATTTCTTCATGTGTTTGTTGGCCACCTGAATATCCTTTTTGGTGAAGTGTCCATACCTGTCTTCTGCCCATTTTTTAATTGGATTGTTTGTATTTTTGCTGTTGAAGTGTTGTAGTTTTCTATAAATTTTAGAGATAAGTCCCTTGTCAGATATGTTGATGCCGAATATTTTTTCCCAATCTGTAGGTTCTCTTTTGACTCTTTTGGAGAAGTCTTTGGAAGCACATAAAAATTTAATTTTTAGAAGGTCACATTCATCTATTTTATCTTCTGCCTTATTTTAAATTTTTGATAAGGTTTTGCATGACTTGTTGGTGAATTCATGCTGACTTTCATTCCTGAGTACTCACATAACATTTTTCTGACAATACCTTCTACCTGTCCAATACTTACAAAATGGTTCAATATATTATGGAATATTATGCAGCCCACCATAAGTCACGTTTCCAAAAGAATAACTAATACTACAATTGTTTACCATTTAATACATTTTTTAAAAAGTAGCCAAATAGAAAACTTTTCTAAATTATGTCAATTTTGTGTGTTTAGTGTACCATATTATTTAAAATGGAAATCTGAATCTCAATTCTAATACAAAAAATCATATAGGAATATGTTTATACGTATGTGCGTATATATAGGAAACAACCCTGTACTTTAACTATAATTATCTCTGTATAATGGGGTTGCAACTTTTTAAAATAATTGTTTTCTTCTTTATATTTTTCTATACTTATATAAATGATTATCAATGTCAAATTCATTAATCTCTACTTCAGGAATTTACCTTCCCCACCTCTGTTTTGGGGAGCTCTGGTGGCATATTGCCTAAGGCATGGGACTACTAACCAGAAGACTGGTGGTTCAAACCCACCAGCCACTCCTCAGAAGGAAGGTTGGGCAATATACTGCCATAGTGACACTGCCTCAGAAACCCAAGGAGGAGTTGCTACAAGTCAGATCCGACTCGAAGGCAATGAGTTTGATTTTTGATTACCTCTGTTTTGGATTCCAGGGATATATTCATCAAGCCTGGAAACTTAAACTCATTTGAAACAGCTAGCTATGCTCTGTTTTCTCCTCTCCTTTCCTTTCTTGGCATTTAATTCCGTTTTAACACTGTTGGTTCTTCCATTTCCAATATGAAGATCATTCTCTCTGACAGTGAACTAAACACAAAAGAAAAGTTAAGTGTTTCTATTTTTCTCATCACTTTAGAAACTAAAATATTGAATTTCCTCAAGAAAAACTGTCATGCATAAACAGTAGTTTTTTTTAAGATGTCAGTGGAAGAAGTGAAATTTTCCTGGTTGGTCTGGGAATTTTCACCACACCTCTCTCTTAGAATTCAATCCTCCAGAGTCAGCTTTTATTATATTTTTCTCAATAGCAAGGATGCAGTTTTAAATATAGAACAATTTAGAGCCAGAAAGTTGTCAAGTTTAAAACGGAATGGAATTGAGATTGAAGTCAATTTATAAAGCAGAAATCAAAATGACTGGGGATTTAGAGACTGATGTGGTGCAACAGGAGAGAACTAGGATGATGTAGCAAAAAATAGAGTGAGCTGATAGTGATCTTGGTTCTTATCCTGGCTCTGTTAATAGCTACACGTGTGACTAAAAAATTAGGATCTCATCTATAAACAAGGAGTTACTAAATGATTTGTGAGATTTTTTTTAGCAATAAAATCCTATTGGAAGGAAAGAAAGAAGAAAGGAGTGATGTAATTCATGTTCAGGCTTCAGTTATGAAGCTAAGGGGAAACATTAATCCTCTCTGAGTATCGTAAAGGCATGATGGATATTTTTCTAAATTATGAGAAGCAAGTATTTAGGAGAGAAAACTAAATAAGGAGCATAAATAGGATCTGGTAATAAATACATGTGATTCTTTTTACTGAAACTCTCTGCAATATGCTAGCTAGAAAAAAAGTTATAGACTGTAACTAGGGGAGCACTTCATTTACAATCACATCACCTAAACAAAATGCAGATATCCATACAATGGAGTATTATTCAACTATAGAAAGAAATTAAGTACTGATACATGCTACAACATGGATGAACCCAGATAACATGCTAAGTAAAAGAATCCAGACATGATAGGCCACATATACTATGAAATGTCCAGAATAGGCAAAATCATAAATAAAAAGTGGATTAGTGGTTGCCTAAGGCTAGGGCAGGAGCTCTGGTAGCGTACTGCCTAAGGCACTCGACTGCTAACCAGAAGGCTGGTGGTTCAAATCCACCAGCCACTCCTCGGAAGGAAGATGGAGCAATCTACTTCCATAGTGATACTGCCTTGGAAATGCAAGGAGGGGTCACTATGAGTCGGGTCTGACTCGACAGCACATAACAACAACAACAGGGCAGGGCAGGAAGGAGGGGAATAGTTAAAAGTACAGATTTCTTTTAGAGGTGATGAAAATATTCCAAAATTGACTGTGGTGATGGTTGCACAACTCTGTGATTGTACTAAAAACCTGCACTGTATACTTTAAATGGGTGAATGATACGGTGTGTGGATTTTATCTCAATAAAGATATTAGAAAAGAAAGAAGGAGGAGGAGAAAAGTCCCATCATCCTTGTGCATTTTTAAAAAATGCTTTTTTGTTTCATTTTTAATTTTTTTAATATTATAGACCAGTTGGTCTTAACACCAGAATCACAACTTTTGAGGGCAAATATAAGAAAGAGAATTATCATTTATTAAGCTCCATACTAGGCAGTTTTTATGGCTAGGCCTTTGTCAACTTCATAGCCACTATATCTAAAATGAAGAGAAAAGTGAAGAGATCAAACAAAGATTTTGCCCATGGTTACCTGAAGAGTCAAAATCATTGCCCAACTTCAAACCTCATGTTCTTTTTCCTGCCTCCTGCAAAACTTTTTCTATTTTAAAAATAATTGCAAATACATAGACTGTTTGCATATATTATTTACAGACTACATGCTAATAAAATATTAACTTGTTTGATTTGCTGCCTCTCTGCCTCTTTGCCATTAGGGCAATTGTTACCTTTACTTTGCCTTCAGATCAGTTCAACACATTTGTGGAGAAGTAGTTCCCATGGATAAGCACTAGAGACACGAAGATAAATAATGCAAAATCTCTGCCTTCAACAAGAGTTAGGAATTAGGCAGATAATGAGTGTGAATGCATTTTGTAAACTAAAAAAGAAAAGCACTTTATAAATAAATGTAAGACGTTACTGCTATTAATAACAGTAATTATTTTTATTTTAACATGTAGGAACTAGATCTGCTTTGATGTCCATTTTTTTCCTTAAAACTTCTTCACTAAAAATGTAAGAAGAGCATAAAAACAACAAAACCAAACTCGAGTCGATTCGACCCACAGCGACCCCTCCTTGGGTGTCCAAGGCAGTATCTCTATGGAAGTAGATGGCCCAATCTTCCTTCTGAGAAGTGTCTGGTGGGTTTGAACCGCCAGCCTATTGGTTAGCAATGAAATGCCTTAGGCACTACACCACCAGAGCTCCCAGGAAGAGCATAGGGCAACCCAATAAGAAGCAATCTGAGGAGTATTTGACTGCTAACCAAAAGGTTGGTGGTTCAAATGCACCAGCTGCCCTGCAGGAGAAAGGTGAGGCAGTTTGCCTCCATAAAGATTTACAGCCTCAGGTACCCTATGTGGCAGTTCTACTCTGTCTTACGGGGCCAGTATGAATTGGAATCGAGTCAAACGCAATGGGTTTGGGTTTTTTAATTTGTCAGTTCCAGTGAAATGATTTAATGGCCCTTGCTATTAACTTACTTGCTATTATCGTCAAAGGCAATTCCTTGTTATTAAGTTCAGAGTCAACAAGTTGGTGATTTGCCGTATGCCAAAGGCTAATTAGCCATTCTGCATTCCCTTTGTGTGTATTTGGAATGGCACAGAGAATCAACTTCCTCCTGGACAAAGAAAGAAACTTTTTCTCCCCTCCAGAAGTCTGTAACTCGGTTTATTCACTTCCTCCGTCCCTACCCTTCTTCTCAAATCCACTGCATTGAGAAACCTTGAAAACTGAACATTCCAAGACATGTTTTATTTGTAGAGCTGAAAAATAATCTTTCCTCTTGCTGATTTTTTTAGAGGCAATTATATTTGAATCCAATAGCTTCAGAAGGGTCATTTGTATGTTTTAGGAATTAGAATTGATACTGATACCTTTTATAATCAACAAGTATATATGAGAGAATCCAGGAAATATAGCTACTTCCCTGGCTACAAATTAAATCATATCTCTTTTTTCCTTTCCAGGATAATCCGTTTTTTGATCTGCACTTCAAGAAAGTGTACAGTTTGGAAGCATATAGTTGTGCTTCTAAATATGCCTTTGCTCGAACTGTCAATAAGCTGAATCATGCATATCTTAAGAAGGACTTACAGATCGTGAACTTTGATTCTACTTATATTAATGATGATTCCATTTGGTCCTCCAACAATAAGGATTGCTTGGTCCTTATGAGAATTTGCTTTTATGCTTTCAATCTTGTGTGCTTGTCCCTATGCCCTCTGCCACTTTGAAGATATCTTCATCAGTGTTTTACGAAAATGGTTCCCCAAGTATATATTGAAAGTTGTAATTTTTTTCTCCCTTAATCAATGACTATTATTGATTGAAAATAAAATGATGCTTTGTGAATTACAGTGAAATGTGTTTTAATGCAATCATTCAGGACTTAAAACTTTTTTTGCCTAAGTGCTCTTGGTAACTTTGAAAGAAGTTGTATGGTTCTGACTAAATGACCACTCTGCTGAAGAGTATCAAAAAATTCCCAAGTCTACTAGAAGAAAACACAGTGAGTCCTTTATAAATTGAAAGTGGGGAAAACTTTCCTACCTATGACACAAAATCTGGAAACAATAAGAGAAAAAAATTGATTAATTCGATGACATAAAAATAAAAAGTCTTTGCATAAAAAAAAAAAAAAACTTTAAATAAATTCAAACAGTAAATGAGAAACTGGAAAAAAAAAATAAGTAACTTATAAAACAAAGTTCTGATATCCTTCATATATAGTTGTTATGTGCTGTCGAGTCAGCCCCGACTCATAGTGACCCCTCCTTGGGTTTCCGAGGCAGTATCACTACGGAAGTAGGATTGCCCAACCTTCCTTCCGAGGAGTGGCTGGTGGGTTTGAACCGCCAGCCTTCTGGTAGCAGTCAAGTGCTTTAGCCACTATGCTACCAGAGAGGGCTCCTAAAATTGAGAAAGAAAAAAATGAACTGAGGTGGTTAAGTTTGTGTGTCAACTTAGCTGGGCCTGGTAGAGTGGCTGGGCAGCTGGATGTAGTATTCCCCATGATGAGACTGGTAATCAACCCCATGGTGGACTCTACTGTGAGCAGCTGAGTAGCTGCCATTAGGAATGTGGTCTGCTTCCCATATATAAGAAACAGCATTGGGAATAGTTACTAGCATATGGCACACTTGAACCCTGCATGTACCCATGTCATTGTTCACTAGCCTGCCATGCTCTGCCGACCTTGGGACTTTCAATGGACTTGAATTAATGGCCTGTCATGTGGTTTGGTAACGTCGGGACTGTGCCATGTTATTGTCGACTTTGAGTTTGTCAGCCTCAGCAGCCAGTAGCTGCCTGAGTGAAGAGATGCTTGTAGCGTCAGTGAGCCGGGAGCAAGAGGCAGAGCTGAAGCCCAAGATTGACGGGCTTTCACTCAGCCCCTAGAGCCTGGCACTTTGAATTCAGACTTAAAGCCTCCATACTGTAAGAGAATAAACTCCTGTTTGATCAACCATCCCATTTGTGATATATTCTTGTAAGAGCAGTACTAGATAACCAGAACATGAACAATGCTGAAAAATTGGTGAATGATATGAAGAGAGAATTTATAGAAAAAGAATTGCAGATGACAGTTAGATGCTCAGTCTTTGTCTTTTTTTAATAACTTTTTCTTGTGATTTGGTGAAAGTTTACACAGCAAATTGGTTTTCCATTCAGCACTTCATACGTATTTTGCTTTGTGACATTGACTGCAATCCCCGCAATATATCAGCACTCTTCTCACTTCCCCCTCCTGATTTACTGTTTCCTTTCATTCTTCTTCCCTATCCCTTCCTGGCTTCTGAGATTTCTCCTTGGGCAAATGCTTCCCTTTTAATCTCTTATGGTTGGTTGTTCTAAGGAGTGCACACCTCCCTAGTGTTAACTGTTTACCTTATAGGCCTATTGTTTGGCTGAAAGTTGAGCCATGGGAATAAACTCAGTTCCAGGCTTGAAGGGTAATTAAGGGACGTAATCTCAAGGGATATACGACTCTCTATCAGACCAGCAAGGCTGGTCTTTTCTGAGATTTTGAGTCTACCCAGGACCTCCTATTATGTATGGTCCCTTTCAGGGTAGTCATCAGTGGTAGACAGGCACCATCTAGTCCTTCTAGTCTCAATGTTCATGGATGCAGGGTTCGCATGGTCCCTTAGTCCTTTGGACTAGTTGTGTTCTTTCTCTTTGATTCTCTTCCCTCTTCTTTGGTCTGGATGAGGAGAGACCAATAGTTGTACCTTAGTTGGCTGTTTACAGGTTTTTAAGACCCCGGTCCTACTCACCAAAGAAAGATGTAAAATGTTGTCTTTGTGGACTATATTATGCAAATTGACCTTGATATCCCCAAAACTATGTTCCCTAGCCCCTAGGTCCAGTGACTTATTCCCTCAAGGTGTTTGGTTCTGGCTAATAGGTTTTCCTAACTTTGCCCCCTGTATGCTCTACTATATTTATGGATATATCTGCAGCACATATAGATACATATGTAGAAACATCCTCTGTCAAACCTGTATGTATTCATAGGTATAGTCTCATTCTCAGGAGCTCTGGTGGCATAGTGCTAAGGCATTTGACTGCTAACCAAAAGTCTGGTGGTTCAAACCCACCAGCTGCTCCTCAGAAGGAAGGTTGGGCAATCTATTTCAGTAGTGGCACTGCCTCAGAAACCCAAGGAGGGGTCGCTATGAGTCGGGTCCAACTTGACGGCACCTAACAACAACAGTCCCATTCTCCTTCCCACACCTGCTCAGCTTGAGTATTTACCTATGTATCTCCTCGTAGATTATAGTTATTACTGTTATTGAAGGATTGTGTATGTAATAGTATTTACCTTTGTTGCCTTTAACTCTTGTGCTCCTCCCGGTGCCTTCCTTTGCCTTGATCATTTTGTGCTGACCTCCCCCTTATTGTATATTGCCTTTCCCTTCACCCAAGTTAATACATGTCTACCCTTTAGTTAGTGATTTATCCTCCCACCCCTGATAAAATTTCAAAGAATGCTTCTTTCTGTGGGTAAATTTTTCTTGACTTGTTACAGTAATGGTCTCATACAAAATTTGTCCTTTTGTGATTGACTAATGTCATTCAGCATAAAGTCTTCTAAGCTTATCCATGTTTTGAGATATTTTGCAGATTCATCACTTTTCTTTAACATTCTATGATGTTCCTTTTGTGTATGTACCACAGTTTGTTTATCCATTCTTCTATTGATGGGCACTTAGATTCTCTTATCCATAGTAATTGAAATGCAAATTAAATCTCTAATGTGATCCCACTTCTCATCTATAACGTGTGTGTGTGTGTGTGTGTGTGTGTGTGTGTGTGTGTGTATGATTTGGGTGAAAGTTTATAGAGCAAATTCCCTTTCCATACAGTAGCTCACATATACTTCATCTCATGACATTGACTACAATTTACCACAATGCAACAGCTCCCCTCCCAGTTCCTCCCCATAGTTACCTCTTCCCTGTATCCTTTCCTCCATGCACTCCTGCCCCCTGAGCTGTCTCCCTGTACGTACACAGCCCTTCTATTCTCCCACGATTGTTCTCTCCAAGGAGTGTATCTACCTCAGGTACATGGTCAACTCATATACCTGTCTTTTGTTTGACTGGAAGCCACAGAGTGGGTTCAATTCCAGACCTGAAGAGCAGTTAGAGGCCATAGTCTCAGTGGTTCCATCAGGCTCCATGAGACCAGCAAACCTGGTTCCTTTTTTTTTTATTATTTTGAGTTTTGTTCCACATTGTTCTCCCACTCTATCCAGGATCTCAGGATCTCCTACATAGATCCTCCTCTGAGTGGTTGCCAGTGGTAGCCAGGCACAATCTAGTTCTTCTGGTCTCATAGTCATATAGGTTGAGGATTGCATGGTGTACCAGTTGCTTGGACTAATTGTTTCCATGCATCTTTGGTTTTCTTCATTCTTCTTTGCTCTGGACGAGGAGAGACCCATCATTGCATCTAGATGACTGCTTGCAAGCTTTTAAGATCCCAGTTGCTACTCACCAAAGTAGGATGTAGAACAATGTTTTGTGTAGTACGTTATGTCAATTGAGCTTGATGTCCCCTGCAACTATGGTCCCGAGCCCACAGGTCCAACTCGCTCCCTTGGGGTAGATGGCTGTGGCCAAGAAGTGACTACAAACTTATCCCTTGTCAGCTCTACTATATACCTGGGAATTCTTACAGAACAAACCAATACACTTGTAGAAATATTGTCTGCCAACCCTATACATGGTCTTGGGCACACTCCCCCCTGCATAGACATACCTAATAGTTCATCCTGTCCACACGTCTGTCCACCAGTATATCCATGTTTGCCTTCACTGACAACACAGTACTGTATGTGCAAAAGCGTTCATCTTTGCTGTCTGCACCTGCCATGTACCCCTCTATGTCTTCCTATTCCTCAATGCCATCGTGTTGATCGCTCACATTTGGTTCATTGCCCTTCTCTTCACTCAAATCAATACTTGTCTCTGCCTATCTAACGATGTTCCCTCCCCTCCCTTCCCATGCCTGGTAACCAACAAAGAAAATTTCCTTCCATATATAAACCTTTCCTTGACTTTTTACAATAGTGGACTAATATAATATTTGTTCTTCTAATGATTGACTTATTTCACTCAGCATAACATCCTCCAAATTCATCCACATTATGTGGTGTTTTGCAGATTCTACGTTATTCTTTAGGGTTGCATAGTATTGTGTATGTATCACAGTTTGGTTATCCATTCTTCAGTTGATGGACACGTGGTTGTTTCCATCTTTTGGCTATTGTAAATAGTGCTGCCATGCACATAGGTGTGCATATATCTGTTCTCCTGGCTCTCACTTCTTAGGATATATACCTAGTAATGGAATGGATGGGTCAAATGGTATTTCCATTTCCAACTTTTTCAGGAATCACCATACTGCTTTCCACAGTGGTTGTACCATTTTACGGTCCCACTAGCAGTGTACAAGAGTCCTAATCTCTCAGCATCCTCTCCAGCATTTGTTATTTTCTCTCTTGTTGAATCATCTGTCACTTTTGTGAAAATCCAAAAATTTGATAATGTTGTATTAGACAATGAGAAAATATGTCCTGTCATTCATTGCTGTTGGAATGCAAAAATCATGTAAATCCCATGGGAGAAAAATTTGGCACTACACCACAAAATGACATATACATTTATTTACCCTTCAACCCAGCAATCTGACTTCTAGAATTCTATCTCAAAGATCAATTAGCAAAGATGTGGAATGACTCATTCATCATGGCTGTATGGTCAGTAACTGCAATACCTCAGAAATGGTCTCAAACCCCATCGCTTTTAGCTGTGCTTGTAAGAAATTGCTAGCCATTCCCTTCTCCCTCCCTGTCATGTTTTGATAGTGCCTAAGGCACTTGACTGCTAGCCAGAAGCCTGGCGGTTCAAACCCCTTAGCCACTCCTCAGAAGGAAGGTTGGGCAATCTACTTCTGTAGTGATACTTCCTCGGAAACCCAAGGAGGGGTTGCTATGACTCAAGTCTGACTCGACGGCACATAACAACAACAACAACAACTCCCTGTTAGGGATTAATCTGCTCTTTAGCTAGTCTGGAGCAATTAAAGCCCTAAAATGGCAGTGCTTTATCAAAGGAAATACAGGTGATTCCAAAAGCACTGCCCAGAACCTCCTCCCAAGTGGCCCGGGTGCCAAGACTGGAAACCAGTCACATAGCCTTCCAGTCCTGGTCACCTGGACCCTGTCCTCAATCCCCTAGACTCAGGTATAAATATTCCCAAAAGATAGGTGGTTTTTTGTTGTTTATTTTTTTCCCCCAGATATTCTCAGATCCATTCCAGCCTGGCCGCCCACTAGATCAAAAAAAGCTTCTAACAAGTTGTGTAAGCCTGTGCCTATCTTTTATCTATCACTTTGTAAACTCTCTCTCCCTCTCTCTTGATTTTGTTTTTTCCCTCTTATTCTTAATAAAACTCATGCTGGTAACGGGACCCCCTGACAGATTTTTTGGTTTCTCCAAACTCATCCGAAGAGAAATTTCAAACTCTGGACAATGGCATTATTTACAAAAGCAAAATATTAAAATAGTTCAACCATTACTAGAGGAATGATTAAATAAGCTATGATATATATATATATATATATATATATATATATACAGTGCCATGAGGCAGTAAAAATAAATGAGGCCCAATAACATTTTATTGTATACCTATTAGAATGGCTAACTTTAAAAAAAATGCATAATACCAACTGCTGGCAAGAAAATAGAGCAACTGCAATTCTCATACCACTTTGGAAAAGAGTCTGGCAGTTTTTTATAAAGTTAAACATACACTTGCCATATAAACCAGCACTCCTTTCCTAGGCGATGACATAGTGCCTAAGGTGTTTGACTGTTAAGCAGAAGGCTGGACGTTCAAACCCACCAGCCACTCCTCAGAAGGAAGGTTGGGCAATCTACTTCTGTAGTGATACTGCCTCGGAAACCCAAGCAGTGGTCACTATGAGTCGGATCCAACTCAATGGCAATGAGTTTGGTTTTTTGGTTTCCCTTCCTAGGTATTTTATCCAAGATAAATGAAAACACAAAGACCTATATATGAGTGTTTAGATCATCTTTATTTATAAACAGCAAAAACTGGGGGAAAAAATTCCATGAATGGATAAATCAGTTGTGAGATATGCATATAATACCCAGCAAACAAAAGAAACAAATGACTAATAAATTCAGCAACATAGATAAATTGCAAAAGCATTATGTTAAGTAAGAGAAGCCAGAAAAAAAAAAGTATGTGTGTGTAAAAAGAGAAGCTGTATGTATATGTGCTAAATGTATGTGTAAATGGTGTGTGTAAATAGAGCAGTTGGAAAGCAGAAACTTTACTCCATTTCAAAGTCTTAACATAAGTCTAGAATCCATGTTGAATTTTAAAGCTGTCTTTTCCAACAGCAATTCCTCTAACTTTGATGTTGACTATATTCCCTAAAGGAGACATTCTTTTTCTCTGAGGTCTGGAAATTGCAGGAAATTACAACATATCCCCAAAGGGTCTTTCCACTAAGGCCAAACGTATATAAGATGTAATAGCTTATACCTGAAGGATCTTGTTACAAGCATTCTCATATATCTTTACAATGGACCCTCAGAAACAGACATGATTGTTCTTTTTTAATTTTTTGTGATTTGGGTAAAAGTTTACAGAGCAAATTTGCTTTCCATTTTCCAACAGTTCATACACATTTTGTTTCATGACATTGATTGCAATCACCATAATGGAACAGCTCTTTTCCCACTTGCTCCCTGTGGTTACCTTTTCCCTATGCCCTTCCTTATGCATTTCTGCCCTCTGAGCTATCTTCCAGTGCAAATGCTGTCCTTCAGATCTCCCACAGCTGATTATTCTAAGGAGTGTACCTACCTGGTGTAATCGTTCACCTTGTAGGCCTGTCTGTTGTTTGGCTGGAAGCCACAGGAATGAATTCAATTCCAGGCTCAGAGGATGACTAGAGGCCACAGTCTTGGGGGTTTCACCAGTCTCTATTAGACCAGTAAGCCTGGTCTTTTTCATGATTTTGAGTTTTGTTACACATTTTTCTGCCACTCTATCTAGAATCCCTTTCCAAATGGTTAGCAGTGGTGGCTGGGCACCATCTAATTCTTCTGGTCTCAGAGTCATATAGGCTAAGGTCCACACGGTCTTGGACTAACTGTTTCCACACGTCTTTGATTTTCTTCATTGTTTGCTCCAGTCAAGGAGAAACCAATTGCTACATCTTAGATGGCTGCTCACAAGCTTTTAAGACCCCAATTGCTATTCCCCAAAGGAGAAAGTAGAGCAATGTTTTTGTGTAGTATCTTATGCCAGTTGAGCTTAATGTCCTCCATGACTGTGGTCTCAAGCCCAAAGGCCCAGCAACTCACTCCCTCAAGGTATTTGGCTATGGTTAAGTAGTTATCATAACTTTGCCCCGTGTTAGCTCTATTACATATATGGACATTCTCATAGCACATGTTGTTGTTGTTGGTAGGTGCTCTCAAGTCAGCTTCAGCTCGTAGTGATCCTATGTACAACAGAATGAAACACAGTCTGGTTGAGCACCATCCTCTCAATCCTTGGTGTACTTGAGCCCATCATCGCAGCCACTGGGTCAATCCATCTTGTTGAGGGTCTTCCCATTTTTCAGACCTTCCACTTTACCAAGCATGATATCCTTCTCCAGGGAATGGTCCCTTCTGACAATATGACCAACGTAGGTGGGATGAAGTCTGGCCATTTTCTCTTCCAAGGAGTATTCTGGCTACACTTTCTCCAGGACAGATTTGTTTGTTGTCAGTTCATGGTTCTTTGAGTATTCTTCACCAACACCATAACTCAAAAGCATCAGCTCTTCTTCAGTCTTCCTTATTCATCATGCAGCTTCCACAGATGTAGTTGATCTGATTGCTGTGTATTCCATCTGGTGAGGTCCACGTGTTTAGCTACTGTTTATGTTGTTGAAAAAAAGGTATTTGCAATGAATAAGTCCTTGGTCTTGCAAAATTTTATCATGCAATCTCCAGCATAATTTCTATTACCAAGGCCATGCATTCCAACTACTGGTGATTCTTCTTTGTTTCCAATTGTCTCATTCCATTCACCAGTCATAATCAATATATCTTGATTGCACATTTGGTCAATTTCAAACTGCAAAAGTTGGTAAAAATCTTCAATTTCCTTGTCTTTGGCTTTAGTGGTTGATATGTAAACTTGAATAATACTAGTATTAACTGGTGTTCCTTGTAGGCATGTGGATACTATCACTGACAGCATTGTACTTCAGGACAGATCTTCAAACATTCTTCGTGATGATGAATGCTATGCCATTCCTCTTCAATTTGTCATTACCAGCATAGGAGATCACATGACAGTCTGATTCAAAATGGCCAATACCAGTCCATTTCAGCTCACTAATGCCTAGGATATCAATCTTCATGTGTTCCATTTTGTTTTTGACAATTTCCAATTTTCCTACATTCATCCTTCATACATTCCATGTTCTGATAATAAATGGATGTTTATAGCTGTTCCTTCATGTTTTGAGTCATGCTGCATCAGCAAATGGAGGTTCCAAAAGCTTTACTCCATCCAAATCATTGAGGTCAATTCTACTTTGAGGAGGCAGCTCTTCCCCAGTCATATTTTGAGTACCTTCTGACCTGAGGGGCTCATCTTCCAGCGCTATATCAGACAATGTTTCAGAGCTATTCACAAAGTTTTATATATCGACCCATTCACTGGTGAGATGTCATGATGTCCAAGGTTTGCTTTAAAATGCTCCATGAAGAAAAAATGGGTGCAATAAAAATTGGATTAGCAAAATATCAATCATTGTTGAAACCAGGTGATGAATCTATAGGAAATTATATTATATATTCAGTTATATATTTTATCAGTCTCTCGATTTTTGTGTATGTTTGAAATATTTCATAATAAAAAGTTTTAAAATACCTCAGGTCTATCATCCTGAAACAAAACAAAGGTTGAAGATCATTTTGAAATATCATTCTCATATAAAAGAAACTAGTCAAAGCTACTTGAGAAGAGGTGTGGAAGGAAAAATACCTTGTTGAGCTCAGAACATCTTGCAGTGGCAGAAGATAAGGAAGTGCTTTGAAAAAAGAAAGAAAAGAAAAAGTAAAAAGAATGAAGGTCTGTCAAAAGGACACAGAAGGCAACCTGAATAGTTCTAGCTCCCAATGGCCAGGGCTGGAACAGTTTGAGCAACAATATAAATAATGATACTATTGGCTTAAAACCCAAAGAGCAAAGTAAATATCCTTGATATGTATCAATAGAAATAAATAATTGAATGAATAAATGAGAGAGGAGGAATTTTTCCTTATAGTAGAATTCCAAATCATAAATCTAAAAGAAATGAGGGAAACAAACAAATGAAGAAAAAATAAGGAAAGTAGAAAATGCCATAGGAACAATTTCTGCAGACAAGATCAACAAATAAGTGATAAAATTAGTGGATGAAATTTAAGGAGAAAGAGGATATTTGCAAAATTATCTTTATTTCTCTATAATAACCAGTTGCCATAGAGTTCATTCTGACTCACGGAGACTCCACATGTGTCAGAGCTCTGCATTCCATAGGGTTTTTAAATGACCGATTTTTTTGGAAGTAGATTGTTAGATCTTTCTTCCAAGGCCCTTCTGGGTGGACTCAAACAGCCAACCTTTTGTTTAGCAGATAGGATGTTAACTCTTTGCACCACCCAATGACTCCCTTATTTCTCTTTACTCTTTCCTTGTTTTCCTTTTTTTGTTTCAACTTTTCCCTTAACCACTGCAATGGTTTGAAACACCCAGAGCCTAAAAGGCAAGACTGGCAGAATCAACCATATATATGCAATCAGATTGCACGTTAAACAAGAGCATCACATCTAAAGGAGAATCATTACTATCATAGACATAAATTAATTGAGATGAGAATATACAGAAGACCACAATTTCAGGCCACCCAACTGAGTTCTGGAGCAGTAGGAGAGAGCTCCCTCCTTCAGGAACCCTCACCTGCACTCATGGAGAGTCCCTGTGAACATTCCCACTAGTATCTAGCAATAGTTCACTTTCTCTTGACCACATCCTGAACATCCTGTTGCTATCTATTTCACAACAATGCTGTGTAAAAATCAACTATAGAATCTGAATGGCTTAAAAACAAGCATTTAGTTTCTACTCATGCATATGTGATTTGACTGGAAGATGACTGATCTAGGCCAGGCTCAGCTGGGGTGCTCTGCAAGTTGTAAGTAGGATCCAGATTTATTTCACATCTCACTTCCTCCTTAGAGCAATGATTGCTCAAGAATTGTTCTTCTCGTGGTCAATGACAGAAACACAAGGAGCACATCCAATTATGCAAACATGTTTCAAGCTTCCATTCACATCATGTCTACCAATGTCCATTGATCAAAGCATGTCACTAGGCCAAGCGCAAGGTAAAAGGTTAGGGAAGTATGAGGTGAGGGCAAATATCTGGATGTTTAATATGAATACAGGGGAATAATGTTAGCTGCTGTTGAGTTTGTCCCAGACAAACTGACTGTACAACAGGATTGATTTTGGTTTTGGTTTACACTAGTATAACAAATGAAAGCTAACTTTTAATTGACAGCTAGCTCTGAATATCTACCACTTGTCTGTCAATTTGTTATACTGTGGTGACTTGTGTTTTGCTGTGTTACTGGAAGCTATGCCACTGATATTTCAAACACCAGCAGGGTCACCTTTGGTGGACAGGTTTTAGCAGAGCTTTGAGACAAAGACAAGGAAGAAGGCTGTGGCCAGGTCCACTTCTGTAAAAACTGGCCACTAAAAACCATATGAACAGCAATGAGACATTGTCTGATATAGTGCTGGAACACAAACCCCTCAGGTTAGAAAGCACTCCAAATACCATTGGGGAAGAGCAGCCTCTCAAAATAGAGTTGATCTTAATGATGTGGAAGGAATAAAGCTTTTCGGACTTTCAATTGCTGAGGTGGCATGACTCAAAATAAGAAGAAACAGCTGCAAACATCCCTTAATAATTGGAATGTGGAATGTATGAAGTACGAATCTAGGAATATTGGAAGTTGTCAAAAATGAAATGGAATGCATAAAGATTGATATCCTAGGCATTAATGAGCTGAAATGGATTTATATTGGCCATTCTGAATCAGACAATCATATGGTCTACTATGGTAGGACTAACAAATTGTAGTAGAATGGTGTTGTACCCATTGTCAAAAAGAACATTTCAAGATCTATCCTGAAGTACAATGCTGTCAATGATAGAATACCCATCTGCCTACAAGGAAGAAGACCAATAATACAAATATTATTCAAATTTATGGACCAACCACTAAAGTCAAAAATGAAGAAAATGAATTTTTTTTTTACCAACTTCTAGTCTGAAATTGACCAAAGAATCAATCAAAATGTATTGATAATTATCATTGGAATGTAAAAGTTGGAAACAAAGAAGCATCAGTAATTGGAAAATATGGTCTTGGTGATAGAAATGACACCAGAGATCGTATGATAGAATTTTACAAAATCAAGAACTTATTTTTTGCAAATACCTTTTTTCAACAACATAAGTGGTGACTAATCACATGGACCTCACCAGAATCAAATCCCACAGGAATCAAATCGACCATATCCATGGAAAGAGGTGATGGAGAAGCTCAGTATCATCAGTCAGAACAAGTACAGGAGCCAACTTTGGAACAACTTTGGAAATCGTTGTACATTTAAGTTGAAATTGAAGAAAATCAAACAAACTCATGAGAGCCAAACTATGACCTTGAGTATATCGTACCTGAATTTAGAGACAATCTGAAGAATAGATTTCATATATTGAGCCCCAGTAACCAAGGATAAGACGAGCTGTGGGATATCAAGGACATTAAACATGAAGAAAGCAAAGGCTCATTAAAAAGACAGGAAAGGAAGAGAAAACCAAAATGGATGTCAGAACAGACTCTGAAACATGCTCTTAACAACGAGTAGCTGAAGAGAATGGAAGAGATGATGAGATAAAAGAGATGAACTGAAGATTTCAAAGGGCCACTCACAAACACAAAGTAATGTATTATTATAAGGATGTGCAAAGACCTGGAGTTAGAAAATCAAAAGGAAAGAAAACACTTGGCTTTCTCAAACTGAAATAACTGATGAAAATATTCAAGCCTCGAGATGCAATATTAAAGGATTCTAAGGAGAAAATATTGAGCAATTCAAGAAGTATCAAAAGAAGATGGAAGGAACACAGAGATGTACTGTACCAAAAAGAATTGGTTGACATTCAACCATTTCAGGAAGTAGCATGTGATCAAGAACCAATAGTATTAAAGGACAAAATCCAAGCTGTACTGAAGAAATTGGAAACAAGGCTCCAAAAATTGTCAGAAGACCCATTGAGATGTTCCAACAAACATGGTTTGCTTATACTTCTAGGGTGCAAGTGGCAGTAGCTCCAACACTCCCCAAGCGCACGGAAAGGAAAAGCACGTGTCTTGTGCTTGACCCAAGCTTATGAACAAGGTCACACTGAGAGTCACTGACTTTTACTTAAAGCCAAAATTTTATTTAATTTAATATCCATGGTAGCAAATTCCCAGAAAGAATTCAAAATTGGGTGAGAGATGTTCTCTACACTTTTGAAAGAATCTCCCACAACAAGTATAGGAGCTCAGCATAGCATTTACAATAGCTGTTCCCTCTGCCTTGAACATTCTTGCCCTGGACCTGCCAGTGGCTGGCTCTAGTTCGTCTAGGTCATGTCCCAGTGTCAGCTCCTCAGAGCGGGGAGCTCCTCTCCCTTCCCACCATCACCCCTATTCACTATTACTTTGCTCTATTTTATTTTTGTCACAGAACTTATTCCAAGTTGAAAATATCTATCTGTTTGTTTACTGATTTATATTCTTTCTCCTTCCTCCCTAGAAGTAAGCACCATAAAAGCAGGAACTTTTTTTGTTTGCTGCTAAATCATCTAGTATCTAGAAGAGTGCCCAGTACATAGATAGCATAGTGTAGATATGTTGTTGATCCATTGTTGCTGAATGAATGAATATGAGCTCTTAGGTGATGGGGAAGTTCTCTACTATGATTCTATCACCAGCGGCATGCAGGAACTCAGGGAGACTACTAAAGTAGATCTGTCTGAAGTCATTTGGCCATCTCTTCCCTGTTTTCCCAGCCATAAAGAGGTGGGGAAGTCTGCAGTCTTTTCGAGCTCTACCAAGGGGCTAGGTACCCTGGTGGCTCAAATGGTTAAGCACTTGGCTGCTAAGGAAAGGGTTGTTCAAAGTCACTCACTGGTTGCAAGGGAGAAAGACCTGACAATCTGCTTCCAACCAAGAAAACTGTATGGGGCCATCCTACTCTGTCATATGAGGTCACTCTTTTGACTTGATGGCACCAGCAATAAGCCAGGGGCTAGGACACAAGATCCCTCACCTGCTCATTCTTATACCCACCAGAGGTAAGGGCAAGGTGAATGGGGGTTCCTTCTCAAGGACCCTCCATCATCAAGGATCTTTTCTGGTCTCAGGAGCAGGAAAACCCAAATGTTCCAAAATGATTGGTTTTGCCCTAAGTATTCTAGAGCCCTAGCTTTTAATTCTCAGAAGATGCTTGTTTGCCATCTGCTATAATAACCCTTCTCCCACCTAAAGGACAACTGCAGATCCAGTCCTAGTTTGAATGGCGAAAGGTTCCAAGAGTAAAAAATGCATTACTAGAATGTAAAACATTGGTAAATATCTCATACTATGAATTTACTAATTAGACATTAATACTCAAGAAGAGAGAACCAATTCTCTCAAAAATAATAGTTCAGGGAATACATGTTGTGGACAGATAGAGAGAGAGAGAGACTAATTTCTATTATAATATCACTCAACAATATGTGTACTAAATAAAGCAGACTGCTGCATTAAAAAAAAAAAAAAAAGTTTTAAGATGCAATGTGAGTCTCCAAATTTTGCTTTCTTAGTACTTGCCCTTACATATATCTTATTGGGGGCCAATATACTAAATGTACTATGGACTTTTAGAAGAACAAACAAATGTATCTGGGAGGAAGTATAGCAGGAATGATCCTTAGAAACAAAAATGGCCAGACTTCATTTCTCATGGTTTGGTCATGTTGTCAGAAGGGACCAGTCCCTGGAGAAGGATATCATGCAGATAAAGTAGAAGGTCAGTGAAAAAGGAGAAGACCTTCAATGAGATCAATTGACATGGTGACTGTGATGATGGGCTCAAGCCTGGCAAAGATTGTGAGGATGGTGCAAGACCAGGCAGTGTTTTGTTCTCTTGTATGTAAAGAGACAGTTGCTATGAGTCAGAACCAACTCAACAGCACCTAACAACATGTCTCATTGAACTCCTTTTCCATGTTGTTCAAATCGTGCATATATACCTATGGAATGTTTATTTCAATATTTATTTAATTAAAGTTGATGCACATAATCCTCCATTAGTGTCTAGAGCTCCCTGACTCCCCCCTGTAAAGCTGCAAAGAAATGTAAAGTATCATGTGGCATATTTACTTCTGTTTCTAACAAAACCTAAAATTAACACCATTTGCTTCACATATGTGACAGCAGAGGTTTTTCTTTCCTGCTGTGACTATTAAAGCCATTTATAAATAATGAACCTAGGAAGTGGAACACTGTGATGCTCGTTGTTCCCAAAAAAAATTACTCGATTTTCTTTGTGTTGATACTTACAGTCTGATATCTCTGAAAAATTCTCTTATTTCCTCACACAGAATTGTGCATAATTCAATCATAAGAAAAACATTACTACATGCTGCCACCACCACAAGTTGCTGTGGAGTCGGTTCCAACTCATGGCAACCCCACGAATGTCACAGTAGAATTGTGCTCCATAGAGTTTTCAATGGCTGATTTTTCCAAAGTAAATCACCAACCAGGTCTTTCTTCCAACGTACCTCTGGGTGGAATCAAACTTTCAACCTTTCAATTTGCACTATCCAGGGACTATGAAAACAATGCCAAGAAATAGAAAAGAGAAAAATCAAAGTAACTGGCATAACAAAAGTCCCTAAAATTAAGAGGTTTTTTTTTTTTTTTTTAAAAAAAGGAAAATTATAAAAACCCACATGATTTCTTTGAACATGTAAAGACCCATTGAGTGAGCCCCAAGTTATGGCAACCTCATGCCCAACGGAAAATAACACTGTTTGGTCCTGTGCTATCTAGATGATTGATTGGTTGCAGATAGGACTGTTGTGAGCCATAGGGTTTCCCTTGGCAGATTTTTGAAAGTAGATCACCAGGTCTTTCTTCTTCCTCACTCTTAGTCTAGAAGCTCTGCTGAAATCTGTTCAGCATCATATCACCATTCAAGCCTCCACTGACAGACAGATGGTGACTAGACATGAAGTGCATTAGCCAGAATTGAACCCAGGTCTCCTGCATGGAAGGCAAGAATTCTACCATTGAGCTGTCAATGCCTTATAAAAATCCCGTAGTCTCATATTCAAATTAAAATAAATTAAATTAAGGTCCAATCTGGTCCCCAGTAAAAATGAGCTGCTTGAAAACACATTTTTCTGGGATATGGATTTTCTCACTAAACAACTTCCAAAAAGTCAGCTGAGCTACTGCCTATAGTCACTTCTGTGCTTCCTGCCTCAGGATTTTTAAGCTGAGGGAAAAGGGCTTCTCCTCTCCCTCCAAAAGGTGCGAAATGAGGGCAGATGATTACTCTAAGTGCTCTGTGAAGATAATCAAGTGACTACCACCTTAACGTTTCTGCCTACACAGTAACAAGAGTGAGTTCTCTGAGGAAACAAGTAATCTGTACTTGCTAAATCATCCATATTCACTACTGTTGGCCATTCAGAACAAGCTCTTTTCCCTTGGAGTTTGCTAATAATGGAAAATTTTTGAGATTATCTCATGCATGATTTATGCTTAACTATGAAAGGGAAGCAGGACCTATCGGCCTCTGTGGGCAGAGAACTGAGTGACAATTACTCATTTTTCGAAAACATAATCTACTCAATTTAATCCTTTAAGTCAACCTGCGTGTAATAATAACCAAAACCAAAACCAAATCAGTTGCTGTCTAGTCAATTCTGATTCACAGTAAACCCATAAGTACACAGTAGAACTGCTTGGTTTTCAAGGCTGTGACTTTTCAGAAGCAGATCCCAGACCTTTCTTCCAAGGTGCCTTTGGGTGGCTGATTGTTGTTATGTGTCGTCAAGTCAGACCCGACTCATAGCGACCCCTCCTTGAGTTTCCGAGGTGGTATCACCACAGAAGTAGATTGCCCCACCTTCCTTCTGAGGAATGGCTGATGGGTTTGAACCATCAACCTTCTGGTTAGCAGTCAAGTGCCTTAGGCACTAAGCTACCCTGAGTGAGTTAGCTATCATTTATTAAGAGTTTACTATGTGTCAAGCAATGTGGACAAGTACTTTATAAGAAATATCACAGCAAATCTGCAGGTCCCAAAAGATGGGGATTATTATTTTTAATTTACAAATGAGGAGGAAACTGAGCTCAGAGGGTTAAGTAACTTGCCCTGTTGGTCATTGAACCAGTGAAGAGTAGACACAGAATTTGAAGCCAGGTCAAAAATAAAATGCAATGCATAAACATTGATATTCTCAGCATTAGTGGGCTGAAATTTGTCATTTTTAATCAAATTATCATATGGTCTACTATGCCAAGAATGACAAATTGTGGCCCAATGGCATTTCAAGATCTGTCCTGAAGTACAATGCTGTTAACGATGGGATGATATCCATATTCCTACAAGGAAGACCAGTTAATACAACTATTATTCAACTAAATAAAGCCACTAAAAGTCAAAGATGAGGAAATGAAGAGTTTTTACCAACTTTTGCAATCTGAAATTAACCAAACATGAAATCAAGATGTATTGATAAGTACTGGACTGGAATGCAAAAGTTGGAAACAAAGAAGATTCATCGGTAGTTGGAAAATATGGCCTTGGTGAGAGAATTGACACCAGAGATAGCACGAAAGAATTTTGCAAGACCAATGACTTATTCATTGCAACTAACTTTTTTCAACTACATAAATGGTGGCTATACATGTGGACCTCACCAGATGGAATACACAGGAATCAAACTGAAAATAAGTGTGGGAAGAGAGGTGGAGAAGCTCAGTATCATCAGTCAAAATAAGATGAAGAACTGACTATGGAATAAACCACAAGTTACACATGTGGAAGCTCAACCTGAAGCTAAAGAAAATTAAAACAAGTCCCCCAAGAACCAAATACGACCTTGATTATATCCCACCTGAATTTACATACCACCTAAAGAACAGATGGACACATTGAACACCAGTGACCAAAAACCAGACAAGTGGTGGGATGACATCAAGAATATCATACATGAAGAAAACAAAAGATCATTGAAAAGACAGCAAAAGAAGAAAAGACTCAAGTGGATGCCAGAAAACACTCTGGAAGTTGCTCTTCAATAGAAAGTAACTGAAGTATATGGAAGAAATTATGAAATAAAAGAGCTAAACAGAAGATTTCAAAGGGCAGCTTGAGAAGACAAAATCAAGTATAATGAAATATGCAAAGCCTTGGTGTTAGAAAACCAAAGGCAAGAACATGTTCGGCATTTCTCAAGCTGAAAAAGCTGAAGAAAAAGTCCAAGCCCATTGAACACCAATGACCAAAAACAGAGGAATTGTGGGATGACATCAAGAACATCATACATGCAGAAAACAAAAGGTCATTAAAAGTACAGGAAAGGAAGAAAACACCAAAGTGGATGTCAGGAGAGACTATGAAACTTGCTCTTGAATGGAGAGTAGCTAAAGCAAATGGCAGAAATGACAAGATAAAAGAGCTGGACAGAAGATTTCAAAGAGCAGCTTGAGAAGACAGTCAATTATTATAATGAAATGTGAAAAGATCTGGAGTTAGAAAACCAAAAGGGAAGAACATACTTGGCATTTCTCAAGCGCAAAGAAGTGAAGAAAAATTCAAGCCTCGAGTGGCAATATTGAAAGATTCTAATAGCAAAATACTGACTGATGCAGGTAACATCAAAAGAAGATGGAGGGAATACACAGAGTAACTGTACCAAAAAGAATTGGCATTGATGAATGAATTATTCATCCATTTCAGGAGGTGGCATATGATCAAGATCCAATGGTATTGAAGGAAGAAGTCAAGCTGCACTGAAAGAATTGGCAAA
>NW_006921740.1:4520839-4524750 GCF_000298275.1 Orycteropus afer afer
TAACTATGGGGAGGAAGTGGGAGGGGAGCTGTTGCATTGTGGTAAACTGTGGTCAATGACATGCGACAATGTATATGTGAACTGCTGTATGGAAAGTGAATTTGCTCTGTAAATCTTCACCCAAATCAAAATAAAAAAAAAAAAAAGAAAAGAAATTTGGAATACAGCTACCTGGCCAACCAACTGGAACAGATCGATTTTTGTGCCCGTTCTGAAAAGGGTAAGACCCTCAAAGAGATGGATTGACACAGTGAAAAGATATAACTCTAACGCACGCACTCCTTTCTTGATTTTAGACCATGCAGTCAGTATTCCTTTGCTCCGTTTAAACAACTGCCTCTTGATCTATGTCCAGGTCCTGCATGAGCACAGTTAAATGTTCTGGGATTCCCATTCTTCAAAATGTATCTATAATCTGTTATGATCCACATATATCCACACAAAGTCGAATATTTTTGCATAATCAATGAAACACAGGTAAATATCTTTCTGTTATTCTCTGCTTTCAGCCAAGATCCATCTGACATCAGCAATGATAACATCTCATTTCACATCGTCTTCTGAACACAACTTGAATTTCTGGCAGTTCCCTGTTTACATACTGTTGCAACAGTTTTTTTAAATTATCATCAGCAAAATTTTACTTGTGTGTGATATAAATGATATTGTTTTATAATTTCCACATTCTGTTGGATCAACTATGGGTCTTTTTCTGTCGGTTGGCCAGTTATCTATCTTTCAAATTTCTTGGCATAGATGAGTGAGCACTTCCAGCATTACATCTGTTGAAACATCACAACTGGTATTCCTTTAATTCCTGGAGCCTTGGTTTTCTTCAGTGCTTTCAGTGCAGCTTAGACTTCTTTCTTCAGTGCCATCAGTTATTGATCCTATGCTACCTCCTAAAATGGTTGTGTGTCAACCAATTCTTTTTGGTACAATGACTCTGTGTATTCCTTCTATTTTCTTTTGATGCTTCCTACATCACTCAATATCTTGCCCAGAGGATCATTCAATATTGCAATTTTAGACTTTAATTTTTTTTAATACTTTCTGCTTGAGAAAGGCCACACATGTTCTTCTCTTTTGGATTTTTAACTCCAGGTCTTTACACATTTCATTACAATCCTTTACTTTGTCTTCTCAAGCCATCTGTTGAAATCTTCTGTCTGCTTTACCTACACTAGGTACAAAAGCAAGTTTCAGAGTCTCCTTTTACATTTATTTTGGTCTTTTTTTCCTGTCTTTATTTGCTTTCTTCATGTATGATGTTCTTGATGTCATCCCACAATTCCTCTGGTTTTCGGTCATTAGTGTTCAATGCATCAGTCTATTCTTTACATGGTCTCTAAATTCTGGTGGGATATAATCAAGGTTGTATTTGGCTCTCAAGGACTTGTTATAATTTTCTTCAGCTTCAATTTGAACTTGAATATGAACAATTGATAGTCTGTTCCACAGTCACATACTGGCCTTGTTCTGACTGGTGATATTAAGCTTCTCCATTGTTTCTTTCCACAGATGCAGTTGATTTAATTCTTGTGTATTCCATCCAGCGAGGACCACATGTATAGTTACAGTTTGCATTGTTGAAAAATATATTTCCAATGAATAGGTTGTTGGTCTTGCAAAATCTGTCTTGTAATCTCCAGAGCCATTTCTATCACCAAGACCACATTTTTCAACTTCTGATCTTTATTCTTTGCTTCCAACTTTCTCTTTCTAATCACTGGTAATTATCAATGCATCTTGATTTGCTGTTTGATCAATTTCAGATTGCAGATTGTTGTTGTTGTTATGTGCTGTCTTGTGGGCTCCAACTCATGAAGATCCTATGTACAACAGAATGAAGTACTGCCCAGTCCTGTGCCATCCTCATAACTGTTGCTATGTGTGAGCCCATCATTGCAGCCACTGTGTCAATACATCTCATGTAGGGTCTTCACCTTTTTGCTGACCATCTACTTTACCAAGAATGATGTCCTTCTCCAGGGACTGGTCTCTTCTGACAATATGAACAAATTCAATGAGACAAAGCCTGGCCATTCTCACTTCTAACCATTCGGTCTGCACTTCTTCCAAGACAGATATGTTTGTTATCCTGCAGTCCATGGTGGTTCCCAGTATTTTTTGCCAACACCACAATTCAAATGCATAAAATATCCTTCAGTCTTCTTTATTCATTGTCCAGCTTTCACATGCATATGAGGTGATTGAAAATACCGTGGCTTGGATCAGGAGCACCTTAGTCTTCAAAGAGGTATCTTTGCTCTTTAACACTTCAAAGAGGTCTTTTGAAGCAGATTTTCCCAATGCAATATACCATGTGAATTCTTGACTGCTGCTTCTATGAGCATTGATTATGGATCCAACTGAAATGAAATCCCTGACAACTTCAATCTTTTCTCTATTTATCATGACTTTGGTTATTGGCCCTTTGTTGTTGTTAGGTGCTATTGAGGTGGCTCTGACTCATAGCAACCCTATGTACAACAGAATGAAACACTGCCAAGGCCTGTGTAAGCCTCACAATTGTTGCTATACCTGAACCCATTGTGGCAGCCACTGTGTCACTCCATCTTATTGAGGGCCTTCCCCTTTTCATTGACCTTCCACTTTTCCAAGCATGATATTCTTCTCCAGGGCATGGTCCCTTCTGACAACATGACCAAAGCAGATGAGACGAAGTCTGGTACTTCTCATTTCCAAGGAGCATTCCAGCTGCACTTCTTCCAGGACAGATTTGTTAGTTCTTTTGGCAGTCCATGGTACTTTCAGTATTCTTCACCAACACTACAACTGAAAACCATCAACTCTTATTTGGTCTTCCTCATTCATTTTCTAGCTCTCACATGCATATGAGGCAATTGAAAATACTATGGCTTTTTAGGCAAACCTTAGTCTTCAAAGAGACATCTTTGCTCCTTACCACTTTAAAGGGGTCTTTAGCAGCAGATTTGCCCATTGTAATACGTCATCTGATGTCTTGACTGCTGCTTCCATTGGAATCATGTAATATGAAATCTTTTACAACTTCAATCTTTTCTCCATTTATTGTGATGTTGCTAATTGATTTAGTTGTGAGGATTTTAATTTTCTCTATGTTGAGATGTAATCCATACTACAGACAGTAATCTTTAATCTTCATCAGTAAGTGCTTCAAGTCATCCTCATTTTCAGCAAAATTGTGTCATCTGCATATTGCAGGTTGTTAATGAGTCTTCCTCCAATCCTGATGTCATGTTCTTCTTCATATAGTCCACCTTCTCAGATTATTTGCTCAGCAAACAGATTGAATAAGTATGACGAAAGGATACAACCCTGATGCCTACCCTTCCTGATTTGAAACTATGCAGTGTGCCCTTGTTCTATCCAAATGACAGCCTCCTGGTCTATAATGACAGCCTCATGGTTCCTCATGAGCACAATTAGGTATTCTGTAATTCTGATTCATTTCAATGTTATCCATAATTTGTTATGATCCACGCAACCGAATGCTTTTGTGTAGTCAATAAAACACAAGTAAACATCTTTCTAATATTCTTTGCTTTGATCCAAGATCCATTTGACATCAGCAATGATATCCCTCATTCTACATCCTGTTCTGAATCCAGCTTGCATTTCTGGAAGTTCTCTGTCAAATACTGCTGCAACCATTTTTTAATTATCTTCAGCAAGATTTTACTTGTGTGTGATATTAATAATATTGTTTGATAATTTCCACATTCTCTTGGATCACCTTTGTTTGGAATGGGTACAAATATGGATCTCTTCCAGTCAGTTGGCCAGGTAGCTGTCTTCCAAATCTCTTGGCATAAACAAGTGAGTGAGTGGCTACAGTGTGCCATCTGTTTGTTGAAAGATCTCAGAGGGTATTCTGTCAATTCCTGGAGCCTTGTTCTTCACCAATT
>NW_006921740.1:4524850-4526852 GCF_000298275.1 Orycteropus afer afer
AAAAAAAAAAAAGTTCCAGGAATTGACGGAATACCCATGGAGATATTTCAACAAACAGATGCCACTCTGGAGGCACTTACTTATCTATGCCAAGAAATTTGGAAGACAGCTACCTGACCAACTGACTGGAAAAGATCCATATTTGTACCCATTCCAAAGAAAAGTGATCCCACAGAATGTAGAAATTATTGAACATATCATTAATATCACACACAAGCAAAATCTTATTAAACATAATTCTAAGGCTGTAGCAGTATATTAACAGGGAACATCCAAAAATGCAAGCTGGACTCAGACGAGGACATGAAATAAGGGATATCAGAGCTGATATCAGATGGATCTTGGCTCAAAGCAAAGAATACAAGATAGATGTTTACTTGTGTTTTATTGGCAAGGCAAAAGCATTCAACTGTGTGGATCATAACAAATAATGGATAATATTGAGAAGAATGGGAACTCCAGAACACCTAATTGTGCTCATAAGGAACCATGAGGCTGTCATTATAGACAAGGAGGCTGTTGTTTGAACAAAACAAGGGGACACTGCATGGCTTAAAATCAGGAAGGGAGTGTGCCAGTTTTGTATTCTTTCATCATACTTATTCAATCTGTTTACTGAGCAAATAATCTGAGAAGCTGGACTATATGAAGAATAACATGGCATCAGGATTGGAGGACGACTCATTAACAACCTGCAATACACAGATGACACAACTTTGCTTGCTGAAACTGAGGATAACTTGAAGCACTTACTGATTAAAATTCAAGACTACAGTCTGCGGTATGAATTACATCTCAACATAAAGAAAATGAAAATCCTCACAACTGGACCAATAAGCAGCATCACAATAAATGAAGAAAAGGTTGAAGTTGTTAAAGATTTCATGTTACTTGGTTCCACAGTCAACAGCAATGGAAGCAGCAGTCAAGAAATCAGACAACATATTGCACTGGACAAATCTGCTGCAAAAGATCTCTTTAAAATGCTGAAGAGCAAAGATGTCTCTTTGAAGAATAAAGTGTGCCTAACCCAAGGAGCTCTAGTAGCATAGTGCCTAAGGCACTTGACTGCACACCAGAAGGCCAGCGGTTCAAACCCACCAGCCACTCCTCAGAAGGAAGATGGGGCAATCTACTTCTGTAGTGATACCACCTCGGAAACCCAAGGAGGGGTAAGCTATGAGTCAGGTCCAACTCGATGGCACACAACAACAACAACCCAAGCCATGGTGTTTTCAATCACCTCATATGCATATGAAAACTGGACAATGAATAAGGAAGACTGAAGAAGAGTTGATGCTTTTGAGTTGTGGTGTTGGTGAAGTACCATGGACCGCCAGAATTACTAGCAAATCTGTCCTGGAAGAAATGCAGCAGAGTGCCCTTGCAAGCCAGAATGGCCAGACTTCATCTCATCTACTTTGGTCACGTTGTCAGAAGGAACCATTCCCTGAAGAAGGATATCATGCTTGGTAAAGTGGAGGGTCAGCGAATAAAGGGAAGGTCCTGAACAAGATAGAATGACACAGTGGCTGAAACAATGAGCTCAGGTATAGCAAGGATTCTAAGGCTGGCGCAAGACCAAACAGTATTTAGTTTTGTTGTACATGGTGTCATTATGAGTCAGAGCTGACTCAGCAGCACCTAACAACAACAACAACATGGACAAAATGTTGAGAATAATTCAGGAAGTATCAAAAAAGATGGAAAGAATATACGGCCACTGTTCAAAAAAGAATCAGTCGACATTCAACCATTGCAGGAGATAGCAGATAATCAAGAACCAATGGTATTAAAGGAAGAAGTCCAAGCTGCACTAAAGGAATTGGTGAAAAACAAGGCTCCAGAAATTGGTTCAATACCAATTGAGATGTTTCAACAAACAGATGCTGCACTGGAGTGCTTACTAATTTATGCCAAGAAATTTGGAATAGGGAGTTCTGGCAAGATGGTGGACTAGGCAGAAGGACTGCACAGACCCTCTTCAACAAAGAAAAGGGAA
>NW_006921740.1:4531341-4539633 GCF_000298275.1 Orycteropus afer afer
TGAGACAAAGTATATGTGAACTGCTGTATGGAAAGTGAATTTGCTCTGTAAATCTTCACCCTAATCACAATAAATTAAAAATAAAAGATGGATAAATGCATATAAGTGTGCCAATAAATAAATAGTTAAAATATGAAACCTTGTCTTAGGCATAATTCTATCCTTAGCACCTACCATAGCATTTGGACAAAGTAGGAACTCCACACTGTTTTGAATGAATGAATGAATGAATAAGCAAACCCCTCATTGCTTAGTTATTAATGGTTTGCCTTCCATCTGGCCACCTGACAGCATGGTCTCTCCAAGCTGGTTTTCTCTGGACATTCCAGGACAGAGCCTTGTCCAGTGCCCCATGCAGCAAACACTCATGAAAGAGTTCCCCTTTTTTTCTATTATAAATATTTTTACTGCTTTACCCCTACAGAACAAGTATTGTAAAAAAAAAACAAAAAATAAGTAAGTGGGGGGGGGGGCAAAAATAAAGAAAATAAAATCACCTATACTTAGCCAGTGTGATTCCTTTGGTCTATGTTGCTTCAGACCTCTGTTTATGTTGCATGCATGTATGCAGAATAACAAATAATTACGTGAACAGACTTGGGAATCAGATAGCCTGGGTTCAACTCCCAACTCTACCACTTTTTGACAGAAATCCTTAAGCAAGATCCTTAACCTTTGTAGCCCATTGCCTCCAAGAACAACTGACTACCTCCTTTGCCCTCCTGGGACCAGAAGAACTAGATGGTGCTGGGCTACCATTACTAAATGTTTTAATCAAAGATTCTAGAGAAGAATCTTTATCAAAAGTTGGAAAATGCAGTATAGAATTTCACATTCTCAGACTTTCTGGACCCATTGAGGTTAGATGAACCCCAGAAACTAAAGCCCTGAGATAATCTTTAAACATTAAACCAAAAATATACCCTGAAGTCTTCTTTCAACTAAACAATAGCTCAATTTATTTAGTAAAGAATGTCTACCCTTGAGCACTGCACTTTTTTGAGAACTATCTATATGGAATCAAACTGACAATAGCAACTTGAAAGGTTAGATAGAAAACTTAGGGAGTAGTGAGTTTATAACAATGGAGGAGGAGGCATTTGGAAAGGAGGGTGAGATTTTTTGCACAACTTGGAGACTGTAATCCATGTCACTGAATTGTACATGTAGAAATTGTTGAATTGGTATATGTTCTGTTGTGTATACTCTCAACAACAATAAATAAATAATTTAAAAAAATATATTGCAACTGAGCCTTGAACTTTTTCTTCAGTTCTTTCAGCTTAAGAAATGTCAAGAGTATTCTTCTCTTTTGGTTTTCTAACTTCATGTCTCTGCACATTTCATTATAATAATTTACTCTGCCTTCTGGAGCTGCTCTTTGAAATCTTCTGTTCAGCTTTTTTTTAAATCTTCTGTTTAGCTTTTTTATCTTGTCATTTCTTCCATTCTTCCATTTAGCTACTCTCTGTTCAAGAGCAAGTTTCAGAGTCTCTTCTGACATCCATTTTGGTCTTTTCTTCCTTTCCTGTCTTTTTTGTGACCTTTTGCTTTCTTTGCTTTCTTCATGGATGACATTCTTGATGTCATCCCCAATTCCTCTGGTTTTTGGTCATTGGTGTTGAAGGCATCAAATTTATTCTTTAGATGGTCTCTAAATTCAGGAGGCATATATTCAAGATCATATTTTGACTCTCATGGACTTGTTTTAATTGTCTTCAACTTCAAGTTGAACTTGCATATGAGCAGTAGACAGTCTGTTCTACAGTCAGCTCCTGTCCTTGTTTTGGCTGAAGGTATTGAGCTTCTCCATCACCTCTTTCCACAGATATAGTCAATCTGGTTCCTGTGTACTCCATCTGGCAAAGTCCAAGAGAATGTATAGCTGTAAAGATCCAAGAGAATGTATAGCTGCAGTTTATGTTGTTGAAAAAAGGTGCTTGTAATGAATAAATTGTTAGTGTTGCAAAATTCTATCATGTGATCTCCAGCATTATCTCTATCATCAAGGCCATATTTTCCAACTATCAATAATTTTTCTTTGTTTACAACTTTTGCATTCCAGTCACCAGTGATAATTAACACATCCTGATTGCATGTTTGGTCCATTTCAGACTGCAGAAGTTGATAAAAATCTTCAATTTCCTCATCTTTGGCTTTGGTGGTTGGTGCATAAATTTGAATACTAGTCGTATTAATGGGTCTTCCTTGTAGGCGCATGGATATTATCCTATAACTGACAGCATTTTACTTCAGGACAGACCTTGAAACATCCTTTGTGATGATGAATGCCACGCCATTCCTCTTCTATTTGTCTTCCCAGCATAGTAGATCATATGGTGTCTGTTCAAAATGGCCAAAACCAGTCCATTTCAAGTCACTAATCCCTAAGGTATCAATCTTTATGTGTTCCATTTCATTTTTGACAACTTCCAGTTTTCCTAGATTCATTCTTCATACATTCCATGTTCTGATTATTAATGGATGCTTGCAGCTGTTTCTTTCCATTTTGAGTCATACCACATCACATGACTGATGTGGAGGGCCCAAAAGCTTTATTCTATTCACATCATTAAGGTCAACTCTACTCTGAGGAGGCAGCTCTTCCCTAGTCATATTTTGAGTGCCTTCCAACCTGAGGGGCTCATCTTCCCTATATTGCACAATGTTTTGAGGCTATTCATTAATTTTTCCAGTAATATATTAGACAGTGTTTCACTGCTATTCATAAGGTTTTCACTAGCCAATTCTTGGAGAAGTGCATGGCCCCTTCCTTCTTCCAAATCTGTCTTAGTCTGGAAGCTCTACTGAAACTTGTCCACCATGGGTGACCCTGCTGGTATTTGAAATACCAGTGGCATAGTCTCCAGCCTTATAGCAACATACTATGACAAACTGACAAACGAGTAGTGGCTTATTAGCCCAGTCGTAAGGATTTTTTTTCTTTATGTTGAGGTGTAATCCATAATGAAGACTGTAGTTTTTGATCCTCATCAGTAAGCGCTGTAAGTCGTCTTCATTTTCAGAAAAAAAAAGGCTGCATCATCTCCATATCACAGGTTATTAATGAGCCTTCCTCCATCTTAATGCCAAGTTCATATAGTCCAGCTTCTTAGAGTGAGTAAGTATGGTGAAAGGATACAACCTTGATGCACACCTTTCCTGATTTTAAGCCATTCAGTATCCCATTGTTTTAATCAAATGACTGCCTCTTGGCCTATGTGTAAGTTCCTCATGAACACAATTAAGTGTTCTGGAATTCTCATTCCTTGCAATATTATCTATAATTTGTTATGATCCACATATTTGAATGCCTTTGCAATATTATCTATAATTTGTTATGATCCACATATTTGAATGCCTTTGCATCAGCAATGATATCCTTCATTCCTCACTCTCTCCTGAATCCAGCTTGAATTTCTGAAAGTTCCCTGTGAATATACTGCTACAACCTATGTTGAACTTTCTTCAGCAAAATTTACTTGTGTATTATATTAATGGGAGCTCTGGTAGCATAGTGCCTAAGGCACTTGACTGCTAACCAGAAGGCTGGCAGTTCAAACCCACCAGTCACTCACTCCTCGGAAGGAAGATGTGGCAATCTACTTATGTAGTGATACTGCCTCGAGAACCCAAGGAGGGGTCGCTATGAGTCGGGTCCAACTTGACGGCACATAACAACAACAACAACAACAACATTATATTTATGATATGGTTCAATAATTTCCACATTCTGTTGGTTCATCTTTCTTTGGAATGGACATAAATATAGATCTCTTCCAGTTGATTGGCCAGGTATATGTCTTTCAAATTTCTTTTCATAAATGAGTGTGTGCCTCCAGTGCTATATATGTTTGTCAAAATATCTCATCATGTATTTCATCATTCCTGGAGCCTTGTTTTTTGCCAGTTCTGTCAGTGCAGCTTAGACCTTTTCCTTCAGTAACACTGGTTCTTAGTCATATGCTACCTTCTGAAACTGTTGAACATTGACCAATTCTTTTTGGTACAGTTACTCCGTGTATCTCTTCCATCTTCTTTTGATCCTTCTTGCAGAAGTTCATTGCTGTTGTTGTTAGCTGCCATAGAGTTGCCTCTGACTCACTGCAACCCTATGTACAACAGAGCAAAACACCAGTCCTGCACCATCCTCACAATCCTTGCTTTGCTTGAGCCCATCCTTGTGTCCAGTGTGTCATTCCAACTCATTAAGGGTCTTCCCTTTATTTGCTAACCATCTACTTTACCAAGCATGATATCCTTGTCCAGGGAATGGTCTTTTCTAACAATATGACCAAAGTAGTTGGAGCTGTGTGTCAAGTTGGTAGGACCGCAATTCTGTGTGGTTTAAGAAACTGCGATGTGGTTATTCCCATGATGGAATCATATGTATATGTTTTGAGCAGCCAATACATTGAAAGGGAGTTTCCCTAGGGTGTGGTCTGCTTCCAGTATATTTATAGACATCCTGGGAAAAGAGACACTCTTCTGTGGATCAGGATCCCATTGTGCTGCCTACAACTGTCTGTGAGTGAACAATCCACCATTCGCCCTGGAGATCTTGGATTCGTCATTCATTGGAGTCAATAGCCAGTATACTGCCTGCCAACTTTGAGCTCCTCAGCCCCTGCAGCTGTGTGAGTCGGGAAAAGCCTCTAGCTTGACATTTGATCCATGACTTTGGACTTGGCAGCTTCCATAAGTGTGTGACCCATTTTCCTAAGATAAATTTCTCTTTCTCTATATATATAAGCTTTACTGGTTTTGTTTCTCTAGAGAACCCAGTCTTGGTACATTTGGTACCAAGAGTGGTTCTAGAGAGACAAAATCATGAGGATGGGCTTCCTAAATTGGTTCTCCAATTTGATTAATCATAAATACACTAGTGACTCAGGCTCTGTTAGTAAAGAGGGCCCTGCTAATCCTTGGAGTGAGGTGGTAACATTAATATGCAAAATAGCACCACCAATACATCAAGTACTTGTGAGAAGTGAGGCTCTGGGTGATAGCATATTTGATACTTTTCTGCAATTTTGTCAGCATGAGGATTATAAGGAAGCCGGTTGGTTGGTCCTACTTACACTAGACAAAGTGGTGAAAGAGCAAGATGACCTCAGGGCTGCTGAGTCATGGCTTAAGTGCTACATAAAAGACTTAAATGTTTCCAGTTGTGCTCTGAAAGAAAGCCTTGTTTCTTCTAGTAACAGGGCTGATATTGCTAAAAACCAAACCCAGAGTCTTATTGTAAGAGTGACTGAATTACAACGCCAATTAAATTACGAATGCAGAATGGTGTCTGAAGTTAAAGTGAGGGTACTGATTGGGAAAAAATGAGATCCTGAAACCTGGAATGGGGATATATGGGTAGATAGTCAGGAAGATCAGGATATGGAGCCTGTAAATTCTATTGAATCCTTCCCATCTGAAGGGATTACTGTAAAACCATTATCCCCTCCACCTCAGTTTGATGGGATTAGCCCAACTGTTCCTGCTGGGTCATTGCCTGAGGCAGAGGCCATGGAAGACATTGATGAATGTCCTCAGGAACTGTCCCAACCACCCATTGTTGCTGCTAGACCTATAAATAAAGTTAACTCCAAGCAAGCCCCAAGAAGTGAAATACAAAGTGTGAGTGAGGAGGTGATACACTATACCCAGAAAGACCTCTTAGTTTTGCTAACATGTACAGACAGAAACCTGGAGAATATGTATGGGAATGGCTATTGAGGGTGTGGGACAATTGTGCAAGGAATGTAACATTGAATCAGTCTGAGTTTATTGATTTAGACCCACTAAGTACACAAGCGGCAAGGCAGGAAAATAGGGAAAGGACAGAAAAAATCAAGGAGACCAGGTCAGAGTGAGGAGTCAGCCACAGGGACCCAGATAAGGGTGGCTGGAGAGGTTTCCAATAGCTAAGGGAGACAAACTTGTCTGTCAGTTTGTCCTAGTGTGGTGATGTGTTGCTGTGAGTCTTGAGGCTGTGCCACAGGTGTTTCAAACCCAGTGGGGTACACATGTTGCACAGGTATCAATCAGCTTGGCTTGCAGACTGAGACAGACTAAGAAGAAGGAAGAGGCCATCTACTTCTCAAATAATTGGCCAGAGAAAACCTATGAATAGCAGAGAAACACTGTCTGAAACATTACTGTGCAACTTTATGAATAGCCCAGAAACATTGTCCAATACAGAGGAGGAAGATGAGTCACTTAGCTTAGAAAGCTCTCAAAATAGGACTGAGCAAGAACTGCATTATCAGGGTAAAACCAGCCTTACTCATATGGATAAGGTAAAGCTTTCAAGACCTCCAATTGCTGATGTGGCACCACTCAAATTGAGGAGAAGCAGTGGCAAATATCCATTAATAATCGGAACATGGAATGTATGAAGTATGAAACTAGGAAAATTGGAAGTTGTAAAAACTGAATTGGAACACATAAAGTTTGATATTCTAGCCATTAGTGAGCTGAAATGGATTGGTTTTGGCCATTTTGAATCAGACAACCATATGATCTTCTACGCCAGGAATGACAGTTTGAAGAGGAATGGCGTGACATTCATCATCACAAAGGATGTTTCAAGATCTGTCCTGAAGTACAATACTGTCAGTGATAGGATAATATCTGTACACCTACAAGGAAGATCCGTTAGTACGACTATTATTCAAATTGATGCACCAACCACCAAAGCCAAAGATGAGGAAATTGAAGATGTTTATCAACTTCTGCAGTCTGAAATTGACTGAACATGCAATCAGGATGTGTTAATTATCACTGGTGACTTGAATGCAGAAGTTGGAAACAAAGAAGAATCACCGGTAGTTGGAAAATTTGGCCTTGGTGACAGAAATAATGCTGGAACTCGCATGACAGAATTTTGCAAGACCAATGACTTATTCATTGCAAACACCTTTTTCAAAAACACAAACGGCAACTGTACACGTGGACTTTACCAGATAGAACACACAGGAATCAGATTGACTACATCTGTGGCAAGAGGCGATGGAAAAGCTCAATATCTTCAGCCAAAACCAGGCCAGGAGCTGACTGTGGAACAGACCATCAACTGCTCATATGCAAATTCAACTTGAAGTTAAAGACAATTAAAACAAGTTTGCGAGAACCAAAATATGATCTTGAATATATCCCTTCTGAATTTAGAGACCATCTAAAGAATAGATTTGATGCATTGAACACCAACGACCGAAAACCAGAAGACTTGTGGGATGACATCAAGAGTATCATCCATGAAGAAAGCAAGAGGTCACTAAAAAGACAACAAAAGAGGAGAAGACAAAAATGGATGACAGAAGAGACTCTGAAATTTGCCCTTGAGTGGAGAGTAGCTAAAGCAAATGGAAGGAATGACAAGATAAAAGAATTGAACCAAAGATCTCAAAGAGCAGCTCGAGAAGACAAAGCCAATTACTATAATGAAATGTGCAAAGATCTGGAGTTAAAAAACGAAAAAGGGAGAACAGGTCCGGCATTTCTCAAGCTGAAAGAATTGAGGAAAAAATTTAAGCCTCAAGTTGCAATATTGAAAGATTCTATAGGCAAAATATTGAATGATACAGGAAACATCAAAAGAAGATGGAAGGAATACATAGTCACTGTACCAAAAAGAACTGGTCAATCTTCATCCATTTCAGGAGGTGGCATATGATTTAGAACCAATGGTACTGAAGGAGGAAGTCAAAGGTGCAATGAAGGAATTGGTGAAGAACAAGGCTCCGGGAATTGACGGAATACCCATTGAGATATTTCGACAAATGGATGCTGCGTTGGAGGCACTCATTCACTAATGCCAAGAGATTTGGAAGACAGCTACCTGGCCAACGGGCTGGAAGAGATCCATATTTGTACCCATTCCAAAGAAAGGTGATCCCACAAACTGTGGAAATTATTGAACAATATTTTTAATGTCACACCCAAGTAAGATCTTACTGAAGATAATTCATAAACAGTTGCAGCAGTATACTGACAGAGAACTTCCAGAGGTGCCAGCTGGATTCAGAAGAGAACGTGGAACAAGATATATCATAGCTGCTGTCAGATGGATCTTGGCTCAAGGCAAAGAATACCAGAAAAACGTTTACTTGTGTTTTATTGACTATGCAAAGGCATTTGATTGTGCGGATCATGACAAATTATTAATAACATTGAGAAGAATGGGAATTCCCGAACACTTGATTGTACTGATGAGGAACCTGTACATTGACCAGGAGGCAGTTGTTCGAATGGAACAAGGGGACACTAGAAGGTTTAAAATCAAGAAGAGAATGCATCAGG
>NW_006921740.1:4540217-4552026 GCF_000298275.1 Orycteropus afer afer
TAAAAGAACTAACAGATCTTTCCTGGAGGAAGTGCACCCGAAATGCTCCTTGCAAGCGAGAATGGCTGTACTTCATCTCACCTATTTTGGTCATGTTGTCAGAAGGGACCATTCCCTGGAGAAGTATGTCATGCTTGGTAAGGTGGAGGGTCGATGAAAGAGGGGAAGGCTTACAAGGAGATGGATTGACACGGTGGGTGCAACAATGGACTCAAGTATAGCAAGGATCATGGAGCTGGTGCGGGATCAGGCAGTGTTTCATTCTGCTGTGCATGATGTTGCTATGAGTCGGAAACAACTTGACGCACCTAACAACAACAACAAGTACAGATTCTTCATTCATTGTTTCAGCTTGAGAGGTTAGGAAAGGATCTAATAGCTTATTTGGTTGGCTTACTGAAGCATGGATTATGTGGTGACCAAACTTAAGTCAAGATGAAGTACCAGACCTGCCTTGGTATAATGTAGAAGAAGGTATCCAGAGGCTTAGGGAAATTGGCCTGTTGGAATGGATTTATCAGATTAGACTCATAGAGCCAAAAACGGAGTGCCCAGAAGACACACCTTTCACTAGTACCGTGAGGAAAAAATCTGTGAAGTGAGCTCCAGCATCCTTGAAGACTGCTGTGATTTGTTATTTTATGTAATCCTGATTTGACAGAGGGAACTGCCCTAATTGAACTAAGACACTTAACTATAATGGGGCTAATTGCATCCCAAAGTAGAAGGGGCCAAGTGGCAGCAGTTAATCAACAAAGGCAAGGTGGGCATGGTTACCATAATGGACAGCAGAGTCGGAACAGTAATCAGAATAGTCTGACTCATGTGGAATTATGGCATTGGCTACTTGTGCATGATGTTCTGGTAGTGAAATACATGGCAAACCTAATAAATATTTACTTGATCTGTACAGACAGAAAAATTCTATGTCACATGAACAGCAGCCTAGATTGAATCACCAGAATACAGAGTCACAGCCTCTCAATCAATTCCCAGACTTGAGTCAGTTTACAGACCCACAACCCCTTGAATGAAGGGGAGATCGGGTCCCTTTGAGGAAGGACCCCACTACATTGCCAAAAATCTATAATGTCAATCTTTCTCCCAGCCTTTCCCAAAGGGATCTGAGGCCTTTTACAAGAGTGACTGTTCATTGGGGAAAAGGAAATAAACAGATTTTTCGGGGATTACTGGACACTGGCTCTGAACTGACACTAATTCCAGGAGACCCAAAGCATCATTGTGACCCACCAGTCAGAGTAGTGGTATATGGAGGTCAAGTTATTGATGGAGTCTTAGCTAAGGTGTATCTCACAGTGGGTCCAGTGGGCCTCCAAATCCACCCTGTAGTGATTTCCCCAGTTCCAGAATGCATAATTAGAATAGATATACTGAGCAATTGGCAGAATTCCCACATTGGGTCCCCGACATGTGGAGTAAGGGCTATTATGGTAGGAAAAGCCAAATGGAAGTCATTAGAATTGCCTCTACCTATAAAAATAGTAAATCAAAAGCAATACCATATCCCTAGAGGGGTTGCAGAGATTATTGCCATTATCAAGGACTTGAAGGATGCAGGGGTGGCGATTCCCACCACATTCCCATTTAATTCACCTATTTGGCCAGTGCAAAAAAACAGATGGATCTTGGAGAATGACAATAGATTATCGTAAACTTAATCAGGTGTTGACTCCAATTGCAGCTGCTGTTCCTGATGTGGTTTCATTGCTTGAGCAAATTAGTACATCTCCTGGTACTTGGTATGCAGCTATTGATCTGGCCAATGCCTTTTTCTCAATACCAATTTCAAAGAACCACGACCAGCTGAAGTGCTTGCTGAGGGCAAGGGAAATATAGAATGGGTGGTAGAAGAAGGTAGTTCTGAATATCAGCTATGACCACATGACCAGTTGCAGAAATGAGGACTGAGATTATTATATTTCTTTATTGTATATGTGCATCAAATATTTTTGTTTCCTTCTGTTATGAACTGTGAAATGCAAATAAGGTTAATGGGTTTTGGATGTACATGTGTTAGTGTATCATGTTAGGTGCAAATATGACTTTATAATTGTCCTTATTTAGAGATTATATATGGTTAAGAAGATGTGTACAACTGCCAAGTTGACAAGAGGTGGGCTGTGATAGTTGGAGCTGTGTGTCAACTTGGCTGGACCACAATTCTGTGTGGTTTAAGCAGTTGTGATGTGGTTATTCCCATGATGGGATCAGATGTACATGTTTTGAGCAGCCAATCCATTGAAAGAGAGTTTCCGTAGGATGTGTTCTGCTTCCAGTATATTTATGGACATCCTTGGAAAAGAGACACTTTTCTGTAGATCAGGATTCTGTTGTGCTACCTACAACTGTCTGTGAGTGAAAAATCCACCATTTGGCCTGGAGATCTTGGATTCGTCATTTGTTGGAGTCAACAGCCAGTATACTGCTTGCCAACCTTGAGCTCCTCAGCCCCTTCTGCTGTGTGAGTCAGGAAAAGCCTCTAGCTTGACGTTTGATCCAAGAACTTTGGACTTGCCAGCTTCTATAAGTGTGTGACCCATTTTCCTAAGATATATATCTCTTTCTCTATATATATAAGCTTTACTGGTTTTGTTTCTCTAGATAACCCAGTCTAACACAGTAGGTGGGACAAAGTCTAACCAATCTCGTTTCCAAGGAGCATTCTGGCTGCATTTCTTCTAGGACAGTGTTCTGGTCACCTAGTGCTGCTCTGACAAGAATATGGGATGGCCTTAACAAATGGGATCCCCACAGATGGGATGGCCTTAACAAACAGGAGTTTATTCTCTTACAGTTTGGAAGCTTTAAGTCCAAGTTCAAAGTGACAGGCTCTAGGGGCTGGGTGAAAGCCCCTCAACCTTAGGGTTCAGCTCTGCCTCCTGCTCCTGGCCCACTGGAGCTAGAGACATTTCTTCACTCAGACAGCTGCTGGCTGCTGAGGCTGAGAAGCCCCAAGGTTGACAAGTAAAAAGGGCACAGTCCCGATGTTACCAAACCACACAGCAGGCCATTAATTCAAGATTATTGTAAGTCCCAAGGTCAGCAGAGCATGGCAGGCTGCTGAACAATGACACAGCTACATGCAGGGTCCAAGCATGCCATATGCTAGAGACCATTCCCAAGGCTTCTCCTTATATACAGGAAGCAGATCACATCCCAAAGGCATCTGCTCAGCTGCTTATGGTAGATCCCACCATGGAGTTGATTGCCAGTCTCATCGTGGGGAATAACTACAACCAGTTGCCCAGCCACTCAAGCAGGCCCAGCCAAGTTGGCACACAAATATAACTACCACAGACAGTTTTGTTGTTCTTCTGGCATGGTATTTTCAGTATTCTTTGCCAACAAGGTCCTATTTTGTGTCCACAGTTGTGTGGACATGCCTTATAATCTTAAACTCCTAGATTCTTTTTCATCCTCTGCACCAGCAGTCTCCTTCCTCTTGATAAAGGAAAATAGCATCCTCTAGTCTGGAAATGCTGCAAAGAAGTCAAGTTCCTCACTATATGCCTTATTTTCCTCAATAGTGACCCCCCGCATCACCCTCTATTGCCTCTAGCCCATAACCAAGGTCAGCTCTTAGCACAATTTTGTGCGTAGTTGCATTCCTGCTGTAGAAAGAACCATTGTTCTGTCAGGTGCCATCAAGTCTGATTCATAGTCACCTTACATATAGCAGAACTAAATGCTGCCCAGTTACGGATAGGGAGAACTAGACCAAGGTTTTTCAACCTCATATTACTGACATGTTGGGCTGAATAATTTTTTTGTATGAGGTGTGTCCTCTTCATTGTGGGTTGTCTAGCCTCATTCCTGGCATCTAGATGACCACTAGATGCCAGAATTACCCTTTCACTTAAGACGATAAAAAATGTCTCCAGACATTGCCAAATTTCCCCTTGGGATCAAAATTACCCACCTGAGAAATACTGAACTAGATTAACTCAGAAGGAATTGCAGAATTGACTCACATGTACCAACAGTAGCCAGGTGTTGGACCAAAGGAATGAAATTATTGATCTGTATAGGGAAGAATTTATGAAATGGGTCCATTCACCTGTGATTCTGGATGTCATTCTATGATGACTCTAGCTGCAGTCAGTCCTAATACACATCCTTGATGACTCTTTAAAGCTTGGATATAATGTGGAGTCATAGTAAATGAGGTTGAGATCTAGGAATACTTTGAGTATTGAGGAAGAGATCAAGAGGTTCAAGGAAGCAGGAATTTCAGAAAGAATTTATTGTGTGAAACTAAAGAATCCACCACTGGAATATGCTTCCATAAATAGGGATGTTGAAATAAATTTATTGTGGGACTAAAGTATCACAACTTGGATATGTTTCAGAGATTGATCTGGGAATTTTACTCTTCTTAATCTACACCAGTAAAGAATCAAAAGCAGTTCACTTGCACATGGAAAGATTAACAGTATGCAATCCCTGTATTTCCCAAGAACTGTGTTAACACTTTTGTTTTCTGTCACAATAGAATTCATAGGGACCTTAATCATTTTTACATTCCTCTGAATATCATGGTAGGCTACTCTACTGATGATGTCATGCTAACTGGATCCAGTGAACAGAAAATAGTGAATACTCTAGAAGCCTAAAACTAACTAAAACTCATTGCCGTTGAGTTGGATCCAACTCATAGCGACCCCTCCTTGGGTTTCTGAGATGGTATCACTACAGAAGTAGATTGCCCAACCTTCCCTCTGAAGGGTGGCTGAGGATGGGAAATAAACCTCATGAAGATTCAGGGCCTGTACATCAGTGAAATTCTTAGAGGGCATCCTCTTTAAGGTAATGGACAAGGTACTGCATCTAGCACCGATGGCCACAAAGAAAGAGGCACAGGATTTAATGAGCCTTTTTAGATTTTGGTGGTAGCATATATCACACCTGGGAGTGCTGCCCTAACCTATTTATCAGGTGCCAGTTTTGAATGTGGCCTAGAGCAGGAGAGTACTCTGCAGTGGAACCAGGCTGTGGTACAAGTTGCCTTAATGTTCAGACCATGCATCCCAGTAGATCTGATTGTGCTAGAGCAATCTGTGGTGGATAACTTGCTGTTGTTAGATGCTGTCGAGTCATCTCCAACTCATAGTAACCCCATGCACAGTAGAATGAAACACCACCCAGTCCTGAGCCAGCTTCATGATTCTTGCTATACTTGAGCCCATCACTGCTGCCACCATGTCAATCCATCTCATTGAGGGCCTTCTACTCTTTCATCGACTCTCCACTTTACCAGCCATGACATCCTTCTCCAAGGAATGGTCCCTTTTGACAACATGACCAAAGTATGTGAGATGAAGTCTGGCCATTCCCGCCTCCAAGGAGCATTCTGGTTGCACTTCCTCCGGGACAGACCTGGTAGTTCTGTTAGCAATCCATGGTACTTTCAGCATTCTTCGCCAACACCACTGCTCAAAAGCATCAATTCTTCTTCGGTCTTCCTTATTCATTGTCCAGCTCCCACATGCATATGAGGCAGTTGAAAATATATTGGCTTGTGTCAGGCACACCTTAGTTCTCAAGGAGACATCCTTGCTCTTCATCACTTGAAAGAGGTCCTTTGCAGCTGATTTGCCCAGTGCTATACATCATCTGATGTCCTGACTGCTATTTCCATTGGTGTTGATTGTAGAAGCAAGTAATGTGAAATCTTTGACAATTTCAGTCTGTTCTCCAGTTATCATAATGGTGCCTATAGGACAAGTTCAGAGGATTTCTGTTTTCTTTATATTGAGATGTAATCCATACTGCAGACTGTGCTCTTCAATCTTCATCAGTAAGTATTTCAAGTCATCCTCACTTTCAGCAAGCAAAGTTGTGTCATCAGCGTATCACAGGTTGTTAATGATTCTTCCTCCAATCCTAATGCCACCTTCTTGGATTATTTGTTCAGCGTACAGATTGAATAAGTATGGTGAAAAGATACAACCCTGACACACTCCCTTCTTGATTTTAAACCATATAGTGTTTCTTTTTTTCTGTTCAAACAAAGCCTCCTGCTCAATGTATAGGTTCCTCATGAGTTCAATTAAGTGTTCTGGAATTCCCACTCTGCTCAATGTTATAAACAATTTGTTATGATCCACACAATCAAATACTTTTGCATAGTCAATAAAACATGAGTAAACATCTTTCTGGTATTCTTTGCTTTGAGCCAGGATCCATCTGACAGCAGCAATGACATCCCTTGTTCCACTCCCTCTTCTGGATCCAGCTTGCATTTCTGGAAGTTCTCTGTCACTATACTGCTGCAACCAGTATAGTGAATTATACTGGTATCTTCAGTAAGATTTTACTTGCATGCGATATTAATGATACTGTTTGATAATTTCCACATTGTATGGGATCACCTTTCTTTGGAATGTGTACAAGTATAGACCTTTTCCAGTCAGTTGTCCAGGTAGCTGTTTTCCAAATCTCTTGGCATAACCAAGGGAGTGCCTTCAGTTGGGCATCCGTTTGTTGAAACATCTCAGTAGGTATTCCGTCAATTCCTGGAGCCTTGTTCTTCGCCAATTCTTTCAGGGCAGCTTCAACTTTTTCCTTCAATACCATTGGTTCTTGAATATATGCCACCTCCTGAAATGGATGAAGATCAACCAGTTCTTTTTGGTACAGAGCTTCTGTGTATTCCTTCCATCTTCTTGTGATGCTTCCTGCATCATTCAATATTTTGCCCATAGAATCTTTCAATATTGCAACTCGAGGCTAAAATTTTTTTCTCAGTTCTGTCAGGTTAAGAAATGCCAAGCCTGTTCTCTCCTTTTGGTTTTCTAACTCCAGGTCTTTGCACATTTCATTATAGTAATTGTCTTTGTCTGCTCAAACTGCCCTTTGAAATCTTCTGTTCAGCTCTTTCATCTTGTCATTTCTTCCATTTGCTTTAGTTACTCTTCACTCAAGCACAAGTTTCAGAGTCTCTTCTGACATCCATTTTGGTCTTTTCTTTCTGTCTCATCTTTTTAGTGACTTCTTGCTTTCTTCATGGATGATGCTTTTGATGTCATCCCACAATTCCTCTGGTTTTCAGTCATTGGTGTTCAATGCATCAAATTTATTCTTTAGATGGTCTCTGAATTCAGAAGGGATATATTCAAGGTTGTATTTTTGGCTCTCATGGACTTGTTTTAATTGTTTTCAACTTCAAGTTGAATTTGCATATGAGCAGTTGATGGTCTGTTCCATAATCAGCTCCTGGCTTTGTTTTAGATGAAGATAGTGAACTTTTCCATCGCCTCTTGCCACAGATGTAGTCAATCTGATTCCTGTGTGCTCCATCTGGTGAAGTCCATGTGTACAGCTGCCATTTGTGTTATTGAAAAAAGGTATCTGCAATGAGTAAGTCGCTGGTCTTGCACAATTCTATGATGCGATCTCTAACATTGTTTCTGTCACCAAGGCCAAATTTTCCAACTACTGGTGATTGTTCTTTGTTTCCAACTTTTGCATTCCAACCACCAGTGATAATTAACACATCCTGATTGCATGTTCAGTCAATTTCAGACTGCAGAAGTTGATAAAAATCTTCAATTTCCTCATTTTTGGCTTTGGTGGGTGCATAAATTTGAGTAAGTCATATTAACAGGTCTTCTTTGTAGGCGTATGGATATTATCCTATCACTGACAGCATTGTACTTCAGGACAGATCTTGAAACATTCTTTGTGATGATGAATGCCATGCCGTTCCTCTTCAATTTCTTATTCCCAGCATAGTAGATCATATGGTTGTCTGATTCAAAATGGCCAAAACCAGTCCATTTCAGCTCACTAATGCCTAGAATATTAATCTTTATGCATTCCACTTCATTTTTGACAACTTCCAATTCTCCTATATTCTTACTTCATACATTCTATGTTCCAATTATTAATGGATATTTGCAGCTGGTTCTCTTCAATTTGAGTCATGCCATGTCAGCACATGGAGGTCCTGAAAGACTTACTGTATCCATATCATTAAGGTTGGTTCTACTCTGATGAGGCAGGTCTTTCCCAGTCCTATTTTGAGTGCCTTCTGACCCAAGGGGCTTGTCTTCTTGCACTGTGTCAGATAATGTTTCCGAGCTATTCAAAGTTGCCCAGTAATGTATCAGACAGTGTTTCTCTGCTATTCATAAGGTTTTCCCTGGCCAATTTTTGAGAAGTGGATGGCCTCCTCCTTCTTCCTACTCTGTCTTAGTCTGTAAGCTGCATTGAAACCTGTGCACCATGTGCAACTCTACTGGCATCTGAAACACCAGTGGCACAGCCTCAAGCCTCACATCAACGTACAAGCCCCTCAGGATGACAAATTGACAGACAAGTTTGTCCCCTTTAGCTGTTGGAAACCTCTGTGCCCTCCCCTTACCTAATTCCTACCTAGAACCTGGCACTTTTGTGGTCCCTGGCTGCCCCCTCCCTTTCCTGGCTCTAGGGGGCTTGGGGCCTATTCTTGCCTCCTGCCCCTTTTCACCTGGATATCCTGCTGCTCTGCAGGTCCCCGGCCTCTCCTGCTACCTCCCTTTCCTGGCTCTAGGGGGCCAGGAAAATATATATGGTAGATAAGAGTGCTGTGTAAAACCTCTGGAAACCTCAGTAACAGAATTTTAGCACAGATCCTTAGCATTCTACAAAGTCACGCCTTCTGAGGCAAAGAACTATTCTTCATTGTGAAGACCAGAGCTATCTATCATGAACTGGATATTATCAGATACACAAGTCGTAAGTCCATGGGTATAGCAGTGATCTATTGAAGTATGGGAATGATATAGGATAGAGCCTAAGCATGTACAGAAGACACAAGTAAATGACATGAATGGGTGGCTCAGACTCCCATGGCACTTATTTCGGCAGCACATACATCTCTTCCTCAACTCACTCCTGTGGCTTCCTGGGAGGTCCCCATAGGAAATGGAAAAAAAAAAAATCAAGCCTTGTTGACAGATGGGTTAGCACATTGTGTTGGTTGGTAGCTAAAGTTGGACTGCTACTGCACTATAGCCCCAGTCAGGGTTGGCTATAAAGAAAAATGGTGAAGTAATGTTCCCAGTAATTATCTGAGAACAGGGCACTTCATTGTTTGCTTTATATAGAGGGTGAAGTGGTCTCAGGTAAAATATTTACAGACTCCTGAGTTTGCTTTTCTTGACTGCAGTATCTCTGCCAACATCTACTATCACAGGAGTTACAGCAACTCTGATCAACATTACCTCATCTATTGCTATTATTGTTAGTTGTGTCGGGTTGATTCTGATTCATGGTGATCATGTGCTCTGCGGGGTTTTCAATAACCTTTTGGAAGCAGATCGCCAGGCCTGTCTACCAAGGGCCTCTAGGTAGGTTTGAACCACCAACCATCTAGCTGATAGTAGGGCACTTTACCATTTGTGTCACCCAGGACCTCATTTTATCTCAACTAAGGAATCCATTTACAGAGAATTATAAAAAGTGTGATAATATTGTGGAATCTATAGATAGTGCCATATCCCTCATCAGTCATAAGAGTTCAGCTTGGAATGGTCTGTTACCTGCTCAGCTAATGTGCCCGCTTGGGACAACACTCTGTGGGATTGGGGTGTTGACCTACTGGATGTGGTAAATGCACTGAACCAAAACATAAAGGAGTGCCCCCAACTGCTAGAAGACATGGCTCTAGAAACCCAAAGATGGAAGCAGGATTGGCCCATTTTACCATCACTCTCAGTGACCCACTCGTAGAATTTGTGTTCCAGCCTCTCAAATTCAGGCCTAACTAGAATCAGAATAACTAGTTTCACAGGGAGGAGGTAGAGGAGCTTCCATCATGATACACAATATGGATTTCCCTGAACTTGAAATTCTCACTAACACATGATTGCTTCTTGTGACAGCGGACTAGCTGGCAAAGAAAGGAGTTACTACATTGCTAGGAATAATCAACTGAGATTAGCAAAAAGAACTAGGATTATTGCTACACAGTAACAGTAAGGAGGAATATATCTGAAATTCAAGAAATTCACTGGGGTTTATCTTGGTGTTTCTGTGCTCAGAAATAAGTTGAAGGCAAATACAGCAGCCATGAGCAAGGAAAATAAAGGTTAAAGGTCCAGTTACCTCCCCAGGGAAGCAACCTTAGATCAGCAGGAAAATTAGAATAGGTAATGGAGGAGACAGTTAAAAAAATACTGGAGGACGTAAGGGGAGGCTTTTGTTTGCAGGGCATTGAGTTAATGCCAATGGTGATGGAATATTCTGGAAAAGGATAGTAATAATGGTGGCACAACATGAAAAACGTCATCAGTGTCGCTCGGCTGTAAATGTGGAAATTGTTATGTTATGTTATGTTATGTTATGTTATGTTATCTTGGTGCATATGTTTTTATCACAATAAAATAAAATTTTTTTTAAAGTACACATGTGGCCTTGGTATCAGCATAGCAGCAGAAACTGAAGCTTATTCCACTAAGTCTCTTGCAGTAAATGTTTGCAGGGGTTATGTCTGGCCACCACCTTCGCCTGGCCTCCGTGAAAGAGTGGATTCAATGGAGGGCGTGAACATATCTGAATGGTGTAAGAAGTGGCCTGAAATGGACATCTTCTGTGCACTACTTCAAATTCCTTCAGTTTCTTATTTCAACCACTGCTACAGCAGCCTGTTCTGAACGGGGTTTCATGAGCTTTGGGCAAGGACAACATGACAGCACCTCTCTTCTCACTTCCTGCCCCAGGACTTCCCTGATGTGGGAACCAGTGTGACATTCACAAGTACGCATTTGGAAGTATGGTGTAGTTGATGCCCAGGGGCATTGACCTTTTATAAAGTGGTATCAGAGCCAACAGATAAATTCTTCCTTTATTTCCCATACACACACTGGACAGTGTCAACCCAACACAATGCAACATACTGCCGTAGAATTGGATCTGACTCATAGAGACCCCTCCTTGGGTTTCTGAGGCGGTATCACTATAGAAGTAGATTGCCCAACCTTCCTTCCAAGGAGTGGCTGGTGGGTTTGAACCGTCAGCCTTCTGGTCAGCAGTCAAATTTTGCAAGACTTCATAGAAGGTCCTACGGGATCAAGAAAACTTCCAATATGGTGTTAGCCAATTCAATAACACATCTTTATATTGGCTTTCCTTGTCCTTGTTTCATGTGCCTTCAACCTTCCCTCATTCATGCTCTCTGGGATCACATCCTCAAATAAACTACTGACACATAAGTTCTTGTTTTGACCTCTAGTTTTGGGGAAACCCAGACAGGGAAAGGAGAGATGAGCATTTTATTTTTGTACACATTAAGGGTGAGATGTTTATTAAACCAAAGAAACAAACCCATTGCTGTTAACTCGGTTCCAATTTATGGCAACCTCATGTGTTACAGAGTAGAACTATTCTGTAAGGTTTTCTTGGTTGTAATCTTTATAGACCAGGAGGCTATCATTTGAACAGATCAAGGGGATACTGCATGGCTTAAAATCAGGAAGGGAGTACGTCAGGGTTGTATCCTTTCACCATATTTATTCAGTCTGTATGCTGAGCAAATAATCAGAGAAGCTGGAGGCAACTGGATATAATATCTGGCATTCAGGAAAGAAGACCAGACTATGTAAATACATTTAGGATATAAAGAAGAATGTGGCATCAGAATTAGAGGAAGACTTATTAACAACCTGCGATATGCAGACAACATAACCTTGCTTGCTGAATGTGAAGATGACTTGAAGCACTTATTGATGAAGATTAAAGACTACAGTCTGCAGTATGGTTTACACCTCAACATAAAGAAAACGAAAAACCTCACAACTGGACAAAT
>NW_006921740.1:4564924-4565521 GCF_000298275.1 Orycteropus afer afer
AGACAAAGTATATGTGAACTGCTGTATGGAAAGTGAATTTGCTCTGTAAATCTTCACCCAAATCACAATTTAAAAAAAAAAAGAAAAGAAAAGAAACCAATCAAGGTCAAAAAAAAAAAAGCCTTTTGCATTAACATTAGGACATTGACTTGTAATTTTCATTTTTCACACTATTTGGAATTATACTAAAGTTATAAAATAAGTTGGAGAATGTCCCTTCATTTTGTATACTTTGGAATAGTTGTGTAAGTTTGGAGTTATTTATGCCTTGAAAGCTTGCAAAGGATACCAGTAAAACTGTCTTGGACAAGTGTGTTTTTTGGGGGAAGTGGGAGAAAGGAGATTTTTAGCTACTGCTACAGTTTCATTAATGGTTATAAACTTTCTATATTTTCCATTCTTGACTCAATTTTTGTAATTACATTTTTGGAGAAATCAGTCACTTTGTCTAAGTTTTCAAATGTATTGGGATCTACTGCAATCTTCCTCCATTCTGTTGTTAGACTACTTTTTAGAAACTGGAAGTAAGAGCCTATTATTTCCCTAATAAAATCTTTTAAGGATTGCCTCACAACTTTCAGATAAAGACCTTGTATT
>NW_006921740.1:4566441-4573348 GCF_000298275.1 Orycteropus afer afer
TACTTCCGTAGTGATACTGCCTCAGAAACCCAAGGAAGGGTTGCTGTGGGTTGGATCCAACTGGACAGCAGTGAGTTTGGTTTGGTGGTTTGGTCTATACATTTAGATACATTTGTGTATTTAGGTCAGATGTAGTTAACCATTTTAGATGTTAAAGCGTGTGTCATATGAATTAATTTTTTTTTTAATCTCCATTGTATTGGTAAAATCTCATTCCAAATTATGTAATGTAACCGAAGTGAGTCCTCCTTAGTTCTCATGAATTAATGTGCAGTCCCCAGCTGAAGCAGTCTAGCTGGCTTTTCAAGCCCATGACTTCGATGTGTGGCTCAATAGGAAGCAACAGTGGGTTACACAACTTAATTTTAAGAAAATGTATCTTACACCCAAACCATAAAGAATCAGATAATGTGATCACATTAAAGGATCATTACATTCCTGATATTTCAAGCCTTTTCTCAGCAATATTTTTGTCAGACCAATCAAATAGAGCTCCTCTAGTAAGTTAGGTGCTTCCTCTGCCTCGGCCTCTCCAACCTGTTCCTTACCCTCTTAGGCAGCCCAGAGGCACCTCCAAGGCTCTATGGAACAGTCTATAACACATCAACTTGTACTATTGATGGAGATAATAGCAAAGCTTATACTAATACAATTACAAGTATACTTTGATTTGACAGTCTTTATATTCAAAAGGCACAGAGAAGTTAAAAAAGAACTACCTAAGCAATCTGCTAACAAAAAATTCTTGTTTTACCCTTACCCTGATATAAGCCTCTGAGAAACTAAAAGCTGGAAAAAGTGAAGGCATTTGAGTTAGGTGTAAAACAAAATGAAGCAAAAACAGTTGTAGGAGAGCCCTGCTTGTCTATAGAATTCAGATTTCTTCCAAAGGTAGGGAATGGCTTTCCTTTAAAATTTTCAAGCAGACTGGGACCTTTGCTCTGTCTTTGAAAAGCACCCAATTTTTAGAGAAATGTGGAAACAGCTTTTGACAGGTGTTTTGGGTTGTGTTTTGTTGAAAGATAATTAGAATGGAATTTTTTTAAACACCTTAAGTATTACCATGTGGAAGGGTCAAGAGTAGAAACTTTTTTGTTTGGTTTCTATTTAATGGAAAATAATTTAAGGGCTTTTCAGAAATTTTCCTTTACTTAAAAAAAAAAAAAAGCCTTTGTCCCATGACTAGTTTTGTACTTCATAACCCTGTTGACTTGCATAATTCACTAACATTGCTGAATGCTTTCTCAAAGCTGATGCTTCATTGCTGACTTGCTTAATGGATTTTATTTTCATTTTATGTAGGCACCTTTGTGTGTGTACTCTATATATGGATATAAAATATAAAATTTTTATACATAACCTAACGTTAGCCATTTAGTATCACACATTGATTTGTGTGAATGTTGCCTCTGGAGCACTCAGCTTCTTTTATGGCATTATGGGAAGTATTCCCAGGGAAGAGATCATTTCCCATCAAGTTTCATATCAGTTGCCAATACGATTAGATTTTTTTACAAGTGATAATGTGATTACTTTTTCATTATAAATACAGGTTTTTAATTTTTTGACACTTCAGTTCTGTTAGTTAAACTATAAATTAAGCTAGTTAGTAATTCCATGCTATTATGTGATTGTTAAACCACAGGTCAAGTCCTGATCCCTAAAGTATCCTGGCTTTCACAGTAGAAGTCTGCTTCATTTTCCCACACTTCTAAGGTCTTTGTTTAACATTTGTTCCCCCTAAACACTTTAAATAAATTTAGTGTATTATTGCCCTTCTTCCCTATAAAGCATTAAGAAAATTGATAAAATATTTAAGCATATTTTTTAATTCATTGGATGTGAAGCATTGTTTCACACGTTTTCATTTGTTAGCTCTGGTGGCGTAGTTTCTAAGGCATTTGACTGCTAACCAGAAGGCTCACGGTTCAAAGCCACTAGCCACTCCTCAGAAGGAAGGTTGAGCAGTGTACTTCCATAGAGATACTGCCTTGGAAACCCAAGGAGGAGTCGCTGTAAGTCATGACTCAACCAGTAAGTGAGTTAGTCATATGTAGTACTCAAGTAATTTTACCTTCAAAGGAAAAATACTACCGTGGGCATGAAATTATTGCTGAGATATGATTTAACAAACATGTGGAGAGCATAGAATAATTCTCTCAGACCCGTTGAGCTGCTTTTTCATTTGAAAGAATTTTAAGACTCACCAGCATTTTTGCCTTTTGAAACACCTTTCATCATTCTGTATTTCTAAAATAGAAAACAATTAGAAGTGCTCCTTGCTATTTACTTTATTTGTTCTTAGAAACCACACCAAGATGTACATTGTTTATTCTCTCATATGTTATCATTATAATATACATTCTTTACCAAGGAATTAGTGTCAGATGACAGTTCTGAATAATAGTATATTACCAAAGAAAGGATGTAACTTTAAAACTCCATGTTGTTGTTGTTATTGCCATTGACTCGGACCTGACTCACAGCAACATCTCCTTGGGTTGCCGAGGCAGTATCACTACGAAAGTAGATTGCCCAACCTTCCTTCTAAAGGAGTGGCTGGTGGGTTTGAACTGCCAGCCTTCTGGTTAGCAGTCAAGTGCCTTAGGTACTATGCTACTAGAGCTCCTTTAAAACTCCATAGACAATTTAAATACAAAAATTAAGTCCAAGTTCAATTAGAGATCATCTTCATGTGATAGATAGACTAGGAAGTTGAGACCCAGAGCAGTAAGTAGACATTCTATACTTTGACTTTTAGACTTACTGGGCATAAGAAAAAATTACCAAAGCAGTATGTTACTGCTTTTCATCTGCTTGTTTTGGCTAATAAAGTTTTTGTTGTAAATTGAATTCTCTGAGCTATTCTCTTCAAGTCACTTAGCTGATTTTTTTATGGTGATTTTTTTTTTTTCCCAAGAATAGTTTCAACTTCTTTTTCTTATTGAAATATAGAGTTTATATTAATAAGGAAAAAGGATATGATCACAAACAATTTATTTTGTATGTTTTTATTTTAGGAAAATCCTGAATTTGATTTACATTTTGAAAAAATATATAAATGGGTTGCCAGCAGCACTGCTGAGAAGAATGCATTTATTTCATGCATCTGGAAACTGAATCAACGATATCTCCGGAAGAAAATTGATTTTGTCAATGTTAGTTCACAGCTCTTGGAAGGTAAAGTTAAGTGAAAATATATATGTGAATCAAGTGTATCTTTAAACAAATCTGTAGTTTGATATCATTTAATTAAATTAAAATACTGAGTTACCTTTTATCATAAGGAATTTAAAAATAACTTCTTATTGCAGAGGTGATACTTGTTCATTGTAGAAAATTGATTAAGTTAAATAAAAATTACTTATACATATATTCCCAAGAGATGACTACTGTTAACATTTTATTAGATATTCTTTTATTCTTTTTTATGCATAAGTACCTTTTAAAATAAAAAAAATTACATTCTGTTTTCTACCATATTTTTTCCATATAATTTATCTTGGACATTTCTCATGTTATTAAATACTTACCCAACATTCTTTTCATGGCATCATAGTATTCCATTGTATGAATGTACCATAATTTACTGAACTAATCATTTATTTTTAATTTTCCAACTTTTGTTTATTTCAAGCACCTTTAGGATGAATATCCTTATAGCTACATTTTGGTGCAGAGTGTAGGTGTGGTTGAGAACACAACTCTATAGTCAGACTGCCTGGATTCAAATCCTGGGTTTGCCATTTACTACCTGTGTAACTTTTGGTTAGTGATTTCCTGTCTCTGTGTGTCATGTACCCTTATCTCAGAAATAGAAATGGTAATAGTATTTACCTCATAAGGTTGTTGTGAGGGTTAGATCACTTCATACATAAAAGCATTAAAAACAGTGCCAGGTATATAATAAGCACTCAATAAATATTAACTATTATTATTAAACTGTCAGGATGAAATCCTTGAGCCTGAAGTTAATTAGAATATTTTAATCAGTATATCTTCAGGAATGTTACTCATTATGAGTTATTTGTTGTTGTAGAAAAAATACACTACTGTTATTATTGAAAATGTATGAGGAAGTATTTAAAATTTCTTTGCATAAAGACATACACATTATAATAGTTCCATATGCTTTATGAATGCAGGTTTGTATTGTTTTCTCAAAGAAAGCTGTTGAAATAAAAGCTAGTATACAGTAAACAGAAAGCTTATAAAAGTTGTTGCTTCTCATTATTGAGAAAGAAAACTTAGAAATATCCCAAATTATGTATTATAAGGAAAACTTATATTGTCCTAAGTTGTATATTAGAATTTAAAATTAGAAGATTTCTGTTAGTTTGAACATCTGAAATTGCCAATATTCTACCACTTGACTTACAGAACTGGCAGGTTCACTTAGTTCAAGCTGTTTATTCATTTAGTCACATGCCTCTATCCCTTCTCTATTATTTTTTACTCATTTCTTTTCTGCTTGGCCATACACCTTTCTCTCCTTCAATGTTGTATTCGTTCACAATGCTTATCACAGTAAAATCTGCAAAAGGCAGAACCTGTGTAAGAGGGAAACCTGTCAGAGAAGGAAAAGACAAATATTTTTCACCATTAGAGAGTAATAGAAAAGTGTTAAGACTGCATCCTATCAAAGGTGAAAAACTTGTGAGACTTGCAGAAACAAGGCAGTCCTGTCAAATTGCGGCTCTCACAGGTTTCATAGTAATTAGTGATCTGTTCTGGTTTAGGGCTTGGTACTTGAAACTGGCAGAGGCAAACCACATTTGTCAGCCATGTGTTGCCCACACAATGGGACTGATCTTGTGTTGGAGCCCCCAAGGTTGGCATCTCATCATTAGTTCCCAGTGTCTTGGCAGTGGTGTTGAAGAAAAGACCTTTAAGAAAATTATGGTGGTTTTTCATGCTTTGAATAATGGTTTAATTTGTTAAGTAGCTTTTAGTATATTTCCATTTCAGCGTTGAACATTGTAATAAGTGACTGATTCACACACTTGCTGTTTTATTTTCGAATATATTTTTCCAGGTGTATTTTAAACCAATATATTTCATTAGGTATCGGAAAATACATACCCTTCTTGAGTTCACTTCATTAAGAAATGCACCCACTCCTGTTTACTGACATGGTTAAGTTCCAAAGACCAGATTGTTACGAGAAAATTAGCGTTATATGAAAATGGAGGGTTTTTTTTTCTATTTTCCATTTGTCTGATTTTTTCTATGTAGAAAATATAGTCATAGAAATAATAATAGCTAAAATTTACTGATGTGTTCATCACACCAGTAACGAGTCCTTTTATGGATTATTCCTCTGTGGAAAAGGAGGCTTGGGGAAGACAAAGCAGCATAAATCTGGCCTTCACCGTCCCCCTGTGCTGGGTCAGAGCTTCCCGCACAGAGCCACCTCCAGGGTGCCACTCCCACCCCTGTAAGTCCTACCTTCACCATCCCAGAGCCTGCTCTGCTATCCAGGCCTGGCAAGTCATCAAGGCTCAGGGCTTCCTTCGAGGGCACTGGGAGCCTGGCCATACACCTGGCCCCACAGAGACAGAGACTTCAGGCCCACTTGGGTTCACCTTGGGATGTCATTAAACTTGCACATATTTCTTCCAAATCCCCTCCCCAGTGCCTTTTTCTTCTCATGCCACCCATGGCAGTTTTAAGGTACAAGGCCTCAGGCCACATAGGAGCTAGGAACCCAGAGCCTGTTGGCTCTGTGCTGCCTCTGCCTCGGCCTTGGCCTTGTGGCTGTGAAGGAAGCCAGCTTGCTTGGCTGGGCAGGTGGTCGCTGCGTTCCCACCAGCAGGAGGGCACAGAGGACATAGCACAGCCTAGCTTCCCAAGAGGCTGCTCGGAGACCCTCCTTGAAGGAGGGGGTGCTCCTCACCCATTGCCACTGTGCTCACCTCCTTGTTAATGTGCAAAATAACCAGTTAGTAGAGTTTTTATTATCGTAAATGTGAAATGTTGGCTAATGAGATAGTCAATAATTGAGGAGTAGGTCTGTTACCAAAATCAATGAAAAGATAATTGCTGTTTTGAGAATGACGTGTCCAGCTTTAAAAAAAAAAAAAAAAAGTATATGTGAACTCTTGTATGGAAAGTGAATTTGCTCTGTAAATCTTCACCCAAATCAAAAAAAAAAAAAAAAAAAAAGTCTAATTTTTCAGGGCTTAAAACAAAAATATAGACATTTTCATGTTTATAAACATTAACCCTAATTGAGATCAATTTTAAGAATACCAAGAAGATTCTTAAGGTTCACACTTTGAAAATCATTTCTGTAGGTCAATAATCATTGGTTTGCTTTAGTGGCATTCAGGGAATAACTTTATTAATGGTTTTAAATTTGTTTTAATGGACCTTGAAATTATGGCAGTTAATTCCCATTTAAAAAAAGTAAATTTATCTATAAGCTTTGCATAGTGTTAGAAAACAACAAATTATTACCACCTCCCTTAAAGAGATAATTAATTATCTAAATAAATAAGACTTTTCTACATTGTAAATATTAGCAGTAGCAACATTGGTAGTTTTTATTGGTAGCAATTGAAAGTTAATGCTAGGTATCTGGGGCTTCACTTTTTTAAGAGAACTTTGTTAGCAGTTGTAGTAGAGTGAAGTTTTTGTTCAGCTTGCTTTATTTTACTTGCAGCCAGATTTTAAAAACAGTCTTTGACTTGAATACTTAAAAGCTAGCCTGAACTGTATCTCATGTGCTTTTTTAATTGTCTCACTCTTCTCCTTTCTAACAGTGTGTTGTAACTAATCCATTGTCAGGGCGTGTCTGGGTAAAGCTTTTGGCTTTGACTTAACTAGACTAAATGCATGAGGCACAACTTGACTTAAAAAGATTTTCCAGGAAATCATCTGGTTCCCACTTCTCCAAGGATAACCT
>NW_006921740.1:4573543-4587640 GCF_000298275.1 Orycteropus afer afer
TGAAGGCCTGGGGTAGTTCTACTCTGTCTCATAGGGTCACTGTGAGTAGGAATTGACTCAATGGCAATGGGTATCAGTAAATGAGTAAGAAAACTGAACCCTGGAAACACTGCTTTTTATCAGCCTTTCCACTTTGTAGTTGATTTTGATGTTGTGTTTTAAACCTTAATTTTAGCATGGAGTTCAAATGAGGTATAGATAGTATTTAAAAAAAAAAAAAAATTAAACCTGTATACTTTCCTGCCCAGCTAATATTCTTTGCTTACTCTCCTCTGCTTTTTTCATACCTTTTTCTTCTCCAGAACTGCCTAAAGTTACAGAAGGTGCGTAACACCTTTTCTTCTTATTCTATTCTGTGTATCTTTATTACTTGCCATTGTTATGTACTGTTGGTTGCATATTTTATGAAATTGTGTACAGGGTCAAATTTATTACTACAAAATCCATAGTGTAATAAAAGTAATGGTAGTGTTCATTATTGGCTTCCAAAGTACTATTTCACTGGGGAGAAAATACTTCTGAAGCAGTTATTATGATGATCCTTAAAATACTTGTTTATTTTAAGGAGCAGTACAGAATGATTTGGGCAGTTCCTGCCCCCTAGTGGCTAATAAGCCATCCCATATGACAGTTTAACATTTCCACAGTGATCTAAAACGGACTTAGTGAAATTATAAGAACATCCATGATGCCTCTCTACAGAACTCTGTATGCTATAATCTTTAATTACCTGAAGCAAGAGTTTTAGTCCCTCCCTGTTTCTTTCTTGAAAGTTATCTAAATTGCCTAATTTACTGTCATTCTTAAGAGTGAGTCCTTTATGTTACTTTGAATTAGCTGGTTTTCATTCTAAGACATATAAACATGTGTCAGGTATTAAAGCCATGCTAAATTTAAATACTCATTTTTATACAAAATTATGATTGTTTAAAGGACTCAGATTTAAATCAAGTGAAATAGTAAGTTTATGAAAAGCTATAACTTAGAGTGCTAACATAATCTTTTAAACCAAAACCAAATGCACTGCCATCAAGTCAATTCTGACTCGTAGTGACCCCTATTGGGTTTCTGAGGCAATAAATCTTTGTGGAAGTAGATTGCCCATCTTCCTTCTGCAAAGCGGCTGATGGCTTTGAACCGCCAACTTTGTGGTTAGCAGTCAAATGCCTTAGGTGCTGTACCTCCAGAGCTCCTTAACATAATATTTTAGGGCTTAAAAATTATTTCTTTCATTTTAACTCTCCTAACCTTAAGTTGAAGGAGCTGTGGTGGCACAGTGCCTAAGGCATTTGACTGCTAACCACAAGGCTGGTAGTTCAAACCTATCAGCTGCTCCACGGAAGGGGCAGTCTACCTCCGTAAAAGATTTACTGCCTCAGAAACCCAATGGGGGTCATCGCTATGAGTCAAAATTGACTCATTGGCATGGGTTTGGTTTGGAACCTTAAGTTGAATGTTTAGCTTTTTACAAAATGCCCACATGCTAAGTGTAGTCTTTAAAAAATTGAACTAAAACATTTAGTGAGAAAGCATCTCAGATTTTACTTCCTGGTCTTTTGTTAAGAAACATGAAGACTCTTTAAATTTTTGTAATTTCAAACAACTGTGTTGTTGTTGTTGTTCTTACTATGGAGTTACTGAGAAAGCTTTTATTGATATCTTTAAAAATTTTTATCAGTGCATGTGAAATGCTTCTGAACAAAGTTACTCTTTTCAGTGCCAAAAATAACTTGTGAATTGTAGATTTTTTTTCAATAGAAAGTTATTTTAAAAATAATAATAATAAAGATGAATAAAAGAAGAAGAATGTTTCCTGAAAGGAAAGGAAAGCAAATTGTTTTTTGTGTCCTGAATACATAATCATGTTTTCTCAAAAGAGCAGCAAACACTTCAGGTAGGAAAGAAAAGCTAGGTCATTTCCACATGTTTCGTTTTTTAGCTTAACTGTGTGTTGGGAAATTATGACTAAAGCCTGTTTTAATACTCACAGATCAGGGAATTGCACTGCATGCTTTTTATTTAATTACTATGAATTTTTAATGCTTCATTTCATTAACATAATTTTTTTATAAAAGTAAAACATTTTTTTTCCATATGTTTTGGATCAGTTTCCTATTTTCAGCCTCTAAATGTGGCCTATGCTTATAGCTGATCTTACCTAGTTATAAGTACCATGATGTTATTAATCCTTCCTATTTTTGACTACTCTATTTTGAATTTGTACTTTTTCCCTCTTTAAGAATCTGTTCCAAGTGGAGAAAATCAGAGTGTGACAGGAGGTGATGAGGAAGCAGTTGATGAGTACCAAGAGTTAAATGCAAGAGAAGAGCAGGATATTGAAATAATGATGGAAGGCTGTGAATATGCAATCTCTAATGCTGAGGCCTTTGCAGAAAAGTTGTCCAGAGAGCTGCAGGTGCTAGATGGGGTAAGACTTTCCTGTGCTCTGTGAATGAGCAATGTGTAGTTGATTGAGAAGACTGGTGATGTTCATATTTTACTTCTTCAGCACTAAAGCCTTTATAGTGGAATTGGTGCTGTGTTTATCTATAAGCATATTGCCAGCTACCATCACTCTTTTTGCTGCTGTCTTCAAAAGACAGGACCATTCCTATTAGGCTAGAAGAGGCAGTTGGCTGAGGTTTTAGATCTGAGAGGTTCTTTTTATGAAGTGATCAAAATCAAAAGGGGCCAACCAGCAACCAACTTGTGGTTTGATTTCCTCTGGAATACATTAGAATAATTCAGTGCAAGAGAATAACATTTTCATGGTTTGAAGAAAAAAGTATAAATTACAAAGAGAAAAATTAGGCCAAAAGACTCATTTACCAAAAGGAGGCAAAAATAATTATGGGAGAAACACAGTTATTGTTTAGTTACCAGCTCATAGCAACCCCATGTGTTTCTCAAGGGTGCTCTATAAGGTTTTTAAGGCTGTGAGCTTTCAGAAGCAGATCACCAACCTTTAGGCTAGTAGTCAGGTTCTTAACTGCTTATGCCACACAGGCTGCTTAGAAACAGAAGAGTCAGAGCTAAAGGGTGCTTGATTTCACTGCTAAAATGTTTTGGAATAAAACCCAAACTAAACCCATTGCTATCATGTCAATTCTGACTCATAATGACCCTATAAGACAGAGTAGAACTGCTTCACTGGATTTCCAAGGCTTTAAATTTTTATGGGAGCAGATCACCAGGTCTTTTCTCCCTCAGAGTCATTTGTGGGTTCAAACCACCAACCTTTTGGTTAGTAGCTGAGTGTATAACCACTGTGCCACCAGGGGCTCCTTATGCTTTTAAATTGAGCTTTTTAATTTATATGCATTGTTTCTGAGACTATAAATGCCCGTCTTTAGAAAGTAAAGAGCTAAAACTAGTGCCATGTAGGTAAGACTTACCTAAAACAAGATCATTTGTTGTTTGGTTTTTAAAGATAAGCGTTTAAGAAAACTATTTTAAAGACTTGAAGTATTTTGGCAGTTAATATTTGAAAAGTCCAGAAGTCATGAGATCTAACTTAGGCCCAGAGAGATAACATAAAATTTCCAACCATACACGTTTACAAAACTCATTGGAAGCAAAGCCTAGGAGAAACTAATGTTGAAATTGAAACTGTCCTAGTAACATTCTTGCTTTGCCACTTAAGAGATATCAGTGGGCCTGAGCCCTGTGTATTTTTATAATTGGATTACATGTTCAGTTGCATTATTGTGAAAAGTATATAAAATAATACGTGAAATCACAGTGCAACTGTACAATGATAATCTTTTAATTCCTTATCCATGCTTTTTCATCATACCATGTTACTACCTTCTTAATGTGGCTTAGTGATTTATATTTTGTTTTCTAATTAGTATTGCATATATGTTCCAAGTCATCAAAGTGCTTTGCAATTTAATTTTGGGTTTGTCAGCTCCCATAATTCCAGAAATTCAGAATCAGTAGTCAGAATCATTTAGAAAACAGTGGTTATTGTTGTTGTTATGTGCCGGGATGGTGATTTGTTATTGCTTTGCTTAGGGAAAAAGAAAATGTAGTTACTATGAAAGAGGAAAGAAAGAAGTTGATAGAGCTTTCTTTTGACCTATATGCTGTTCCATATTCTATAATACAGATCATACTACAGTTATAACTTAATTCTGTGTATCCTTCTAAGATAATTATACCATTGCTACCCTCTTGGCTAAGCTATTACGTAGGTGATTGTGCTTTTATTAGTTTCTATAAATACTAAGATTACAGAAAATTTTTATAATTGGTAGAATTGCAGAAAATGCTCAAGGTATAAACTCTAATGCCTCTCAGTTTACAAAAATGGGAATGTACTATTACTGATGATATATTCTGGGGAAGAACCTTACTTCACTTGTCTCTGGAAATATCATAATATAATGGGGCATGGTCCTTAACCTTAATACAGGGGCAGAATGTATCCTCATGAAATACTGTGTAAAAAGTAGACCATAAAGTGATACATTAAAGTAGATGTGTATCAATCTGTTATCTTTCCTTTCAAGAAGATTTTGCAACATTCATCTTTACACTTATTTTATACATTTATTAAATATAATTTTTTATTTTAACTTTTAGGCCAACATCCAGTCAATCATGGCCTCTGAAAAGCAAGTGAACATCCTGATGAAGTTGCTGGATGAGGCTCTAAAGGAGGTGGATCAGATTGAAATGAAACTGAGCAGTTATGAGGAAATGCTCCAAAGTGTGAAAGAACAAATGGATCAGATCTCTGAAAGCAACCACCTAATTCATCTTAGTAATACCAATAATGTAAAACTCCTATCTGAAATAGAGTTCCTTGTGGTAAGTATGATTACAGGTACCAACAAAACATAACAAACAAAAAACCAGTGACAATATCTCAAGCCCATTTATAAACATTTTCTAATTTCCTATGAGTTCAGGATTTAAAATAATTCCAAGGACCTGAAGATCTGAATGAATAATATCTTACCTATAAATTTCACAAAGTTGCATGTGTAAATGATATATTTACATATGTTCTAGAACCACATGGACTTGGCCAAAGGTCATATAAAGGCCCTTCAGGAAGGAGATCTTTCTTCTTCCAGAGGCATTGAGGCCTGCACCAACGCCGCCGATGCCCTTCTGCAGTGCATGAATGTCGCTCTTCGACCAGGTATATTCATGAGTCATGATAAATTCTGACCAAGAATCTGGAAGCTAAAACTTTAACTTAGTATAAAGATCTTAACAAGAAATATATGGGCAAGTGGTTTAGTGTTATTAACTACCCAAACAAATTTCACTTATTTTCAGACATACTTCTGTTAGTGCTGGGAGTGTTTTGTTTTGTTTTTTTAATTTCATTTCCTTCTGATTGAGTTTCATTGATTCTGATTAACACCATGAGTTTTCTGTTCTTGCTGTCCAAAGGACCTAGCACAAAGTAGATAGTAACTCTGGTTTTGCTAGACCAAGAAAAAAATACTTATGCTCTCTAATCACTTCTGATTCATGATAACCCCATGTGTTACAGAGTAGAACTACTCCATAGGATTTTCTTGGCTCTAATCTTTACAGAAGTAGATTGCAGGGCTTTCTCCTAGAGTAGGTGGGTGGATTCAAAATGCCAGCCTTTAGGCTAGCCGATCGCAAACCACTTACACTACCCAGTGACCTCTTTACTAGACCAGCGATTCCAAAACTTGAGCGTGCATCAAAATCACCTGGAAGGTTCATTAAAACATATCTTACCCCCAGATTCAGTAAGTCTGAGCCAAGACCCTAGGGTCCACAGTTCTAAAAATTCCTGGTTGATGCTGGACCATGCTTTAAAAACTGCTATTTACCTTTTTATCAGAAAGCAAACACATAAACCAGTGGAACTGTGGGTTCTTTAAAACTTAAATAGGGGTATTGTAAATGTATGCATTAAACATCAAAGGAAATATTTTTACCCATTAAATGAGAAATATTGTTCTGATTCTAGGCCATGACATGCTTCTGGCCGTGAAACAGCAGCAGCAGCGTTTTAGTGATTTGCGAGAGCTTTTTGCCCGGAGACTGGCCAGTCACCTCAACAATGTTTTTGTCCAACAGGTAATTTTACTATTAAAACCAGCATATAAACCTTATATATAAACCTTAAATTCCTGAAAAATCATTTAAAGTTTCTCATTGGGGTCACAATATATTCCTTCACACATTTATTTGATTTTAAGATTTTGAAGTATGTGCACATTTGCTCATACATGAATTTTGAGCCTCAGCTGCCACTTTGCTAGATGATCTAGTTCCTTTCAGCTTAAACTCAGTTTCCAAAAATCAAATAAATAACTATGCTTATTTATTGCATACACCATTTTGTTGTGCGCCTTAAGCCTATTCTGACTCATGGTGACCCTATAGGACAGAATAGAACTCCTCGTAGGGTTTCCTAGGCTGTGGCAGAATGCCCGGACTTTGTCCTGCAGAGATGCTAGGTGAATTCGAATCATCAACTTTTTGATTAGCAGCCAAGTGCCTACCCACTGTGCCACCAGGGCGCATTTAGCTATTTGTGTAAGTCCAGACTTGTTACAGGTTTACAGATGGACTTCTTTTAATTTTTAATATTGTGAGGTGAGAACCAGGACTTGATTCAGTGTTTTGAATGTTACATAGTTTCTGTGTACTTATATAGTGGACATGTAAAAGAAATGAGTATATCTCAACTATAAATTTCAGTTGATTTCATCTTTATTTGAACCCTTTATCTGTATTTTTATACAAAAAGCAATGTTAGTATTAAGTCATGGCAATAATAATAGTAAGAATATTAAAAATTAAACCTTAGAGGAGTTTAAGTAGATGGCATTTTAATATCTGGTGTAATAAATTAGGTTTATTATGTTTTTCACCTCTTTTTATTTTTCATTTTCGTTTATTAGGGTTATTGGGTGACACAATACTTAAAAATCTGGTGGGGAAAATCATCAAGAAATATTGTATGAAACATAGTATTCTTATTTTGTTTTCACTTTGCAGTACTCTGTAACAATTGTATTTACCATATTTTATTTCTGATTAGTTTACTCAGGCCCTTCTGCAACTCTATAACAGGCCCTCCTTTCTTTCGGTTCCTGTGAGTACATCAAAATTGGCTCAAGCTTTTTTTTTTTTCTTTATGAAATTTACTAAATTTAACAGCAGCCAAATCTTTATAGATTATAACTTAACTTGCTGATTTAAAACTACCTTTTAACCATATTTGTAGCAGTTTTTTAATGTCACAGAGCAAAGAGTTTATTTTGGCCAAAAAGGCATTTAATCTCATTCTGCTTGCCTTTCTTTCTATTACTCTTTTAATCTCTCATTTACTCCTTCATTTATTTAATAGACATTTTGCCAGGTGATAGAGATGTATACCAGACATTGACTTGGGATAAATAAAAGGCAGTCCTCATGATCTAGGGGAGAGAAACAAACAGATATGCTCAGAAAGGAAAATGTTACAATAGTGGTGCTGTGGGAGTGTAAACGAAGACTTCCTAATTAAGCATGTGGGGAGGGGGAGGTCAAGGAAGATTCCCTCAACATTTCACATGACCTGATAAGTATTAAGAGAAAGAGTAAGCTAAGAAGTCATGTAAAAATTACTAATTCACGTTTTTCTTACATTATTATTTCAATGGCAGTCATTTCTACACTATTTCTTAGTGTTTAAAAATTACACTATTGACAATGAAGTTACTCCTATTTGTAGATGGTATTGGAAATACTAGTTAGTAAACAGTAGTCCCTTCTGCACTCTTAATTATTTGTTGTAACATGCAATTATTTATGATTTTGCTTTTTTGCCTTGTAAACTAATGGCTTTGTTTAAAATGAATGCTTCCTATTTCTGAAAGTCTAATATGTATTGCTACATATGAGTGATGCATGTTAAAAACCAGAATGTTGCAACAACCTGGGATGTGCTGAAGACACTGGAGGAAGACGTGCCAAGTACAGGGAAGAGATTTGCTATGTGCTGAATTCACTTCTTCAGGTTATCTAGAAAAAAAAGTTAGGAAACCTGGTTATTTCTTTTCCTGGTTGTGGAACTAACTAGCTGGGAGAATTTGATTAACATGTTATGGTACATCACCACTTTTTCATTATATGCCTATTATGTACTTGTTCTGGTCCATATGGAAGAGCAGAAATAGTTCTTTCTTTCAGGATGCTTCTAAAAAGGAGTTAAGACTAATGTATTTAGAGGTCTATAATATGTATATAATAAATTGCTAGTTAGAGAACTATGGATTGTAAGTAGTAAAAATTAATCAAAAGTAAGATTACTAGTGGGGAGGGGATTCATTCACAAGACAGTAGTTACTTTTTATTTATGGTAAAGGAAAAGGTAGCACTGTATGTGGGAGAGGTGTGCACAGCTTAACTAAGGGAACTGATGCCACCAGGTTATACACACACGCACACACACACACACACACACAAAGATGTTTTGGTAAATACCGTATTATATATAAACAACATTATACCTCAGCATAAAGAAAACAAATTCTCACAACTGGACCAATAAGCAACATCACGATAAATGGAGAAAAGATTGAAGTTGTCTAGGATTTTATTTCACTTGGGTTCACAATCAACACCCATGGAAACAGCAGTCAAGAAATCAGATGTCATATTGCACTGGGCAAATCTGCTGCAAAAGACCTCTTTAAAGTGTTAAGAGTCAAAGATATCACTTTGAAGACTAAGGTGCACTTAATCCAAGCCAGGGTGTTTTCATTTGCCTCATATGCATGTGAAAACTGGACCATGAATAAGGAAGACCAAAGAAGAGTTGATGTTTTTGAATCAAAGTGTTGACAAAGAATACTGAAAATACCATGGACTGCCAGAAAAATGAACAGATCTCTCCTGGACGAAGTGCAGCTAGAAAGCTCCTTGGAAGCAAGAATAGTTGAATTAACTCCATTATGAAATTGAAGAAAAATTTGTATTAAAAAATATCATTCAGAAATCTCTTCCAGTAGTTTTTGGAAAGAATTGTTTTACATGTATAACTGTTCTCTACTTTTTTTGCTTTAGTTCTGTAGAGACCTTTGCCTTTGACCCCATGATGAGACTGATTATGCTAATAGTGTAGATAAATGAAAATGAACTAAAACATATGAAACTAAAAACTGAAATTGTGAAGGTTATTTGCTATATGCCTAAGTTTAAAAATTTTTCTTCTCTCAACATGTATTTACAAAAAATGTCATTATATAGTAAAATAAAACTACCACTATTCCATTCATTTCACAAAAACTTTTCCTTTGGCATGCATTACTTTTTTCTAACACAAGCTATTGGTCTGTGGTTAAAAGCTTAGAATTATGATTTCTTAAGATTAATTGTTGTGATATTTGTTGGAACCTTGCTCACATTCTTTTTCTTTAAGAAAACAAAAATAAGCATGTCATAACATAGAAGAGTCCCCAAATCTTAAAAATTTATTCAATATTTGACATGAATTTGTCATTTCTATTGGAAAATGAGTATAGCAAAGTGGATGAGAGTGCAGATGCTGGGACTAAACTGTTGGGTTGGAAATCTATCTGACACTGCCTAGTTGGGTGACCTTGGGTGAGCTAATTAACCTCTCTATGTACCTAGTTGCCTTATTTGAATAATGAGATGATAAAAATACCTACCTTGTAGGGTTGTTATGAGCATTAATTTATGTGTGTGTGTGTGTGTGTGTATAGCATAAACATAATAGTACTTAGAATAGTGCTTTGTCATAAATAAAGAATTCAATGTTAGTTAATTTTATTATAAATTGTAATATATCACTAATGAAAATTACCAATGAAGTAGATCTTGAGGTCTTTCAGGGAACCTTCCTTGTTAGTAGGTGCCATCAACTCAGCTCTGACTCATAGCAACCCTATGTGCAACAGACTGAAACTCTGCCCTGCATCATCCCAACAATCTTTGATATCCTTGAGTCCATCATTACAGCCACTGGATCAATCCCTCTCATTTAGGGTTTTACCCTTTTTCACTGAGTCTCCACTTTACCAAGTGTGAGTGATAAACTTCTCTAGGAAGTGGCCCATTCTGACAACAGAATGACCAAAGTAGGTGAGATGAAGTCTGGGCATTCTCACTTCCAAGGAGCATTCTGGCTGCACTTCTTCCAGGACAGATTTATTCATTCTTCTGGAAGTCCATGGTACTTTTAGTATTCTTCACCAACACCACAACTCAAGGCATCAACTCTTCTTCTGTCTTCCTTATTCATTGTCCAGCTTTCACATGCGTATGAGGCAGTTGAAAGTACCATGGCTTGGGTTAGGTGTCTCTTCATAGAGACATCTTTGCTCCTCAGGACTTGAAAGAGGTCTTTTACAGCAGATTTGCCCAGTGCAATACAACATATGATTTCTTGACTGCTATTTCCATTGATGTTGATTGTGGATCCAAGTAATACAAAATCTTTGACAACTTCAATCTTTTCTACATTTATCGTGATGCTGCCTATTGGTCCAGTTGTGTATGCCTAGTACCTAACTATGATTCTATGGAATCCCATCTATCTTTCTGATACATTTAAAAATATTTCTGTAATGCCAATATGATGACCTTTGTCAACTGTAAGTAGAATGTAGACAGACCAATTGTAACAGCAATGTATTTTATCTGCTGTTAATAATTTTGTTTGTATTGATTGTTAGCTTTTACTTCATGGAACAGATGCAGATTCCTAGGCATTCCAAATAGGCAGAATTGTTCCATTTTTCAACACGGTAACTCTTGGTCCTTAATGACTTGGTTGGAAGACATGATTGTTTTATATTCAGTTGGCAGGTTCACACTCCCTTTTACAAAATTCTTTGAAGCCAACTGGGTTTTTAGGATTGTTCAGATTTTAGAAAAGTAATATAGTGCATTTGTTCCTATTGTTGGGTGCCGTCGAGTCCATTCCAACTCATAGCAACACTATGGACTACATAGTGAAACACTGCCCGATCTTGTGTCAGTCTGTCTTATTGGGTCTTCTTCTTTTTCATTGACCTTCTATTTTAGTAAACATCATATCTTCCTCCAGTGACTAGTCCCTCCTGATAACATGTCCAAAGTATGTGAGATGAAGTCTCTCCATCTTTGCTTCCAAAGAGCATTCTAGTTGTATTTCTTCCAAGACAGATTTTATTCCATTCCATGGTATATTCAGTATTCTTCACTGTTACCATAATTTAAATGCATCAGTTCTTCCATCTTCCTTTATTCATTGTCCAGCTTTCACATGCTTCTGAGATGATTGAAAACATATGGCTTGGTTAGGCACACTTTAGTCCTCAAAGTAACATCTTTGCATTTCAACACTTGAAAGAGATCTTTTAAAGCATGTTTGCCCAAAATGTACATCATTTGATTTTTTGCTGCTTCCCTGGGCATTGATCCAATTAAAATGAAATCCTTGACAACTTAAAATTTTTCTCTGTTTATCATGATGTTTCTTATTGGTCCGGTTGTGAGGATTTTTTTTTATCTTGAGGTGTAATCCATACTGAAGGCTGTAGTCTTTGATCTTCATCAGTAAGTGCTTCAAGTTCTCTTAGTTTTCAGCAAGCAAAGTTGTGTCATCTGCATATCGCAAGTTGATAATGAGTCTTCCTCCAATCCTAAGGCTGGATATGGTCCAGCTTCTCAGATTATTTGGAAGTGCGAATGGCCAGACTTCGTCTCACCTACTTTGGTCATGTTGTCAGAAGGGACCATTCCCTGGAGAAGGATGTCATGCTTGGTAAGGTGGAGGGGCAACGAAAGAGGGGAAGGCCCTCAACAAGATGGATTGACACAGTGGCTGTGGCAATGAGCTCGAGTATAGCAGGGATCACGGAGCTGGCGCAGGACCGGGCAGTGTTTCATTCTGCTGTACACAGGGTTGCTGTGAGTCAGAGATGACTCGACGGCACCTAACAACAACAACAAAAACAACTCAGATTATTTGCTCACCATTCAGATTGAATAAGTATGTGGAAAAGATACAGTCCTGGCACACACCTTTCCTGATTTCAAACCATGCAGTATCCCCTTGTTTTGTTCAAACTGCCTCTTGGTCTATGTACTGTTTCTGTATGTGCACAGTTGAGTACTCTGGAATTCCCATATTTTGCAGTGTTATCCACAATTTGTTATGATCCACACATATGAATGCCTGTGTATAGTCAATAAAACACAGATAAACATCGTTCTGGTATTCTGTGCTTTTCATCCAAGATCCATCTGACATAAATAGTAATATCCTTCACTCCACATCCTCTTCTGAATCTGGTTTGACCTTCTGGCAGTTCCCTGTCAATATACTATAACTGTTTTTTAATTTTCTGCAAACTTTTACCTGCATGTGATATTAATGATAGTGAATAATTTCTGTGTTCTTTTGGATCATTTTTCTTTATATTTGGTGTAAATATGAATCTCTTCCAGTCAGTTGGCTAGGAAGCTATCTTCCAAATTTCTTGGCCTAGAGGCAAGTGAGTGCTTCCAGCATTGCCTCTGTTGAAACATCTCAGTTTGTATTCTATGAACTCCTAAAGCCTTGGTTTTCACCGATTCCTTCAGTGCAGGTTGGACTTCTTCCTTCATTACCATCAGTTCTTGATCATATGCTACCTCCTGAAATGGGTGAACATCCATCAGTTTCTTTTGGTACAGTGCTACTTCGTTCCATCTTCTTTTGATTTTTCTTGTGTCAATCAATATTTTGGCCATAGAATCCTTCAATATCACAACTCGAGGCTGAAATTTTTCTTCAGTTATTTCCACTTGAGAAATCATGAGTGTATTCTTCCATTTCGGTTTTCTAACTCCAGGTCTTTGTTTGCACATTACATTATAATACTTTATTTTGTGTTCTTAGCCACTCTCTGAAATCTTCAGCACTTTTACTTCATCACTTCTTCCATTCACTTTAGCTACTCTGCATTCAAGAGCAAGTTTTGGAGTCTTTTCTGACTGTGTTGGTCTTTTCTTTCTTTCCTGTCTTTTTTAATGACCTTTTGCTTTCTTCATGTACGATGTCCTTGATGTCATCCCACAACTTGTCTGATCTTCAGTCATTACTGTTCAGTGTGTCAAATCTGTTCTTCAGATGGTCTCTAAATTCAGGTGGGATATAATCAAGGTCATATTTTGGCTCTTGTAGACTTGTTTTAACTTTCTTTAGCTTCAGTTTGAACTTGTGTTTGAACAATTGATGGATTGTTCCACAGTCGGCCCCTGGCCTCATTTTGACTGATGATATTGACTTTCTCCATTGTCTCTTTCCACAGACGTGGTAGATTTGATTCCTGTATATTCCATCTGAAAACATCCTATGTATAGTTGCCATTAATGTTGTTGAAAAAAGGTATTTGTAATGAATAGGCAGTTGGTCTTGCAAAATTCTATTCTGGGATCTTTGACATTGTTCATATCACCAAGGCCATATTTTGCAGCTACCAATCCTTATTTCCAACTTTCTCATTCCGATCACCAGTAATTATCAGTGCATCTTGATTGTACATTTGGTCGATTTCAGACTGTAGAAGTTGGTAAATATTTTCCATTTCTTCATCTTGGCATTATTAGTTGGTGCATAAATTTGAGTAATAGTCATATTAACTGGTCTTCCTTGTAGACATATGAATATTACCCTGTCATTGATAGCGCTGTAGTTCAGTATTCATCTTGAAATATTCTTTTTGACAACGAATATGACACCATTCCTCTCCAGCTGTCATTACTCATATAGTAGACCATATGATTGTCCAAATCAAAATTGCCACTACCAGTCTATTTCAGCTCCCTGATGCCTAGGATATTGATTTCCAAGCATTCCATTTCACTTTTAACAACTTCCAATTTTCCTAGATTCGCACTAGGATATTCTACATTCCAGTTACTAATGGATGTTTTAAGCTCTGTCTCTTCATTTGAGTTGTGTCACATCAGCAGAGGAAGGTCCCAAAAATTTTACTCCATGCACATCATTGTGGTTGACTGTACTTGGGGGACAAAGTTCTTCCTTAGTCACATTTTTAGTGCTTTCCAACCTGAAAGGGGCTCATCTTCTGGCACTGTATCTTACAGTGTTCT
>NW_006921740.1:4588130-4588895 GCF_000298275.1 Orycteropus afer afer
AGCTCTGCTGAAATGTGTCCACCCTGAGTGATCCTGCTGGCATTTGAAATACCAGTGGCATAGTTTCCAGCTTCACAACAACATACAAACCACCATCAAAATAGTTTTGGCATCAGACTTAAACTAAGTTTACAGAACTTCTGAGATTTTAGAAATGCAGGTAAGTGATTATAGATCTGTTTACATGTATGAGAGATATGAACTTTATTACCACTATCTGATTTTTTTATGTTGAAAACATCTGTCTAGGTTTGTGAGTACTCTTCTACCATCTCTGATCCAATTTCCTCAGTTAAGCAGTAAGGTGAACCTTAAAACTATATTGGTTGTTCTAAATATTTTATATGTAATTTCTGTTCAGTGAGTCCTATTTTTATTTCCGTTTTATATTAGGGATTTAATCTTATCATTATAAAATTCTCCAGCATACTGATTTGAAAACTTTAATGAAGCAGGGACTCAGATAATGATGAGGTGTTAGTGCTGAGTATGTTTTAAACCTCATTTTTCTTACTCTAAAAGTACTTTTCAATTACTCGGGGATTCTTTATTTCCCTAGGTCAGTGATTTTTCTTTATTGTATGATCTGAATTAATTTTTTTTTAAATCTATAACCACTAATTTCTTATTTTCTGTATCCAATAAAGTGTATAAATTAGATAAAAGAAATTCCTTTTAAATTAAAAGAATGTAAATTCTTTAAATTCAATTATTTTACTAAGCTAATATATATTGACTAATATAATACACATTTATTAATTAGCT
>NW_006921740.1:4600883-4623104 GCF_000298275.1 Orycteropus afer afer
ATATGCCTAACCCAAGCCATGGTATTTTCAGTAGCCTCATACAAATGTGAAAGCTGGACAATGAATAAGGAAGACCACAGAAGAACTTATGTCTCTGAATGTGCTATTGGCAAAGAATACTGACAATACCTTGGACTTCCAGAAGAATGAACAAATCTGTCCTGGAAGAAGTACAGACAGAATGCTCTTTTAGAAGTGAGAATGGCCAGATATTTCCCACCTATTTTGGTCATGTTGTCAGAGGAACCAGTCCTTGGAGAAAGATACTGTGCTTGGTGAAGTGTAGGGTCCCCCACTCATCTGTCAGTTTGTTGTACTTCAGTGGCTTGAATGTTTCTGTGAGGATGGAAGCTAATACCAGCAGAGTCACCTATGGTGGACACGTTTCAGCACAGCTTCCAGATTGAGACAGACTGGGAAGAAAGAAGGGGCCATCCATGTATCAAAGAACTGGCCAGTGAAAACCTTATGAATAGCAGTGAAACACTGTCTGATATATTACTGGAAAACTTTATGAGGAGCTCTGAAACATTGTCTGATCAGTGTCAGAAAATGAGCCCCTCAGGTTGGAAGGCGCTCAAAATACGACTGGAGAAGAGCTGCCTCCTTGGAGTCAGTTCTCTATCTCTTAGACACTGGCTTAGACTTCTTAGTAGTAAATGTTGACCAAGTAAATAGCGAAGAAAGAGATCTAGATTGTTTAAAAAGAATTTCATAGATTTTTTTTTTTAACTAGCAACTAGTAAGCAATTTCGGTTTTTGAGTCTCATTAAAATGATTTTATTTGACATGTTTTTAAAAGAAAACAGAGATGAGACTCAGACGACCAGCATTCTAATTTTATCTTTTCTTCTGTGTGCCCTGAGTATCATTTAACGTAATGAGCTTCAGTTTCTTCTAGAAAATAAGATTATTAGATCATCCGAAAAAGAGATCATCAGGACTATTTTTTCCAACATCGGTCTAAGGCTGTTTGTTAACTTACTAAGTTATGCATATGAAAGTATTTTTAAGGCATAAAAACAAAATCTTACATGGTTATTTAACAAGTAACTTGAATGGAAACAGTTAAACTCACATTATTATTAGGAATTATCTCAGAAAATCTAGAATATAGTCCTCTATGGTTCTTCCTCTCTAAATTCCTACATATTATATATTTTTATCTGTTTAAAATGTGTAGATTTTAATGGGAATACCATAATGCAGAAATTCTGTTTTGAATCACTTTCCTATTTGGTATGTTTCTTAATACAGTCTATATTATGAAGTTTATTTGCTTAGTAATTTATAAAAATGATATGGTTTGGGAGAGACATACTCAAAACAATTTTTTCCAACTCATTTAGAAGATAGAATGAAGAGTTGGTTTATCTGAATAACCTGTTTATGGTTATTTTATGATGATGGTGTTCAGTTGATATTAACAGGATGAAAAAAGACAAGTAAGTACTTGGTTTTTATTTTTATATGCTTTGTTGGTTTTGCTTGTGCACATTTGCACATTGTTTAGAATTTTCAGTTGTAACAATGTATCTTGGTACTGTCAGTGATATTTATTATTTACTCACTCTAGGGTCATGATCAGAGTTCAACTCTTGCTCAACACTCTATTGAACTGACTTTACCTAACCATCATCCATTCCATCGAGATTTGCTGCGATATGCCAAGCTAATGGAATGGCTAAAGAATACAGATTATGGAAAATATGAGGGACTAACAAAGGTATGGACTTGACAAAAATGACTCACTGAGTATAGAGCATAGCCTTTGAAACAAGAAAGCATGTGTTCAATTCCCCAAGTGACATTTGAAATACTGTCATGCCTTTTTTCCAAAAGCAGAAAATTATTCAATTTCTGAGTGCTCATTAACCAGTGATAACATTTATTTTATTACTTGGATAAGGAAGAGCTAAATATTGAGCTTCAGTATAAAATACTATAAGTTAAATGCTGTAATTATTTCCTAAGTTTCTTTGTATGTAGTGTACAAACTAGAAACTATAAGGAGTATGAAGATGGTTGAATGATGTATTTGCCCCCTAAGAATTTACAGTCTCTTCTATTAAGCAAGTACTAAGTGCCTCTTTAAGGGTTCTGGTAGTGTAGTGTCTAAGGCACTTGACTCCTAACCAGAAGGCTGGCATTTCAAACCCACCAGCCACTCCTCAGAAGGAAGGTTGGGCAATCTACTTCCACAGTGATACTGCCTCGGAAACCCAAGGAGGGGTCGCTATGAGTCGGATGGCACATAACAACAAGTGATTCTTTATTAACCAAGCATTCAGCTATTCCAGGCCTCCAGCCTCTATGTCTAATGAGCTTTAAGTCTACCTGGGAAGAATAGTCATACATAAAACAGTCAGTCAAAAATGAAGTGCTAAACTGGAAAAGAGTTTAAATATATGGCAGTTTAGAAAAGGGAAAAATCACTGTTCTGAAGCCATTGGGGAAGACTTTATGGAAGATATTGGACTTGAAACAACAGATGGTTTTAAATAAGCCGGAAATAAGAGGCAGAGCATTGCAGAGGTGGAGAGTAAGATGTCCAAATAAGGGCAGGAAAAATAGATGCCATTTTCTTAGGACAGTGAAGGGATATAAGCCTGACAGAAGCAGAAATTTCACATTCTGCATGCTGAAAAATGATGTTGAACAAGATGAGCCATGGCCCTAACAGCATCTCTCAAACAGGGAAAGACTAGATGGGGAAATTAATTAAGTACCTGATGTAATAATTCAGATGAAATGAAGTCTTGAACCAGGCACATTTTGTAGGAATTGAGAGAGAACATAAATCGAAACAGAGCCTCCAGAAGCAGAAGGAGCCTGATGATGCCAAGAGGGCTACCATTACTTGCCTTTTTAGAGTGCACATTCTAGTGGAGAAGGCAGGCAGAACGTTAATTATGTAGAGTTTTAGAAGGTGCTAAGTGCTATGGAGAAAATAAAGCAAGGAAGGAGGGAAATGCTGGGACTGGAGGCAGGTTCCATTTTCAAATAAGGATGGTAAGAGAAGGTGTCAAGGAAAGGTGACTTTTGAGCACAGATTTAAAAGATCAGAGGGTGGAAGTAATGTGGGTTTTGGGGAGAAAACATTCCGGACATGGCACAGTGCCCTAAGGCAAGAGCGTGCTAAGTATGTTTGAAGAGCAGCGAGGAGGCCAGTGTGGTTGGAACACAGTGAGCTAGGGGCAGAGCCATGGAAGAGCAGATCAGCAACTTAAGGGGTGGGACAGGGCAGGGCAAATAGGGAGGCCCTGTGGACCTTGGATTTGGCTTTTACAGTAAGTCAGATGGGGAGGCTTTGAGCAATGGATCTTTGATTTAATAAATGACCATTGTGGTAGGAAGCACTAAGTATGATACTTTACCAGCAATTGTGCTGGGACCTTTATTTACTATAGGAATCGGCCATGGCACCTTTTTTAAAAAATGGAGTAAAGAATTGCCATCTATCTAACTCAGACATAGCTGATAGTATTTTGGATATTCCTGGTTAAAGAGCAGTATAATTAAAATTCTTAAGTTTACTGGGAAACATTTAAAATCTTTTATTTGTAAGTTGTTATGATTTTGGAGTTTAAGAATAGAAATCCAAGTAATGAATAAACCATTTTAATAATTAGTAATAATTGAATTATGTAGGCAGAAGGACCCTAAAAGATGTTCTTGAATTTGAAAGACCGATATATTTTCTCACTGTGGAGTGAGACTATTGGGATTGTTAACGGAAAGGCTCTTCCCCTACACCCATGTGCTTGTGACCAAAAATATCCTAATTGGGAATTGGATAACAAAATCTTCTCATTTTTTGCTAGTTTTGCTAGTATTTGTGTAGTTTTATTCAGAGAGAGACACTTTCTTCATTCTCTTAAGGATTGTTTTTTTATACATGAACCCATTTTATCTTTATTCTAAATAAAATAATTATTACAACTCCTTTCAAGCATCTTAGGTGCAGGTTTCAGGTGAAGGCAGAAGGGTTAGGTAGGAATTTATGAGAGGGGTGATGGCAAGAAAAGGCCAGATTCTGCCTTCCTAACCATGCTGTAATGTCAGTGTATTTACCAATAGGACATTCTTAAATATCCCTGTCTTTCTGGATTTTCTCTTTGAAGTGCCTTTGCTCATTTAAAGTAAAATTTGACTCCCTCTACTAGTACACTGAGATCTTAGGAAGGGAGACATAAACTTTGGCAAAATATATATTATTTAAAATAATGTTGTTGTTGTTGTATGCCATCAAGTCGGACCCGACTCATAGCGACCCCTCCTTGGGTTTCTGAGGCAGTATCACTACGGAAGTAGATTGCCCCATCTTCCTTCCAAGGAGTGGCTGGTGGGTTTGAACTGCCAGCCTTCTGGTTAGCAGTCAAGTGCCTTAGCCGCTATGCTACCAGAGCTCCCATTTAAAATAATAGTAAGTTTAAAATATTAATATAAAAATTATAATTAAAATGCTTTCAAAAAGGGTGTTCATCCCCTGAGATATTTATGTGCGTAATACCTGGCTAACTATTTGAGGTAAGATTCTTTTATTTCTTAAAATCAGTCTTTTAAGTGATATACAGCTTTACTGTTATATTTTGTTTTGTTTTGTTTTGTTTTCATTCAACAATTCTGATTTGGAGATATCTTAAGGAAAATATTTACATTACTGGAATTCTTTGCCTTTTGAAGTTTAGGAGCATTAATATTTTGAATAATTAAACATAAATTATGTCTCCTTAAGAGTTTTGTGCCAACAAGTGCTTTATCCCCTAGTGAATATTCAAATAAGTAATCAATAAGCTTTTTGTCTAATTGTGTTCTCAGTGAGTATTATGGCCCCATCTTTATATATAATGCAGTATTCATGAATGTAATTTCAAGTGAAGAAACAAGACAACAGCCAACCTAGAGATAATTTATGGAGTCATTCTGTGCTAAGTATATTTTGATTGACAAAGATCTTTTCTATGAAATTGACATTTCCCAGGAATGTTGCTGGATCCTGTGGTTTGAACTATTGACAAATATTTTATACTTCATAGTCTCATTTGGTTGTTAAAATGGCAAAAACAGGAACTTTTTTCTTTAAAAAAGAATAAAAGATGAAAACAAACCAGTGTTTCTTTAGTAACAAATAATAATTAAATCCAGGTAACTATTTGTAGCTTGATTGGGTGTACACAGCTCATAAGTCTTGGCAGGAACAGGAAAAGCCATCCTTCTCCAGATTTCCAAATTCTTTAGGGATAAGAATCAGTAGTCATGGCTCCAGCCGTATCTAAGCAAAGCCCTGATTTTGGGTATGCATAATTAGGGCTTGTGGAAAATAGGGATACACTGATCATATAGCTCAACTACCCAGATATCCTCCTCCCCAGGACTATGATGAGTACATGCAAGATATCTTCCTCCCGTCCCCCTATCTGTGGCTCTGGGTTATGCATGTAGGGCAATCAATAATAAAGATGGTCCATCCATGCTTGGGTAGGATATGAGCCTTCTCTCTGAATAAACTCCTGAGATTGGCAGTCAAACTTGAAGATGATTCAGACATCTTTTCTCAACCTCAGTTCTGCATTTGTAGAATTTACTGTGTTAAAAAAAAAAAAGTAAAACATGGAGGTGTATGTAAGAATCTCCAGTCAGCACAAAGTAAAGTTGAGAGAGTTTCCAGAATACTTGAACACATGATTGCTAATCTTTAAGTTAGGTGCTGTGTATAAGGTACTAAGAGGAATACACACACACAGTGAGAGAGAGCTTTCAGTATTTGGCAAGTGAATGAACTGATAGAGTCGCATCTATTGGTGGCCTTTCCCATAGTGAATTCTTTTGAGTACTTGGAAAAAAAAGCCATTTGAGTAGTATTGAAAAAGGGAGACAGCTCAATGAAATAGGAATTAATTTTAGGGTATGTTTTCATTTATATTTGCTTTTAAAGTTGTGTACAAAGAATTACTCCTTTGACTAAGTTTTCTTACAGAGATTATGTGGGAAATGTGTACGACTAATTGAGAAAGAGAAGATCTGTATTATATTTAGTACAAATATTTTATAAGGATATATCTATAAAATATGTTAAGAAAATCTATGTGAAATAAGAGTCAGTATTCAAGTACTTACATTATATGTGTCTATTGAAAAGTGTACCTGATATTTAAAGGAAGTTAAACGTGTTCTAAAAATGAATATGTTAATTTGAAATAATAATGAAAATTGAAGCTTAGATTCTATGCTAAATTTAAAGAAGAGCCAGGTACAAGTTTTCTGCTGTGGATTTACTTAAATTTAGTCAGAGTTTTTCTATAGCATTTAACTTGTTGTTGTTATGTGCCGTCGAGTCGGCCCCGACTCATAGCGACCCCTCCTTGGGTTGCCAAGGCAGTATCACTACGGAAATAGATTGCCCAACCAGGCTTGGAAAAACCTATGGTCTTCCACTATTAAGGAATCTTTCCTGGGGGTACAAAATATTTTTGTGTCATAATAACCAGATGATTAATAAATGCATTTGTATGCTAAGTAATATTTTTTTCATTTAAGCAAGAATGAATCAAATTCATTTTAAGGAAATGAATTATTTCATTATGAAAATTACAGGATATACTAATTAAATTCTTTTTGACAATAACCTGTTTTAGGTAATATCCCCATCCCGACAAGGGTTCAGGGAAACTAAACGTATTCCTTCATTTCCATTGACACTGTATTTAACGCAAAATGGCATTAAGGAGAAAGACTCACAAAGACTCCCATACTCTTCAGGCCTGAAATTCTAAGCTCAAGAAATTTTCTGAGGAAACTGTTCATCAGAGACAAAAAGCTTATTGTACCATTGTCTATCATAGCAAAACATCACAACCATTTAAGTGTCCTATATTAGGGTTTTATTTACTAAATTGTATATATCAACAAAGCACAATACTGTGCAGTCATTAAAAGAAATCATGGAGACTGGAGAAATACATGTACTTTGTATGTGAATGTAGCTCTAACTCAAATAGCCCACACAGTATGACTGAAATTATATTTAAAACGTGTGAAAAGTAATATGAAAATACAATTGGGATTATGTTCGATTTCATATTTTTGTAAGTTGTTGATAAGTTACAATGCCTATTCAATTTTTTTTTAAAGACAGAAAATCACCTGCTTTTTATAGCCTATGAAATACATCAGAATTTTAGATTGCAAAATTTTAAAACAAGCATCTAGGATTTGGGGGGATTGAAAACTGGAATTGTTATATTTGTTTTATTAATAAATTCATTTTTTATTTTAAGAATTACATGGATTATTTATCACGTCTATATGAGAGAGAAATCAAAGATTTTTTTGAAGTTGCAAAGATCAAGATGACAGGGACAACTAAAGAAAGCAAGAAGTTTGGTAAGCTGAGGCACTGCAGTTCATTTTCTTCTTTTCATTTTAAAAACGGTTTTATTTATGACAAAAAAATTTCTAAGACTTTTTAGGGATGATGGAATAAGATACAGAAGTAATGAAAGAGTGAGTCTAACGATATTGCTTTGATTTTTAGGTGCTTCATAGAACAAATAATTATAACTGCCAGTGTGTTTTTTACCAATTAAAATTCTGTAGTCTGACTGACAGATACTCAGTTGTATATTCCCACTGTAATTAAAATATGTATTCATAGGGAAATCGGTTGACCAGAAAATGAAATGCAGCTGGTAGAGAAAATATTAGACTAAGACATGTTGAGAGTTCAGTTTCTGACTCCTAAAAGATCTGTTTATAACCATTTGGGGGCAAGTCACTGATCTCTTGAGTCATTGCTCTCTGCAGGGAAATGAAAGCGATTCCTGGCTTCTCTTTACTTCTCACTGGCTTTTTTGAATCAGAAAGAAAGCTTCAGTGTTTTCTCCCCTGCTAAGGGGCTATAGCAATATCACCCAAATTTCACCTCTGATTATATCTTATTTTTCCAAAGAGATATTTTTGAAGCATATTTTTTGTTGCTTCTAAATATGTTAAATGGGGAAAGCAAACAAACATTATTTGGAAGGATAGCCAGTGAAAGTATCAAGTTGTGAGGTTGGTGATTTGCCGAGGCCACATTCTGCTCTTGCATGTACCCATCCCTGGAGTTCCTTTTGGATGGAGTTCTGTGCTTAATCAAGTCAAAACCTGGCCTTAAATGGCTCTCATGTGTACTCCTCAGTGTGTCTGCATAGTTCCCCTTTAGAATAATGAGTTTAGCATTTGCTTGTTGAAAGGAGCCTATGCCCTAAGCAACTTCAATAATCAGGAAACAGGATTGAAAATTGTTAACACATATTCCCGTTGTTTTCTTTAGGACAAAGAAAACTATCTTAGTACGAAATTGTTTTGTCATTTATGGTTTTTTAAAAAATGCAATACTAATGTATTGGTTATACTTGTCCAGACATTTGCAGTGGTTTGCGTCTGTGAATTCAAATATCCTATACTTCGGTAAAGATGCTCATTAGAAATCTTGGGGCAATAGGCTGTTGGAAACAGAAATGCTAACTCATCCTAAAGGTTAATTGTTCTTAAACGGCACTGTGTTTATATCCCTGTTGATGTTTTCACTGTGGATATGTTATGCTTTTTTTTAGTAAACAGCATATTATTAATGCAGTTACATGTTTAATGTTTTCATTAAGTATATCTGTCATCACTTGTTAGTGAACCATTTTATTTTAGGAAAACTCTTCTTCAGTGTATGAAAAGTAGAAGTAAAAGGGAAATATTTTAAAATACCACCTGAGCAGGACATAAATCCCAGTAGCATAATAGTTTGCCAAGCCTAAGACCCACATTAAGATAAATAACATAATAAAAATACAATTTAAATCAAATATAATGTCTTAATGGTATCATTGCATTAACCTACTAGACATGTTTTTTTTATGTTTTCCAACCCATTAAGGTTTTTAATTATCTTGTTAAAAATATTTTTAATTAATATAATATAGGTTTAAAAGGTAGTTTATAATTTTAAAACAATTAAAATTTTATGTCATTTATATATGTATTAAATAATGAGATAAGGAATAGGAGAGTAATTTGTGTTAACTGATGACACAAGAAAATTACAGTGTCAGTTATTTTGACCTCATCAGATAAAAAAAAAAAACTAAACAGTAAGTAGAGTTCAGAAGATAAACAATTTTCAGTTCATCTTTGAAGATCTAACTCTATTAGTTAGTATTTTAAAGATAAAGCAAGATAAAAAGATAAATTCAAATGGCTTGAAAAGTTCTGAATAAGATAGAATGTGCATTTTTTAAAATTTAAGGTATATTTTCAATGATTGAAATTAAGTGAATTTTTAATAGTAATTATACTTAAAATAAAAACTTGAAATTTTAGAAAGATAACATTTCATTGAGTCAAAATTAAGTGATTATAAATAAAATTTATTTTGTTTTATACATGCTCTGGGAATTCTGGGTCATAGACGCTGATGAGAAGTGAAAGTCAGTTTGACTCTCCTATAGGGGAGATATTCAGGGGAGTCCTCATCTATTTTTGAAGCAGTGTTTATCTGTGTTGCCATCTTCAACATCTACTTAGTTCAAATAATCAAAGTAAATTAAAGGTATCTGGAAAGAATCCTTTCTTTGTGACAAGGTGTTTTTGTATATCATTTTATTTTATTTTATTAATTGGTCTACTTTGAAATCCTCAAATTTATGGGATTTTTCTATCAGAATTTATATTTTACTGAGGTTTTTTTCTTTTCCTCTGTATTCTAAAATATACTTAATGAAATGGCAGGCAAAAGGAATTTTTATTTTTAAAAAGAATAATTATTTTTAAAAGTAAGTTTTTTAAAAAAATATTCTCTGTAGCCAAATAGAACATATATATGATTTGATACATTTGTGTTGGGGGAAATATTGAATATGCCATGGACTACCAGAAGAATGAACAAATCTGTCTTGGCAAAAATATAGTCAGAATGCTTCTTAGGACAGAGGATGATAAGATTTCATCTCACCTACTTTGGACACGTTATCGGGAGGCACCAGTTCTTAGAGAATGATATCATGCTTGGTTAACTGTAATGTCAGTGAAAAAGAGGAAGACCCTCAAGGAGAAGGATGCATACAGAGGCTGCAGCAATGGGCTCTTTCTTACATGGTAACGATTATGAGGATGGTGCAGGACCAGGCAGTATTTTGTTCTGCTGTACATAGGGTCGCTAGGAGTCAGAACAGACTGGATGGCACCTAACAACAACAACAACATAAAGAGCCCTGGTGGTGTAATGGTTAAACACTCAGTTGCTAACCAAAAGGTTGGTGGTTGGAACCCACCAGACACTCCATAGGAGAAAGATGTGGCAAGCTGCTCCCATGAAGATTACAGCCTTAGAAACTCTATAGGGTCATTCTACTCTGTCTTATAGGGTTGCTATGGGTCAAAATCAATTCGACAGCAGGAAGTTGTTTATTATTTTACTAGTACTATATTCTTTATTGGCTACTAAGTAAAGATAACTATATGAAGTCTTGGCCTTTCTCTGGTATTGGAGAACATACCATTGTTGTTGCTGTTAGGAACTGTCAGTTAGTTCCAACTCACAGCAACCGTATGTACAACAGAATGAAACACTGCCTAATTCTGCACCATCCTCACAGTTGTTGCTATGTTTGAGCCTATTGTACAGCCACTTTCTCAGTCAGTTTTGTTGAGGGTCTTCCTTTTTTTGCTGATCCTCTGTCCTTCGCCAGAGACTGGCCCCTCTTAAGAACATGTCAAAGTAAAGAGTTAAAGGCAACAAAACCAAATACTATTACATACACAATTCTGTAATACTTAAAAAAAAAAAATGTCCAAAGTACATGAGACAAAGTATTGCCATCCTTGCTTCTAAGGAACATTCTGGGTATACTTCTTCCAAGAAAGATTTGTTCATTCTTCTGACAGTACATAGTTTATTCAGTATTATTAGCCAACACCATAATTCCAATACATTGTTTTTTCTTTGGTCTTCCTTAGTCATTGTCCAGCTTTCACATGCATATGAGGGGATTGAAAATACCATGGCTTGGATCAGATGTTTTTCAGTCCTTAAGGTGACACTTTGCTTTGTAACACTTTAAAGAGGTCTTTTGCAGCAGATTTGCCCAGTGCAATACGTCATTTGATTTCTTGACTGCTGCTTCCATGGGTATTGATTGTGGATCCAAGTAAAATGAAATCCTTGACAACTTCATTCTTTTCTCTGTTTATCATAATGTCGCTTATTTGTCCAGTTGTGAGGATTTTTGATTTCTTTATGTTAAGGTGTGATACATACTGAAAGCTATAGTCTTTGATCTTAATCAGTAAGTGCTTCGAGTCCTCTTCACTTTTAACAAGCAAGGTTGTGCAATTTGCATATCCCAGGTTGTTAATGAGTCCTTCTCCAATCCTGATGCCACTTTCTGAACATAGCATAGTGACACCTTAAGGTACTGTTGAAATGGCTAGCTGGTAGCTCCAACATGATCTCTGTTTGCCATATTGTTTGATATTTCCTTGAGTTTCAGGTGGCCATGGATGGGAGGATATACATGTCTCTGGTGTGACAAGTTAGTAGCTTATGCTTTGACTTTTGCCTTTTAAGTGTGGTTTTGTATTGCAGGGATAGTATCAGTTGACACATTGTTCTCTGTTTCAAAAATATTTTTAGGTTATACTTATAGTGTTCTTTAGGAGCTCTGGTAGCATAGTGCCTAAGGCACTTGACTGCTCACCAGAAGGCTGGTGGTTCAAACCCACCAGCCACTCCTCGGAAGGAAGGTTGGGCAATCCTACTTCTGTAGTGATACTGCCTCGGAAACCCAAGGAGGGGTCACTATGAGTCAGGGCTGACTCGACGGCAAACAACAACAACAACAACATAGTGTTCTTTAATTTTCTGCTTCATTCATTCTGGTTTTCTTCTTACTTTTCACATTAACTTATAATTTTAAGTCTAGAATATTTCAAAAGGTAATCTCTAAAATTTATATGATAAATATAGAGAAAAGTGTTAGAATAAAAGAAATGTCAAATGATAATACAAGAGCTCAGATTCTTTTATTATACCTGTTCCTTTAGTTTTACCCTTTCATTCACTCATCTGATAATTCATGTTATGATATATGCCTTTCATTCTAGGTGTTTACAAAGCTAGTTACTAAGTAATTCAACTTGATATTTAATTTTTAAATGGTTTTAAAGCCCTATTTCCATAATTTTATCAGATATAGTATGAAATCATTTATGACAGTGGAGATTCATTTCAGGGCATGTGAGACCACTGATACATTTAATATCTAAATGTACAGCCTCATTCTCATGAATTTCCACTGTATTAAATTGAATTATATTTCTCAAAATATTCTTTCTATATTCTATAGTTCTATTTAGTTGCAGAGAATAAACTTGAATTATATTTCTCAAAAAACTTCCAAATATAGTCTTTTAAACTTAAGTGTACTATCTTCATAAACTTAAAAAAAAAAAAAAAATCACTTAAATGTATATGGGTCAGGGTTACAAATACAGACATTTTTCCTGAATATTTAAGTTAAAAAAAAATGCATTAAAAGGCTAGTAAAGTTTTTTTCTCATAATTTCTCGAACAGTAGCTGGCCAACTAAACATGTGTTTGCACCTCTCATTACTCGATGCTCATGGTTCTTTGCATGTGTCTTTTAAACTAGAGCTTAACTTCCTCTTGTGCATGGTTTGTGCAAAATGCAGTTTATTAACTTGTCTTTGTCTTTGATGCTTGCAACCTAATCCATCACAGCTACACTGCCTCGAAAAGAAAGTGCTGTCAAACAGGAAACAGAGAGTGAGTATGCTTAGTGTATTAGTAGGAATTCTCAATGTATGTTTATTTGTGTAATGTGTAGAGATTAGTTCTTTGTCTTAAAAAAAAAAGTTGACACCAAAAATATTGATTGCTCTAAGTTTCCAGGTATTGGTGAAAGAAAACCAACACAATGGTAATGATACGGCTATATCTAAGAAATATGTACTGTAGTTAAAATTATGTCAGGTGGTAGAATATTGTGACAGAAATACATGAAAAGATTTAACTATTGTACTTCTATTTTCAGGCTGTGTTTAAAAACTCTTATAGATATGGTCAGATTTTACATATTGAAGCCAAAGTTTACCTTTCATTCTTCTGTTTTATCATCAGAATATATGTCCTTTTTGACTATCAGCAAATAATACAGGTTAACTGATAAATACTCAAAAAAATATTTATTTTAATGATTATTTATATTTAATTTTGAATAAAAGCATCACATTTTCTTATAAAAATAAGGCATTTGACTGGTAACCAGAAGGCTGGCAGTTCAAACCCACCAGCCACTCCTCAGAAGGAAGGTTGGGCAATCTACTTCTGTAGTGATACTGCCTCGGAAACCCAAGGAGGGGTCACTATGAGTCGAATCTGACTCCACGGCAGTGAGTTTGGTTTTGGTTTGAGTTCCTTAATGTATATAGGATATTGTCTGGCAACATCTCATTTTTCTTAATGGCTGTGATGGATAATACCTAAATACCAGACTAATACGGTTGGTGATGTTATGTGTTACATTTTAGTTTTATCTTAACTGTAACAGGTTTCCAGCATATTTTTTTTTTTTGTCTTTGTTTAGTTTTTAAAGAACTGTAAGTAAGTAGTTCAGTAATTATAAAAGCAGAGTCTCTGGCTTCAGGAATGTGTTAAGTTGAACCACAGGCAGTTGACTTTTTGATTCATCAAGAATGATCAAGTATTGTCGGTTTTGCATGGCTTAACCTATTATATTGATTTAATGTGGAGACAGTATTATTGGGATATGGCAGTTTTCTTGAGAAATATAACAGAGACATGTGAGTTCGTACACTAAGGGATCAGTGACCTTCATCCATATTCATGTCTTTTAAATGAGAAAGAAACCCTGATCTATTTCAGTCTAGAGATATCACCAGGCAGCTTTATCTTTTAATTGGCTTGGGCCTGCATAGACTATATTATCTTTAAGATCCCTTTCAGTCCTATTCTATGAATCTGCATTTTTCACTTCTGTTTACATTATGCTGAGAAGCAGGACACAAATGTTAATGAAAGATAAGAACACTCTTTAATGTGTCCCACATGGCAAATAATAGCTCACAAAGCCATAGAAGACCAAGACAGTGGAAGATAGGTGTGATCTATGCTATGAATCTTTTCTTTATGGAGGTCACAACTTTCAAAGTTTTATTATTTATCTTAGGTCTTCATGGAAGTTCTGGGAAATTAACTGGATCTACTTCTAGTCTAAATAAGCTCAGTGTTCAGAGTTCAGGAAATCGCAGATCTCAGTCATCTTCCTTGTTGGATATGGGAAACATGTCCACCTCCGATCTTGATGTTGCGGACAGAACCAAATTTGATAAGGTAAAGTAAAATAACAAATAAATACTTAAACATTAATAATAGTTTTCTTTCCTAGTAGCAGTTTGCTAGTGCTTTAAATGTGTTCAAAGATTTAGGCTCTGTTGGCTCTCTTAAACATTTACTTTCCAATTCTGAATCTGAAAAAGTATACTTGGTAAAATGGCAGCTGAAATGGGAATTACCAATTAAGTAACAAAAAATATTTATTAAAGCTCATTTGTTATAAATCATAAAGTGCTTGCATCTGAAAACTTAAGTTTTTTGAGCAACTACCAAGAGAAAATAATAGTTTTTGTAAAAATAACTCTTTGCATTGCATTAAATAATTTTTAAAAATTTATGTCCTTTTTCCAGATTCAAAGTGAGTAACAGTGAGTTTTATTTTAGGTATGTTCACAGCCTTGTTCTGCCTTGTTAATTCTACATTTTCCTATTACCTAGTCAGTCTTGGAAGATTTTGTCTTTGTAATTGTATTAAGATTGAAAAGTGAATTAAATATGGAATGTTATTTTGCACATTTAATGCAGTTCTTTCATTATAGGTTCACTTTGGTTTTCTTTAGATATTTGAACAGGTATTAAGTGAACTGGAGCCCCTGTGTCTGGCAGAACAGGACTTCATAAGTAAATTTTTCAAACTGCAGCAACATCAAAGTATGCCTGGAACTATGGTATGGTTCACATTTATTTTGAGTAGTATTATAATTAATATGTGGTCACAACTTCAATAGCATGACAGAAAGGAAAAGAGTATACAATATAAGAATTTTTAAAAGGATTTTTGTCATACCACAAGGGAATAAAAGCAATGAAAGTTGGAGTTTGGGGATCTAATTTAATATTCCAGAATGTCTTAAGTCTAAACTTTCTCTAAATCAGTAGGGGAGGGTGGATTTTAAAAAAAAAAAAAAGAAACATTAAAAGACTAATAAAATATTTTCTGCCCTGTAATTATTCATATATATAAATAGCTGACCAGCTAAACATATTAACTCTTGTTACTTAATGCTCACAGTTCTTTGAATGCATCTTTTAAACTCAAGTTGAACTTCTTGTGTATGGGTTGAGCAGAAGAGAGCTATTTAAATAGCAGTTTTCACATTTTAGTAGTTACTAAGAAAGAATATAATTTTAAAAAAAAAAAAAAAAAGATGGTTTTTGAGTGTGTATACCAAGGACTAACATAAAGATGGCCTGATGAGAATTCAAAAGATCTGAATCTTTGTTACAAGATTTTTACTAACTAGTTATAGGACTCAACACAGGGAACTCTGGTGGCGTAGTGCCTAAGGCATTTGACTGCTAACCAGAAGGCTGGCGGTTCAAACCCACCAGCCCCTCCTCAGAAGGAAGGTTGGGCAATCTACTTCCTTAGTGATACCACCTAGGAAACCCAAGGAGGGGTGGCTATGAGTCGCAATAGACTCAATGGCAATGAGTTTGTTTGTTTGTGAGTGATGGGACTTGAGGCCAATTACTTAATTCTTAGGTTTTCTCATCGTAAAATGGAAATTATAGTACCTGTTCCTCATGCCTGTGAAGTAGTGTAAGAGTGAATTGCGAGATTTGCTAGAATATTTTGAAAAACTTAAAAGCTTAATGCAAATTAAATGATTTTTGAATTAAAGTCATCTCATAAACTTATGCCTCAGGAAATAAACATTTAAAAGTAGTTTAGAAGGGAATGAGAAATTAAATGATGATTGCAAATAGTTGGCATTTATTATTAAGGTTGTTGTTGCTGTTGTTAAATTTACTTCCTTACTGGCCTCTGTAAGAATTTTTGAGAACATTTTTTTTTAATGCTGAAGTTCTGTTAGAATGGTTGTTGGCAATTTCCTTCATTTTTTAATTCTCTCCTGAAAGTTGTTACTAAATATTTTCTGTATTTTGTTAAGCGGCCCTATGTCTGCCTGCCTCACCTGAGCACCTTTGTGTCTCCCTCCCTTCTCCTTCCCTTCACATGTGTGCACGTACACACAGACACATGTACACACACACAAACGACTCCATCATAATCCTTGGATAAGAGCAAAGCATTTCATGAACATTCTTAAAGAGCATATTGAATTATATAGCTTTATCAGTAAAATACTACCTGTAAAAATCATTATTTTTCATAATGTATTTTCCCCTAGGAATTTTAAGACTGAGCAAGCTTTTGTTTTACAAACTAGTCAAATTGTTGGTCATTTGTTATGTAAAGTACCTGAATAATTTTTGCAGACTGAAGCAGAAGAGCTGGATGGAGGAACATTTTCAAGGCAACATAATTCTGGCACACCACTGCCTGTCTCGTCTGAGTATGTGTTGGTTATTACCTACTGTCTACTTGGTGGGGGGGGCCGCCTAGGTTGAGCATAGAATAGTGCTGCGCATTGAGGGGTCTGGATGTTTTCTAACCTGGCAGCACTCAGAGCACCAACGTGCACTTCTGTTGTCTTACTAAACATTTTACTGATGTAGTTAAAATTGGTCTTGTTTTATAGTTCTTTGGCTTGTCTTTGCTTTAGTAATCACCGAAAATGCAATTAATGCACGTTTGCTGGTAGGAAATAGCCTTTGAATTACAATGTATTTTTCAGAAATCAATAAGCACATTTCAGGACCCAGCTTTACAAATGATACGAAGTTATTTTAAATGACAAAACTTAATTTCAAAAAAAATTTTTTATATTGAAAACTGTTTTTGAGGGATTAGTTCATATCTGGATATTTTTAGTTTGAAATATAAAACGTTAGCCATTTTGTACGTACCAAGTGGGTTAAAGTTGAAGATGACTTCACCTGAAGATTATAACATTCTATATTTTATATGATTTCTGAACAGGAAGGATATGATCCGCCAAATGATGATTAAAATATTTCGCTGCATTGAGCCAGAACTGAATAACCTAATTGCATTAGGAGACAAAATTGATAGCTTTAACTCCCTTTACATGCTAGTCAAAATGAGTCATCATGTCTGGACTGCACAAAATGTGGACCCTGCTTCCTTTCTAAGTACTACACTGGGAAATGTTTTGGTGACTGTCAAAAGGAACTTTGACAAATGCATTGTAAGTTTTTAAAAATAATTTAGAATTCTACGTATTACCTAAAAAAAAAAAAGGTAAATGTATTTAAATTAAGAGATTTCTAGCTACCTACTAGGAGATCTGCTGTTCATGTCTCCTAAAACCTTGAAGCACAGTGTTGGCTGCAAGATATCTGAACAGAGCTAGTTTCCATTCTACTCTATGAATCTTGACAAATTCTGCAACAGATGGCATGGTAAAGCAGCTGCTCAGAGATCCACTAGGTAAATTACTGACACCTTGGTTTACTGACCAGTGACTACTGATATAATGGAACACTTGAAGCTATCTAAATTTGGATTTATTGGTGTTATTCCTTTAATATAGTCCAATAATAAAATTAATAATTGGGTTATTTTAATTGTGTAAATTATTTGATTATTTTAATAATTTATTTCAATTATTTAACCCATAACTATAATAATTGTATTGCTTTATTTTTAAGAATAAATTGTTCTTATAGGGACTTCCAACAATCATGATTATCTGCAATCTAATAGAAAAAAGTCATTAATAACTTTGTTATTATCTGTTAGCTTTTGGTAAGCCTGAGGATATAAGTTGAACTAGACCAAGTCCTAAAAAAAAAAAAAGTTTCATTTTATTAATGTACCTACTTTGTAAAAGAAGATACGTATCTTTTGAATATTTTTGTTCTAAGAAATGAAAAAGTAATCACTAAAATTGCTATATAACCTTTACTTTATATCCAGCTCTTAAACATCCATAGAGTAATAGGAGCTAAAAATATTAAGGTTAATTAAGATCTGTAATTCTTTATACTTTTAAAAAATAGTATTTATTGGGTTTTTTAATGCATAAAAACAACTTGTAAACTTAGAAACTTAAATGTCACCTCAGTATACCCATAACCACTGCCATCAAGTCGATACCAACTCATAGTGACCCTATAGGACAGAGTAGAACTGAGTTTCCAGGAGTAGAATTGATTTTCCAAGACTGTAAATCTTTATGAAAGTAAACTGCTTTGTCTTTATCTGGAGCAGCTGGTGGGTTCTAACCACTGGCTATTTGGTTAGCAGCCAAATGCTTTAACCACTATGCCACCAGAGCTCCTGTCACTTCAATAGCCTTAATCATCCTTCTCTATCAAATTATTTCACTCGGTACAGGTTTCTCCCACTAGGCGTAAAGTAGAGCATTCCTATGAAATCTGTCATAAGCCAGAATGGTGTAAAGCAAAGAAGCAATTGCCATTAATTTGTATGGGGAAAAGTTTGATCATTCCCAGACCCAAAAATAACATACCAAATCATACCAAGTAACACTTATACCTAAAATGCATGTATAGTGTCTACAGACACAGTTCAAAGCTATGGCGGCTTGATGCTGAGTGTGGCTCCTGGAGAAGGAGCTTCGTGATGTCACTCTCACTGCTCAGGGTGCATACTGCCTCTTTAATGGCTTGCTGCAAAACAAACACTGATTTCTTTTGGTTAGCAAAAACAGGTACTAATGTAGGCCTTTCATAAAAGCAAAGTGGTATTCGTTCAAAAAGCACACTTTTAAAAAGTGGGGATACCTGTATTTGAAATCTTATGAAAATTGGTCATTTACAGTTTTTTCCTATTATCCCCTGACTTCTTCAGAGATGGTGATTACCTGGAAGATCTGATTGTAGGCATATAGCCAAAAGGAAAAGAAAGAACTACCAAAGGCTAAGAAAATGAGTCCCATGTGACAGCTGGGACATTAAAACATGAGGGGATTACATATTTCTAGAATATAAAGGCTTAATTGCTTTTACTCTGGTAGTGCCTAAGGCACTTAACTGCTAACCAGAAGGCTGGCAGTTCAAACCCACCAGCCACTCCTCGGAAGGAAGATGGGGCAATCTACTTCTGTAATAATACTGCCTCGGAAATCCAAGGAGGAGTCGCTGTGAGTCAGGTCCAACTTGATGGCACGTAACAGCAACAACAGTAAAATACAACTTCATACAGTACCTCTCAACCCAGTGGGACACAGTTGTTAAAAAAAAAAAAAAAAGATATAGTATCAGTTAGATATAGACATGGGCTCAAATAAAGCACTTAACACATTCTTTGGAACAGAGGAATGGCTTAATGACTGATAGTAATGGTGGTGGTAGTAATAGTAGTAATTAATAATAGGTCATTAAAGAATGTTAATGGACAAGGTTAATGACATAACATTAACCTGGGAAAAGGCATAAATTAACATTTTCTCCTAAATTGCAAGTGTTTCTAAAGGACTTCTAGCCACTAAAGAGAAGGATGCTTCCTTCGGCTTCCTGCCATTCCTCCCTGTCTTACTTTAACTCAGGTCTTCTCGAGGTGTCCAGTAGATTGTATGTGCTCAGTAAGTGTTACATATTTTAATGTTTGGGGTAAGAGCAAGGCTTGCAGCATAAAAAAGTTCAAAAGTTAATGGATCTGTGTAGTGAGCAAAAAGCATGGATGTCATGTGGCTACAGAAAATGGAAAAGATAGCATCTGAGTTTGACAATTTCATCTGGTGCCCAAGGTCAACATATCTGGTATTCTCCAAAGAACAGGGCTAAGAAAGCTAATCAAGACTGAACTAGAACTAAAACTAGAAATTAACTTACACATCAAATACCACCAGGCTGGACCCTGCAATCCAGTACATTTCTTACCCTTGTTTGCTTTTCAAGATTGCTTACACTGTAGTGACATAGATTTGCACTCTTAAATCTTACGAATGATATGTTGTTGTTGTTGCCGTGGACAAAGGGCTGGTAGTGTCTCAGTTGGAGTCTTAAATAGGCTTAACTATATTCCTGTGTCCTTCTGGTGATGGCAATGAGTGGGCTACCAGCTGGAAATTAGGGGTACCTTCAACTTGAGAGAAATTTGGATGCTTCTGTCACAGATTGATTTTATTAGTGATTTTTCTTAAAGGAATGCATTCTTTCTACCCTACCAGTCACAAAGCCAGAGAGGGCAATTCTTATTTAGAACATTTTCTATTAATGTTCAGTTATATTCAGACTATAATTTGTATTTGTATCTTGTGCATTTAAATGCCACACAGAACTCTAGACTCCCTGAGAAGTATACAAAACCACAATTGTTTCATAATTGAGTGGATTGTTTGAATTCAGATGTCTAGATTCTGTCTGTATAAGCATGTCTTTTACACTTTACCACTGTTATGTGCAAGTACTTTCTTGCTGAACTAATTTAGAATAAGTAATAAATATACAGAAAACTAAATAATACAAATTCATAATAAAAATACTGATCCTTCCTGTCTGTCCTCATACCCACCCCAAAAAAAATACTACTACACAACCTGTCTATCCAAAAAGAAATTTTAGACTGGTAAGAATGGAATTGTCTGTGGTTCTCAAAAGTTACCAGATAGCCACCAACTAGAAATAGATGAGCGCCTTGTACTTACCTTTCATAAATGATAGAGATGTTCATTGATTGTTTTTACTTTGGCCAAAGACCTGAGGTTCACAAGTCTTGACTATATTGTTTTCAATAACTTGGGCTTTTTCTTTGATTTTTTGATTCTCAAATGACAATTAAAACAATTTTTTGTATTCTTAAATCTATAAAAGTAGTTTTTCTTAATTATTCCTGTTAAAATTCATCTTCAGTTAGTAAGCATCCAAAACATTCTAGGTTCTGAATTATATCCCACCTCTATGATGTATACATTTTATTATAATTATCTGTAGTGTCTAAGTTACTTGGCTATCTCTCTCCCTTGCTTTCTGCCTAACTTTAGAGTAACCAAATAAGGCAAATGGAAGAAGTAAAGATCTCAAAGAAGAGTAAAGTAGGAATTCTTCCATTTGTTGCTGAATTTGAAGAATTTGCTGGACTTGCAGAATCAATCTTTAAAAACGCTGAGCGCCGTGGAGATCTAGATAAAGCATACACCAAACTTATCAGAGGAGTATTTGTTAATGGTAAGCTTTGGTCGTGTCCTAAGGAATTTTTTAGTTGGTTGGTTGTTTTCATTATTTCTGGTCATTTAGAAATTGGGGGATACACATGCTCAATAATTCTATACAGTCTTTGTTTTGTAGGTTTTTGGAAATCAAAGATTTCTTAAATTCTGAAAACAAACAGTAAATACAGCCTTTTCTTAACCATAAAGAACCATTTATATTTTAAGTTGTATATGGGCATATCACTATATAAAATTGAAAATCATTTTTGAAACAAAAAATTGGCTTCCCAAAGTTCAGTTGCATTTCATAAGAGTCTTCTAGGAACGTTGGCAGCAGTGTCTGTCTGTATAACTAAACAAATCAGTTCACCTTTTTAATCCTCAATTTTCATACCTGTTACGTGAGGAAGTAAATTAGCTTCTTTATTCTCTTTGAGACTTTATTTAGATTTTAAAGTATCATTCACATTCCTCCAGTGGCAAATCCCACAATTAAGTTACAGAAATAGTTTGAACATATCATTTAATTGGAAACAACTGATCTGATTAAATATATTCAGCAGTTTTGAATGCTAAAAATGACAGAAAGTAGAATTGTCTCACTTAACATACTTTCATGGGAAGCAAGTCTAGGAAAAAGATAAATTTCATGATCAAATGTTTGCTTGATTTTGTGTGTGTGTGCGCATGTGTATACAAAGTAGCTTTTCTTTATTGGATTGTATAATTATATATATATATGTTGTTGTTGTTGTTGTTATTTGCCGTCGAGTCGGCCCCGACTCATAGCGACCCCTCCTTGGGTTTCCGAGGCAGTATCACTAC
>NW_006921740.1:4624258-4627698 GCF_000298275.1 Orycteropus afer afer
CATAACATGGATGAACTTGGAGGACATTATGCTGAGTGAAATAAGTCAATCACAGAAGGACTAATATTGTATTAGTCAGTTATTGTAAAAAGTCAAGGAAAGGTTTATATATGGAAGGAAATTTTGTTTATTCATTACCAGGGGTAGGAGGGGAGTAGAGGGAAGGGAACACTATTAGGTAGGTAGAGACAAGTAGTGATTTGGATGAAGAGAAGGGTAATATACCAAATGTGAGTAATCAACACAGTGACACTGAGGAAGAGGAAGACAAGTACGTGGGAGGTACAGACAGCAAAGGTGAACCCTTTTGCACATACAGTACTGCGTTGTCAGTGAAAGCAAAACATCGATCTACAGGCGGATAGATATGTGGACAGGCTGAACTATTAGGTTATGTCCATGCAGGGGAAGTGTGCCCAAGACCGTGTATAGGGTTGGCAAACAATGTTTCTACAGGTGTTTTTGTATGTTCTGTAAGAATTCCCAGGTATATAGTAGAGATGACAAGGTACAAAGTTGTAGTCACTTCTTGGCCACAGCCAGCTACCCAGAGGGAGCAAGTAGTTGGACCTGTGGGCTCGGAACCATAGTCGCAGGGGACGTCAAGCTCAATTGGCATAACATACAACACAAAAACATTGTTCCACATCTTATTTTAGTGAGTAGCAAGTGGGATCTTAAAAGCGTGCAAGCAACCATCTAGATGCAACGATGGGTCTGTCTTCATCCAGAGCAAAGAAGAATGAAGAAAACCAAAGACACATGGAAACAATTAGTCCAAGTGAGTGGTACACCATGCAGTCCTCAGCCTAAACGACTGTGACACCAGAAGAACTAGATGGTGCCTGGCTACCACTGTCAAGCACTCGGAGGGGAATCTCTGTAGGAGATCCTGGATAGAGTGGGAGAACAATGTAGAACAAAACTCATTTTTAAAAAAAGGACCAGTTTGCTGGTCTGACAGAGCCTGATGGAACCACTGAGACTGTGGCCCCTAGGTGCCCTTTAGTTCTGGAATTAAATGCACTCCTGTGGCTTCCACTCAAACAAAGACAGGCATATGAGCTGAACATTTACACTAGGTAGATAACAGCCCTTGGAGAGATCAATCATGGGAGAATAGAAGGGCTATGTATGCACAGGAAGACAGCTCAGGGGGCAGGAGTGCATGGAGGGAAGGACACAGGGAAGAGGAACTACGGGGAGGAAGTAGGAGGGGAGCTGTTGCATTGTGGTAAATTGTAGTCAATGTCATGAGACAGAGTACCTGTGAACTGCTATATAGAAAGTGAATTTTCTCTGTAAATTTTCACCCAAATCGCAGTAAAAATTTAAAAAAAAAATTAAGGTCACCTATAATCTCAGTGTGCAGAAATAACATTTAATTTTTAACCTTCCAGACTTTTCAATGTATGTCTCTCTCCCTCTCTTCCACTACAATAGATAGATTTTGTATGTGTGTGTGTGTGTGTATGTGTGTATTCTTTAATATAAAAATTTTATCATACCTTACACACTGGGAACCTTCTAGAAACTATAATCTCGGTGATTTTCCTTGCTAGTAAATACAGATAACTAATTATTTTTAATGATTCCATAGCATTATTATAATTTTTAACTAATTAACCAAATCTGCTATTAATACACAGTTGATTTGTTTCTAGTTTACTGTATATGTCTTTGCATACTTGTCCAATAATTTCTTTAGGGAAAATTACTACGAAATTACTGGGTCAAACAGGTTTGTATATTTCACAAGGCTTTTGGCAAATTGCCATTCAGAAAGGTTACAGCAATTTAATGCCACAATCAGTAAAAGTTTCCATCCCACACACACCAATGCTGGCTACTATCAGTGTTTTCATTCTTTGTGATCCTAATAGTCTGTAAAGCTCTGGGAGCTCTGGTGTTGTAGTGCCTAAGGCATTTGACTGCTAACCAGAGGCTGGTGGTTCAAACCCAGCAGCCACTCCTCAGAAGGGCGATTGGGCAATCTACTTCTGTAGAGATACCGCCTCAGAAACCCAAGGAGTGGTCGCTATGAGTTGAATCAACTCCACAGCAGTGAATTTAGGGTTTTTTTGGTAATAGGCTATAAAATATATCATTATTTTGAAAGATTCACATTTATATTTTGTTGATAACTAGGGTGCTTAAATATTTTATTTTCCAGTTGTATTTCCTCTTTTTCTAATACTATTCATATCCTTTGCCCATTTCCCCTATTGGTATCTGATCTTTTCCTTTGAAAGAGCTTTTTATATAAAAAGATTGTGGGTCCTTTATCATGAGTTGCACAAAGTTATTTTTCCAGTTTCTTTTTAATTTTGTTTATGTTGTCTTTCTGTATAGGAGTTTTCAAATGTTATGTCAGATTTACCCATCTTTCCTTTTATGGCTTTTTCTAACAGGTTTAGAAGGGCCACACTATCACAAAATAATTTCTTTTTAGTTATCTGTAATTTCGTCAGTATTTATAATTTTGGTGATACAAGTGGTTAACATGCTTAGCTGCTAATAGAAAAGTTGGAGATTTGCATTCAACCACAGGCACCTTGGAAGAAAGGCCTGGCAGTCTACTTCCCAGAAAATGAGCCATTAAAAAACCTGTGGAGCACAGTTCTGTTCTGATGCACATGGGTTGCCATAAGTCAGAATGGACTCCACTGCAACTAGCTTTTTCTGTTGTTTTGTTTGTTTATTATTGTTTATTATAGTTTGCTTAAGCAATTTAGAATTTGGTTTGCTAAAAGATGTAAAAAAAGATTGAAAATTTGGTGTATTCAAAAGGGCCAGCAAGTTGTCCTGATACATTTGAGCAATATATCCTTTCCCCCACTGATTTGAAATGCCACCTTCATTAATATATACTAAAGTTCCACTTAAAAATGAGACTGTTTTAGGGTGATTCCTTCTTAGGCTTAGGTGGATGTGAAGAATTCTCCAGTGTAGTATATTTTAACCAATGCCGAGAAATATGCTTAATTCTTAAACTTATAAATGAAAAAGAGATCAATCGTATAAATATTTTATATCTAAATATAGTTATGCTTATATCAGAAATGCTGTTATATGTTTTTCTGTTTTGATTTTAGTGGAGAAAGTAGCAAATGAAAGCCAGAAGACCCCCAGGGATGTCGTTATGATGGAAAATTTTCATCATATTTTTGCAACTCTCTCTCGTTTGAAAATTTCATGTCTAGAAGCTGAAAAAAAAGAAGCCAAACAAAAATACACAGATCACCTTCAGTCTTATGTTATTTACTCTTTAGGACAGCCACTTGAAAAACTAAATGTAAGTATATTTTCAATCCATTTGTCTTTCCTGGTTCAAGATACACAACAGAGGTCTATCTTAAATTTACTCATGTATTGATACAGAGAATACAGAAAGAGGGACTCAGTTACTGAAACAGCAAGTGTTCCAGACACTGCTAGAT
>NW_006921740.1:4631188-4635540 GCF_000298275.1 Orycteropus afer afer
AGGGGTCCAAGATTATCTTCTGTGTCTGTGTTAATTGGTTTCCCTTTTCTTTGTTGAAGAGGGTCTTTGCAATCCTTCTGCCTAGTCCGCCATCTTGCCGGAACTTATAACATTATTTTTTAAAATTCTTTTAAATAATGGTGTGAGGAAAGGTAATATTACCCTTTTCTTACCAATGAAGAAACAAAGTAAATACACTAGTACCTAAGGCACTTGACTACTAACCAGAAGACTGACCGTTCAAACCCACCAGCCACTCCCCAGAAGGAAGTTTGGGCAATCTACTTCCGTCGTGATACTGCTTTGGAAGGTCAGGGAAAGATTGCTGTGAGTCGGATCTGACTCCGCAGCAGTGGTTATGTTTTTTGCGTTAAAGTTATGATAGCTTATAAGTAGCAGAGCTAAGATAAAAACCTAGATTAGACTTTTTTCATTATATCACACTCTTTCTCATTTCTTACCTCATAAATAGTCACCCTTTATCCATAGGTGAGGTAAAGTTTTTAAAAAATACTATCAAGATAAGAAGAAACCAAAAATTACTTTTTCTATTGCCTTTTCCTTATTTTTTACCTGACTTGAGTCGTTTCTTAGAGCAAGTCTGATCATTAGAATTAAGAAATGGTAATTTTAGAGAATTTAACAATATAGAAGCTCTGGTGACATAGTGATTAAAGCCTTCAGCTGCTAATCACAGGGTTGGTGGTTTGAACCCACCAGCTACTCCACAGGAGAAAGATGAAGTGATCTGCTTCCATAAAGATATACAGCCTTAGAAATCCTATGGGGCAGTCATACTCTGTCTTAGAGGGTCACAATGAGTCGGAATCGACTAAGGGCATTGGGTTGGGTTGGGTTGGGTTTTTTAACAACACAGTGAAAGCATAAAGGGAGCATTCTAACTTTGTCCAAAATGCGGCTAGTCAACTTTCAAAAGTTTTTAACCTGAAGTTAGTCTAATAAAGAATATATCTGATATCAGCATTTCAAAGAAATACTTAAAAGATATCTAATCAAATGAAGTAGAACTGATGCATTTGAAGTGGTATAGTGGATAAGGCACTTGGTTGCTAACCAGAAGGTCAGCAGTTTAAACCTACCAGCTGTTCGGCTGGAGGAGAATGTGGCAGTCCACTTCAGTGAAGATTTACAATCTTGGAAGCCCAGTGGAGGTCACTATGAGTTGGAATCAACTCGATGGCAGTGGGTTTGATTTTGGTTTGGATTGGTGGAGAATACTGAAAATACCTTGGACTGACCGCAAAAAGGACAAACAAATCTGTCTTTGAGTAACTACAGCCAGAATGTTCCTTAGAAGCGAGAATGGTTAGACTTTGTCCCACATACTTTGGTGACGTCAGAAGGGACTGGTCCCTAAAGAAGGATAGCATGCTGGGTAAAGTAGAGGATCAGCAAAAGGTAGATTGACACAGTGGTGCAATGATGTTGTTGTTGTTGTTATATGCCATCAAGTCAGACCTGACTCATAGTGACCCCTCCTTAGATTTCCGAGGCAGTATCACTACGGAAGTAGATTGCCCCATCTTCCTTCTGAGGAGTGGCTAGTGGGTTTGAACCGCCAGCCTTCTGGTTAGCAGTCAAGTGCCTTAGGCACTACGCTACCAGAGCTCCTGGTGCAATGATAGGCTCAAGAAATGATTGTGAGGATGGCACAGGACCCAGCAGTATTTCGTTCTGTTGTACATAGGATCTCTATGAGTCAGAACCAACCTGACAGCATCTAACACCACCAATCAAATGCAGAACCAATTCTTTATAAAACATTAGACATATATTCCTTCCATAAGGTAAATGGTCTGTCTCAAAACTAAAGCCTACATGGTATTTAACTGTAACATTAGAAACATTTACTTTTAAATGAAAAACATTGTTAGAGTCTTTAATATTCTTATAGAAGCTCTGGTCAATGCAGTTAGACATGAAGCATAAAAAAGAGCTACAGAAAGAAGAGTGAAGATTATCATCACCTGTATATGACATGTTAAAATGATTGGTCTCCAGTAAAGGGGCAGGATTCTAAATAAATAGGTAAAAAACCATTTTCTTTCCTGTATGTCAGTAATAATCAGTCAGGAGCTCATGAAGAAACAACTTACAAAGGCACAGGAATAAACTTATTGAAAAAATAATAGTTTAATGGAAAATAAATAGGAACTGCTAAGAAAATTTTAGATAAAGTAATAAGAAGGAATTGGACTTAGCAATATTAAATTCTGTTGTATAGTGCATAAATGTAGGAATGCCAATCAATAAAGCTGTTTAAATAATTTTGAAATAAATCCTAATATACATGCAAGAATTTTATACAGTAAAAGAACTATCACAAATTAGTAGGAAATGGATGGATTACTCAGTAAATGGTTTAGGAAAATTGCTTTGACAAGGAGTAAAAAATTAAAGGACTACATGTTAAAAATGAAAAACATTAAAAAGCTAGAAAAAAATTAATAGCTGATTTCCAAAAGGGACGTTGGTATTTGCTGTCACGTTGATGCCAACTCGTGTCGACCCCATGGATGAAGAATAGAACTGCTCCAGAGGTTTTCAGGGCTGTGACCTTCCAGAAGGAGATTGCCAGGTCTTACTTTTGAGGTGTCTCTAGGTGGGGTTGAACCACCAGCCTTTCAGTTAGTAGTCTGGGGATTAACCATTGCAGCACCTATAGACCTCCAAGGGACTGGACTGTGCAAATTTTAAAAGCAATAGAAAGTAAAGGGATATTTTATCTACATAAAAATTTTAATCTCTCCATATCAAGAAGAAAGAGTTCCGGTGGCACAGTGCCTAAGGAATTTTGACTGCTAACCAGAAGGTTGCCAGTTCAACCTTCTGCTGCACGGAGGGAAGATCAGGCAATCTACTTCCATAAAGATTTACTGCCTCGGAAACCCAATGGGGGTCACTATGAGTTAGAATTGACTCGATAGCAGTGAGTTTGGTTTTATATTAAGAAGACAAATGTACTTAAGACAACTTGAATAAAATGTTTGTAACAATAAAACAACAATCAGTATATTTGATATAAAAGAACTCTTTAAAATCAATTAAGAAAGGCACTAAGACCCCTGTGTATAAATGGGCATACTACTAAATGTATGAAAATATATTAACTTCATTTATGGCCAGAGAATTGTGAGATAAAACTCAACTTTTTTCACTCGATCAAAATGATAAGTATTGTTTGCTTATGATGGTATGGTGAGGTAGCGTTCTCATACACTATTGATAGAAATATAAGTTAATTGACCTTTCCTGGGAAGCAATGTGTACATACGAAGAATTTTCAGAGTAACTTATACTCCTCAACTGAGTAATTAGAGTCCTAGAAATTTTGCTGGAAAGTAATCACGATATGGGTCAAGATATTTATGGTAACTGTATTTATAACAGATTTTAAAAAATGGAAAAGGATTAAATATCCAATACTGTGCTTACTGAGTGGAATATTTTGCAACAATTACAATTTATGTGTAGGAAAAAAAAAAAAACATAAATGGAAAAATGCAGAATACAAATTTACAATCTCATCTGTGTACCCAGACATCAAAAGACTAGAGAAACTCTAAAATGTTAGCAGTGGGTATCTGTGAGTGGTGTGATAACAAGTGATTGTTATTTTATTCTTTATACTTTCATACATGTGTTGCTAATTTTTATACAGGTGCATATGTACTATTTTGTAACAAGGTATTTTTTTTTATTTAAGTGAGTTGTAAGAACACTTTCAGCCATTGTTTCTTTCCATTTCCTTGAAGCATTTCTTTGAAGGTGTTGAAGCTCGTGTAGCACAAGGTATAAGAGAGGAGGAAGTAAGCTACCAACTTGCATTTAACAAACAAGAACTTCGTAAAGTTATTAAAGAGTATCCTGGAAAAGAAGTGAAAAAAGGTCTAGATAACCTCTACAAGAAAGTTGATAAACATTTGTGTGAGGAAGAAAACTTACTTCAGGTATGCTTGGTTCTTTGTTTTGGTGTGGAATACAGCCATTAAAATTTATACTTAGGTAAAAACTTGAATATCTTTACATATATTATTTTTCTCCCAAATATTCTTCTAGAAATGCTACAGATTTTCTAACTTGAGTGTAGGAGAAAAGTTCCATAAATTACAGACCAGAGTCATGATTTTGAGGAAGGAAGAAGCAGTATTTACCTAAGTTTACATGGCTATTCCTGCTTATCTTATATTTTCATTGTGGTTAGGTTTTGGTGTTTGGTTTTCTTAGATTTTGAGGAGTAAATGGTATAGAGTACAGAACAGTGGGGTGTTCTGAGCATGGGAATTGCAATTAGAATGTGTTCATAATTTGGCTGCAGAAAGCTACATGGT
>NW_006921740.1:4635775-4636942 GCF_000298275.1 Orycteropus afer afer
GAAAATTTACAGAGCAAATACACTTTCCATATAGCAGTTCATATACACTTTGTCTTATGACATTGACCACAATTTACCATGATGCAACAGCTCCCCTCCCACTTCCATCCCATAGTTACCTCTTCCCAGTGTCCATCCCTCCATACGCTCGTGCCCCCTGAGCTGTCTCCCTGTGCATAAGCAGCCCTTCTTTCTCCCATGCTTATTCTCTCCAAGGAGTGTATCCACCTCAGGTAAATGTTCAACTCCTATGGCTGTCTGTTGTTTGGCTGGAAGCCACAGGCATGAGTTCAATTCCAGACCTGAAGGGCAGCTAGGGGCCATAGTCTCAGTGGTTCCACCAGGCTCTATCGAGCCAGCAAACCTGGTCGTCCGCCCCTTTTTTTTCCCCCAAATGATTTTGAGTTTTGTTTCACATTGTTCTCCCTGTCTATCCAGGATCTCCTACATAGATCATCCTCCAAGTGGTTGACAGTAGTAGCCGGGCACCATCTAGTTCTTCTGGTCTCATAGACATATAGGCTGCAGTTCGGATGTTGTACCAGTTGCTAGGACTAATTGTTTCCATGAATTTTTTATTTTCTTCATTCTTCTTGGCTCTGAACAAGGAGAGACCCATTGTTGCATCTAGATGGCAGCTTGCAAGCTTTTAAGATCCCAGTCGCGGAAGCCATCAGTTCTCCTCTAGGTTGGCTGGCGCTTTCCCACATCCAGATGTCAAGTTTCTGAATAAACCCTCGTAATTTAAAAAAAAAAAAAAAAGATCCCAGTCGCTACTTACCACGGTAGGAGGTAGAACAATGTTTTGTGTAGTATGTTTTGCCAATTGAGCTTGATGTCCTCTGCGATTATGGTCCCAAGCCCACAGGTTCAACTACTCGGGCCCTCTGGGTAGCTGGCTATGACCAAGCGACTGCAACCTTGCCCCTTGTCATCTCCATTATACACCTGGGAATTCAGATCATACACATAAAGTTATAGGGCCACTGTCTGCCAACCCTATACATTTTCATGGGTGCACTCCCCACTTCATAGACATACCTAATATTTCAATCTGTCCACCCGTATACCCATGTTTGCCTTTATTGACCACGCCGTACTATATACGCAAAAGGGTTCATCTTTGTTGTCTGTACTTCCCACGTATCTAAGTCTTTCTCTTCCTCA
>NW_006921740.1:4637921-4638557 GCF_000298275.1 Orycteropus afer afer
ATAGCCAGGAACCCGGACAGAAGAGGAGTCAGCCCCAGGGTTATAGGTAAGGAGAGACAACTCAGGGATGCCCAAAGTAGCAAGAGGGAAGAGCAGGATAAAGGGGATTAAAAGTCAGGAAGCCAGAGAGAAGAGCAATCAGCCGAAGGGAGTAGGTGAGGAGAGGCAACTCAGGCCCGCCCAGAGTAGCAGGCCGGAAGAGCAGGAGAATGGGGATAAAAGCCAGGAACCCGGACAGAAGAGCAGTCAGCCCCATGGTTACAGGTGAAGAGAGACAACTCAGAGACACCCAAAGTAGCAGGCAGGAAAAGCAGGAGAAAGGGGATTAAAAGCCAGGAAGCCAGAGAGAACAACAATCAGCCGAAGGGATTAGGTGAGGAGAGGAAACTCAGGGCCCACCCAGAGTACCAGGCCAGAAGAGCAGGAGAAAGGGGATAAAAGCCAGGAACCCGGACAGAGGAGCAGTCAGCCCCAGGGACAACTCAGGGACGCCCAAAGCAACAGGCCAGAAGAGCAGGAGAAAGGGGATTAAAAGCCAGGAAGTCAGACAGAGGAACAATCAGCCACAGGGACCCAGGTGGGGGTGATACGAGAGGCCTCCAACAGCAAGACAAACTTGTCTGTCGGTTTGTCCTA
>NW_006921740.1:4640926-4641746 GCF_000298275.1 Orycteropus afer afer
AGTTTCCATGTGTTTACTCTTTTTCTGTTTATCTTCCTATTGTTGATTTCTAATTTGATAGCGTTATGATCTGAGAAGATGCTTTGCAGTATTGCAATATTTTTTAATTTATTAAGGCTTGCTTTATGGCCTAACATATGATCTATGATGGCAAAAGTTCCATGTGCACTGGAGAAGAATGTATATTGTGCTGCTGTTGGGTTAAGTGTTCTGTAGATGTCTATAAGGCCCAGTTGGTGGAGTGTATTATTTAGCTCTTCTGCATCTTTGTTGAGTTTCTTTCCAGTTGTTCTGTCTTTCAAAGATGGTGTATTAAAGTCTCCCACTATGACTGTGGAGTTATCTATTTGGCTTTTCAGCTCCTCTGAAGTCTGAATTATTTATTTTGGGGCTCTTTCATTGGGTCCATACATATTTATTATAGTAATATCTTCATATTCAATTGATCCTTTAATCATTATATAATGTCCTTCCTTGTCTCATATGGTGGTTTTGGTCTTAAAGTCAATTTTATCAGAAATTAATATTGCCACTCCTGCTCTCTTACAGTTGCTATTTGCTTGATATATCATTTTCCAGTCTTTGAATTTTAGTCTGTTTTTGTCTTTGTCTCTAAGGTGTGTCTCTTGTAGACAGCATATTGATGGGTTTTGTTTTCTTATCCAATCTGCAACTCTCTGTCTCTTCAGTGGTGCATTTAATCCCTTAACATTCAGGGTAGTTACTGACAAGTATGAATTGGTTGCTGTCATTTTGGTATGTGTTTTTTCATGGTGTCCCTGGTTTCTTTGTTACATATTATTTTCTGTGCTGAGCTCAT
>NW_006921740.1:4642976-4651376 GCF_000298275.1 Orycteropus afer afer
CAAAATTCTTCTAAGGTTTTTTCTGTGTTTTCCTTGGTCTGCCTCTCAATCCTTTGAAGATACCTAAAGATAATTCTTTTGAATTCCTTATCAGAGAATTCCAATGCTGCTTCTTCCTCAGGGATGTGTTCTGGGTCTGTATCCTGTTTCCTTGTTTCTACCACTTTATCTTGCTTCTTTTTGTGGACTGTGATGGTCTGTGGTCTCGGAGGCATTGTGTTGTTGTATTAAGATCTCTGTTAGTTTTTTGTGAAGAGCAGCCAAGGGTGATTCAGGCTCTTCTTGGTGGTTTTTTATCATTGGCCTATTGGTGGAGAAGGAGGTGCTGGCTCTTGCTCAGTTAGTGAAGTTGCAGGAGGGTTGGGTGTACTTGTATCTTATGGGTACTGTTGCTGTCTCCCACTCAGTTAGGCAAAAATTAGAAGTGAATAATTATAATAAAACTAAAAGCACATGGTCTAAAAATATACTATGAAATCACACAGGAACAGTAACCCAAAAAAATAAAAAGGGGAGAAAAGAAGAAGAAAACAGGAAAACCTGCAATATCTGGGGATAGGTCACTAAGAGAAAAATGCTAGAGAATGAGAATAATGAAGGGAAAAATGCAAAAAAAAGAAAAAACCAACAAGGAATGGGATTAACCACAAGAAAAAAAAGGGGGGGGGGGAAGATGAGAAAGAAAAAAAATTTTTCAATCAGGAACTGGGAAAAGAAAGCAAAAAAAAGGTGTAGACTAGGACCTTTTCAGTTGTGCAGGTCTGGAGAGTTCTTGGGGTTACTGGAAAGCAAATCCCTTCTTAAGCCCCTGGAATCTGGTAGAGCACTGTGTCTTTAGGTTGTCTCTAGGTTCTGGTTACGTGTTGATTTATTTTGTCTTGGTTTTATGGTTTAATATTTTGAAAAGGTGAAACTGGTATATTTTATTTTATTCTTGATTCAGGTGTGTTGGGTCGCTCTGCTGTTTTCTTTGTGATGGTGGAATCACTGTGTGTGGATATGTTTTTCTGTTTGTTGTAAAGAGGGCATAGAGTTTGAAGCGGGAGGTTTTATGGTAATTGGCTGAATATGGTTTCTTCTATTGAAAGAGTGAAGTTATTGGCAGAGAAGGCAGGAGCAGAAGGAAATCTTGGTGATGCTAGGATCGGTTTCTAGGGCTTTGTGCAGGCTATTATTGATGACGTAGTTATTTACAAGACCACGGCTCAATCTCAGGAAAGATGCCTGTTGTTAGGGAGTCACCACTTTCCAGCAGGCTCAGACACACTCAAAGACTGCTTCTGAGGCCCCTCAGTGCCAAAGAGCCAATCCAAGGCAAATTCCTGGGACTGCACTCAGCCACAGTTTCCTCTCTCTCCCCACCCCATCTGCCTGCCGTGCTGGCGCAATCCCACCAGACTGCTGATGGCTCTGGAGTTTATCTGTGATACGCCCACCTGCAGCGCAAAAGATGCGCGCAATTTCAGCTGTGTTGGAGTCAGGGGAGTACCCGCCAGTGAACTGTGATCCCAATATCCGTGACAAAGATAAGCACGATGTCTCCCAGGCTGACCTAAGCACTCTCAGCAACCCGCTGAGAGGTTAGGGAGCTCGCCTTACTGGCGCAACAGTGAGCTCTCTGCTTGAGTCTCAGTGGTGGTGCGCATGCCCACCTGCACTCAGATGAGTCAAATTACCGACAGAATCAGGTGCTGGAGGCAGGCAGATCCCTGGGGCTGCCCGCTGGCATATTGGAGTGATCGCTGGTATGCTGGTACAGGGTGTCTTCCTTCTTGGCTCACGGGGATCTCTGGTGGCTGCCCTCACCCTCCAGCCAGTGACTGCCCCAGGGAAGCTTCCAATGGCCTCTCTTGGCTGCCCATCCATCCTCCGCCAGGTAGCTCTTTCTTAAATAATCTCCCTGTGCCTTTCCTCTAATTCTGCTCTTCTGTGTTTGGTGCACTCTGATGCAGTGAGCTGTTCAGAGCACCAAAATCCCTAATTCAAACTTCTGTACCTAGTTTTTCAAACACTTAGATGCTAGAGGGAAATAGCATGGTACTTACTGACGAGACTCCATTTTGAATCCTAGCCATCACTCTTTATAAACTATACTGAGAGGTCCAGAAATTAATGAGAGTAATTCAGATTTCGATATCATGGAAGGCTTCATGAGGGATACTGCTTTTGCGTTCACCTCACAAAGTCAGGTAGTATTATAACATTTAAAGCAGGAGGAGTAGGCGGAAGAAATAGCCTGAGCTAAAAGATGAAAAGGAAAAAAGTATAATATTTTTTAGGGAATAGTAGTGATAAGTCTAAGATGACAGGAATTTAGGATTTATGAAATGCAGCAAAAAAAAAAAACCTGGAAGAATCCATTTCCTCAGTTGTTCAGTAGGGATGACGATCAAAGTACCCTCACTTACCAGGTTATCATTAAGTACTTTGCACTGTGCTAATACAGAGTAAGCTTCAAGAAATGTAATCTATTAACTATTATGTGATGTATCAAATTCTGTCTGATGCTGTTATTGTTATGTGCCATGGAGTTGATTCTGACCACTTTCCAGCAGAAAAGTATCTGGAAAGTATCATTACCCCACTTGACAGATGAAGACCTTGAGACACAGAACAGTGATGAACATACTCATGGTCACAAATCTTTTTAGGTGGAAGGAGTTAGGATTCTGACTCCAGAAATACTAACTATGCAAAATTCTTAGAATATGTCTTGACATTAATTCTATATACTTGATTATGTATTATTTCTATTCATAATTTAATGAGGTGGTTTTTTTTTTCCTTTAAGGTGGTGTGGCACTTAATGCAAGATGAATTTATACGCCAATACAAGCACTTTGAAGGCTTGATAGCTCGCTGTTATCCTGGGTCTGGTGTTACAATGGAATTCACGATTCAGGACATTTTGGATTATTGCTCCAGCATTGCACAGTCCCACTAAACCTTGTGAAAGAAGATCTGATAAAGCACCAGACACTATTCAGAAATCTTAAGCTACTGTTCTGAGAACCCAGACTTAAAACATACAAAAAAAAAAAAAAAGGGTAATACCACGCTACAAACCTATATGTACAAACCTGTATGGCATTTTTATTTGGCCATTAGATGTGTACTAACTTAAAGCATTTATCTCATCATAAAATGCCTTTACATTATTTATGACTCAACAGGAAAGTTTCCCTTTTTGCCTAGCTTCTTGTGTTTGAGTTACTACCCTATATGTAAAGCATTGGGAGTTCAGTTTTCACTAATTCTCTACTACTAATAAATCATGTAACTACTAAAATACTTTACAGAATCATTTTGTCCTCTCTAATTAATGTAGATATGTGTAAGGAAGCTAATGTGTTGACCAGTTGTTAACTTGGATTTTGAGGATTATGTGACTGTGTAGCAAAAACTATGTCAATCTGAAATTTAAAAAGTTTCAGAAGTTACATTTGTTGATAACACTCTTCAGTCTCTTATGTGCTCCTTTCTATATAAAACAGATTCTTACAAATGAATGCACAAAAATTAATTGCATATCCATATACCAAAAAACACTTTTAAAATGTAATAATAAAAAGGTACCATTTATAAAAACATCAAATAATTATTTAGTAAATAACGTAACAAAATAAATGTAAAGCAGTCATGAGAAAATTTTTAAACTATTAAAAGATAGTAAAGAAGGCCTAAGTAAGTGGAGGGTGCGCAGGATGGTGCAGACTGTTAACATGCACGACTGCTAACTGAAGGGTTAGAGGTTTGCTCTGGTGATAATACTTCCAAAAATTCAGCTACTGAAAATCTTCTGGAGCACATTTCTACTCACACACAACTGGTTTGATTTTTTAAAATAAGTGGAGGAATTTTTCACATTTGCAGATAAGAATCAACCTAGTAGACATGACAGTTATTCCCAAATTGAGTCAATATAAGTGGAAACAACAACAACAAAAAAATTGTTTCTGTGGAACTGAACAAACTGATGTTCAAAATGTATATGAAGAAACAAAATGCTAATAGCCAAGACATTGCTGAAGAGCAAAGTGGGAAAAGTTGCCTTACTAATTATAATTAAAGCAATGATGTACTGGTGTAAGGGTTGAAAATCAAATTAAACTGAGAGCTCAGAGTCACACTCACATAAATATGAACTCATGACGTGGCATGGCAAATGAATGGGAAGAAGACTTGGAATGTTACTTGGACTACTGGTTGTACACAAGACCCATTGCCATCGAGTCAGTTCAGATTCATAGTGACCCTGTAGGGCACTGTAGAACTGCCACATCTTTCTCTTATGAAGCAACTGGTGAGTTTGAACCACTGACCTTTTGCTTAACAGCTGAGTTCTTAACCACTGCACCACCAGAGTTCCTTTATGCATAAGCGAAAAGGTAAACATTTAGCCCTGTTTCACATCACATACAAAATGAACCAACATGGATTGGATACCAAAGTGTGAAAATTATATTACTGAAGACAATGTAAGAGAATAGCTTTTTTGACTTGAGGACAGGGGATTTTTGTTAAGATGCAAAATGACAAGTCATAAAGGGAAAAACTGATAAATTTCACTACATTAAAATTGAGAACTGCAACTTTTGACAAAAGTGAGATAAACCACATTGAGAGAAGAAAACTGCAACATATATAACAATCAGTATCTGTATTTTTTGCAAAACTAACAGTCAGTGAAAAAGACAAAACCAGGAGATATACATAAAGGACAGAAAAAAAATCTTGAAGGGCATTTCACAGAAGGAAGCCAACTGGCTAATGAAGCATATGAACTGCTCATTTTATTTGTTAACCAGGGAAGTGTGCATTAAATTAAAAATGATTTGAAGCCACCAAAACACAAATGCTTCGAGAAGATGCATAAATTAATAAATCACTTAAACAACTGGACGTTACAGAGTTAAGAGGTGTGAAACCTGTGAGTCAGCAGTTCCACTCGTGGGTATGTGCTCCAAAGCACAACCTTAACTGTTTATTAGATCATCTGGGGTCCTTGTAAACTGCAGCTTGCTGCCTGGGCCTACTTGGAGGTAACAAATTCCAGTTGATCTTGGGTGGGGCCCAGGCATTTATAGTCTTACCAATACCAGTGATTCTGGTACTCAGTGTTGAGAACCATTTCACAGAGAGACTGGTATACTAGGCATTAGTACAAAATTTTTTCTGTAGTTTAATTTTTCATTGTGGTTTAGGTGAAAGTTTACAGAGCAAGTTGGTTTCCAACTCCATAGTTTGTACACAAAGTGTTGCATGATATTGTTTGCATTCCCCATGTGTCAGCACTCTCATTTCTACTGTAGGTCCCTGTTTTTCTTTCATCTGAATTTTCTACCCCTTCCTGCCTTCTAAACTTTGTTTTTGGGAAAATTTTGTCCTTTTGATCTCCTGTAATTCATTGTTCTAAGGAATGTGTTCTTAGATGTTATATTTATTTTATGGGCCTGTGTATTGCTTGGATGAAAGATGGTCTCCAGGAATGACTTAAGCTCCAGGTTAGAAAGGTGTCTTACAGCCATAATCTCAAGGTTCTTCTAGTTTCTGTAAGACCAGTAAGTCTAGTCTTTTTTGTGAACTTGACTTTTTATTCTACATTATTTTTCTCACTTTGTCAAGGACACTCTGCTGTTATCCCAGTCAGTGATAAGTACTAATAGCCGAAAACCATCAAGTTCTTCTGGTCTTAGTGTCATGTAGTCTGGTTCATGTGGTCCCCTAGTTCTCCCTTGAGTCTTTGGTTTTCTTCAGTCTCCTTTGCTCTGGACAGGAAGAGACCAATAGTTGTATCTTAGATGGCCACTAGCAAGCTTTTAAAACCACATACACTACTCACCATAGTAGACTGCAGAACATTATCTTTATGAACTATGTTGTGCCAATTATATACGTGTCCCTGAGACTATGTCCTTCAAGCCTAGGAACTTTGTCCTGTGAGGTGTTTGGTAATGTCTAAAAAAGTTTCCATGACTGGGCCCATTGTGTGCTCTATTGTCTATATTAATCAACATGCAGCATCTGCAATTATGTCTGTAGAAATATCCACAACCAAACCTATATGTGCAGGTGAGTGTGCTCCCTTATACCCTCCCTTATGTCTTTAGCATACTTAACTATCTATGTATCCGTTTGTAAATTATCATCTGTTAATACTATTATTGCAGGATTGTCCATGTTACAGTAATTACTCGTTGTTGTTGTTAGGTACCATCAAGTCAGTTTCACATCATAGTGACTCTACTTAAAACAGAAGAAAACACTGCCTGGTCCTGCGGCATTGTCACAATCATTGGTATGCTTAAATCTATCATTGCAGCCATTGTGTCAATTCATCTTGTTGAGGATTTTCCCCTTTTTGGCTGCACTTCAACTTTACCAAACATGATATCCTTCTCCAAGGACTGGTCCCTTCGGATAACATAACAAAAATACGAGAGACAAAGTCTGGCCATTCTCACTTTAAGGAGCATTCTGGCTTACAAGACAGATTTGTTTGTTTTTCTAGTAGTCCATGCTACTTTGAATATTCTTCACCAACAACATAATTCAACTGCATCGATTCTTCTGTCTTCCTTACTCATTCTCCAGCTCTAACATGCAGACGAGGTTATTGAAAAGACAATAGTTTGGGTCAGGTGCACTTTCATCTTCAAAGTGATAGTTTTGCTTTTTAACACTTTAAAAAGGTCTTTTGTAGCAGATTTGCCCATGCAATACGTTATTTGATTTCCTGACTGCTGCTTCTATGGATGTTGATTGTGGATTCAAGTAAAATGAAATCCTTGACAACTTCATTCTTTTCTCCATTTATCATGATGTTTATTGGTCCAATTGTGAAGATTTTTGTTTGCTTTATATTGAGGTGTAATCCATAATGAAGGCCGGAGTCTTTGCTCTTCATTAGTAAGTGCTTCACCACCTCACCTCACTGCCATTGAGTTGGATCTGACTCATAGTGACCCTTCCTTGGGTTTCCAATTGCTTCACTACAGAAGTAGATTGCCTAACCTTCCTTCTGAGGAGTGGCTGTGGGTTTGAACCACCAGCCTTCTGTTTATCAAGTCAAATGCCTTAGGCACTACGCCACCAGAACTCCTAGTAAGTACTTGAAGTCTTCTACAATTTCAGCAAGCAAGATTTAGTCATCCACAGGTTGCTAACGAGTCTTCCTCCAATCTTGATGCTGCATTCTTCTTCATATATCCAGATTCTCAGATTATTTGCGCAAAATACAGATTGAGTAAGTACAGTGAAAGGATACAACCTTGACATACACCTTTCCTAATTTTAAACAATGTACTGTTGAAACGAGTGCCTTGTGGTCTATGTACCCATCTACCTATATACATGAGCACAATGAAGTGATCTGGAATTCTCATTCTTTTTAATATTATCCATAATTTGTTATGATCCATGCAGTGGAATGCCTTTGCATAGTCAATAAAACACAGATAAACATCTGTCTGGTATTCTTTGCTTTCAGCCAAAATCCGTCTGACATTAGCAATGATATCCCTTGTTTCACATCCTCTTATGAATCCACTTTGAATTTCTAGTCCCTGTCTGTGTATTACTCCAACCATTTCTTTAATTATCTGCAGCAAAATTTTACTTGCATATGATATTAATGATACTGGTTGGTAATTTCCACATTCTGCTGGATCACCTATCTTTGGAATGAGTACAAATATGGATCTCTTCCAATCTGTTGGCCAGTTAGCTGTCTTCAAAATTTCTTTGCATAAACAAGTGAGTACTTTTCGGCATGGCATCTATTTGTTGAAACATCTCAATAGGTATTCCACCTCCTGGAACCTTATTTTGACCAGTTCCTTCAGTGCAGCTTGGACTTTCTTCTTCATTACCACTGGTTCTTGATCACATGCTACCTCCTGAAATGGGTGAATGTTGGCAAACTCTTTTTGGTAGAGTGACTCTGTGTATTCCTTCCATTTTATTTAGATGATTCCTGAGTCATTCAATATTTTATCCATAGAATTCTTCAATATTGCAACTCAAGGCTTATATTTTTTCTTCAGTTCTTTCAGCTTGAGAAATGCTGAGCGTGTTTTTCCCTTTTGGTTTTCTAACTTCAGGTCTTTGCACATTTCATGCTAATACTTTACTTTGTCTTCTCAAGCTGCCATTTGAAATCTTCTGTTCAGTTATTTTACTTCATCATTTCTTCCATTTGCTTTAGTTAAAGCTCCATTCAAGAGCAAGTTTCAGAATCTGTCCTGATATTCATACAGTCTTTTCTTTCTTTTCTATCTTTTCTTGTTTTTTTCAATTGTGACTTGGGTGAAGATTTACAGAGCATATTCACTTTCCATACAGCAGTTCATATATACTTTGTCTCATGTCATTGACCACAGTTTACTACAATGCAACAGC
>NW_006921740.1:4678496-4696016 GCF_000298275.1 Orycteropus afer afer
CATGCGGGCTTGGGACCATAGTCGCAAGGGACATCAAGCTCAATTGGCATTACATACTATACAAAACATTGTTCCACCTCCTACTTTGGTGAGTAGCAACTGGGATCTTAAAAGCTAGCAAGCTGCTATCTAGAGGCAACGATTGTTCTCTCCTCATCCAGAGCAAATAAGAATGAAGAAAACCAAAATTCATGGAAACAATTAGTCCTAGTAACTGGTACACCATCTGATCTGCAGCCTATATGACTATGAGACAAGAAGAACTAGATGATGCCCAGCTACCACTGTCATCCACTTGGAAGGGAATCTATGTAGGAAATCCTTGATAGAGAGGGAATACAATGTGGAACAAAATTCAAAGTCATTTGGAGGAAAAAAAGGAGGGGATCAGGTTTGCTGGTCCGATAGAGCCTGGTTGAACCACTGAGACTATGGCCCCTAGCTGCCCTTCAGGTCTCTAATTGAACCCACACCTGTGGTTTCCAACCAAACAAAAGACAGGCATATGAGTTGAACACTTACCTCAAGTAGATACACTCCTTGGAGAGAAAAATTGTGGGAGAAAGAAGGGCTGCTTATGCATAGGGAGACAGCTCAGGGAGCAGGAGCCCATGACACTGGGAAGAGGTAAGTGGGGGGAGGAGGTGGGAGGGGAGCTCTTGCATTGTGGTAAAGCGTGGTCAATGTCATGAGGCAAAGTATATGTAAACTGCTGTATGGAAAATGAATTTGCTCTATAAATCTTCACCCAAAGCACAATTAAAAAAAAAAAAAAAACTCTCTGAAAAATAAGAATAGAAGGGAAATACTTCAACATAATAAAGAGCATACATGCAAAACCAAAGCCAACGTTATTCTCAATGGAGGGAGACTCAAAGTATTCCCCTTGTGAATGGAAACTAGTCAAAGATGCCCTCTATCACCACTTCTATTCAACATTGTATTGGAAGTCCTGTTGTTTGTTTTTGTTATGTGCCGTCAAGTTGGACCCGACTCATAGCAACCCCTCCTTGGGTTTCCAAGGCAGTATCACCACGGAAGTAGATTGCCCCAACTTCCTTCCGAGCATTGGCTGGTGGATTTGAACTGCCAGCCTTCTGGTTAGCAGTCAAGTGCCTTAGGCACTATGCTACCAGAGCTCCCATTGGAAATACTAACCAAGGCAATAAGGAGAAAAAAAAAGAGAAATAAAAGGCATCCAAATTGGCAAAGTAAAAGTACCGTTATCTATATTTACAGATAAAATTATCCTATACATAGAAAACTACTGGAACTAATTGAAAGATTCAACAAAGTGGCAGGAGAAAAGATCAACATACAAAAAGTCAGTTGGATTCTTCTACATCAACAAAGAGATCTCTGAAAAGGAAATGAAGAAAACAGTATCATTTACAATAGCTACCAAGAAGATAGAATACTTAGGAATAATTCTTATCAAGGACACAAACATCTATGCAAAGAAAACTACAAAACACTGCTATAAGATACTGTAAAAAATCTACATAAATGGAGAAATATGCCATGCTCATGGATAGGGAGACTGAATATCATGAAAATATCAATACTACCCAAAGAAATCTACAAATTCAATGCAATTCTATTCCAGATTCCATCAGCATTCTTTAAGAACATAGAAAAACCAATCACTAATTTTATATGGAAAGGAAAGAGAGCAAACCACTACTGAAGAAGAAAAACAAAGTGGGAAGTGTCACACTCCCCAATCTCAAAGCCTACTATACAGCCATAGTAGTCAAAACAGCCTGGAATTGGTACAGTGATAGACACATAGACCACTGGAATAGAATTAAGAACCCAGAAATAGATCCATTCACCTATGGCCAGCTGATCTTTGACAAAGGGCCAAAACCCATTCAATGAAAGAAGAGATAGTCTCTTTAACAAACGGTGCTGACAAAACTGGATATCCATTTGCAGAAAAATGAAACAAGATTCTTACCTCACAGCACACACAAAATGAACTCAAAATGGATCAAAAACCTAAATGTAAAACCCAAACTATAACATTCATCAAAGATAAAATAGGGGTAAACTTAGGGGCCCTAATTTATGGCATAAATACCATCAAGCACAACTCAAAATGCACAAACAGCAGAAGAGAAACTAGATGACTAGAGCATTGTAAAAATTAAATTCTCATATGCATCAAAAGACTTCTCCAAAGGGTAAAAAGAGATCCTACAGACTGGGAAAAAATATTAGGCAACAACATATCCAATAAGGGATTTATCTCTAAAATTTATAGAACACCTCAAAATCAAAAAGAAAAACAATCAAATTTAAAAATGGGCAGAAGACATAAACAAGCACTTCACCAAAGAAGATATTCAGGCAGCCAACAAATACATGAAGAAATGCTCACATCATTAGCCAGCAGAGAGATGCAAATCAAAACAACAACGATTGCATTTCACCCCAGCAATTATAGCAAAGTTGAACAATACAGAAAATAACAAATGCTTGCTAGGGTGTGTAGAGATTGGAACTATCATACACTGCTTCTGGGACTATAAAATGGTACAACCACTGTGAAAAATGGTATGGCACTTCCTTAAAATGTTGGAAATAGAAATATCATTTGATCTAGAAATTCCATTGTTGTTGTTGTTGTTAGGTGCATCAAGTCAGCTCTGACTCATAGCGACCCTATGTACAACAGAATGAAACACTGCCTGGTCCTATGCCAGCCTCAAAATCCTTGCTATACCTGAGCCCATTGTGGCAGCCACTGTGTCAATCTCTCTCATTGAATGCCTTCCCCTTTTTTGCTGACCCTCCACTTTACCAAACATGATATCCTTCTCCAGGGAATGGTTCCTTCTGACAATATGACCAAAATAGGTGAGACGAAGTCTGGCCATTCTCATTTCCAAGGAGCATTCTGGCTGCACTTCCTCCAGGACAGATTTGTTCATTCTTCTGGCAGTTCATAGTACTTTCCATAGTCTTCACCAACACTACAACTCAAAAGCATCAACTCTTCTTTTGTCCCAGTGCCATACGTCATCTGATTTCATGGCTGCTGCTTCCATCAGTGTTGATTGAAGAAACAAGTAATATAAAATCTTTGACAAGTTCAATCTTTTCTCCACTTATCACGATGCTGCTTATTGGTCCAGTTGTGAGAATTTTCATTTTCTTTATGTTGAGGTGTAATCCATACTGTGGACTGAAGTCTTTAATCTTCATCAGTAAGTGCTTCAAGTCATCCTCACTTTCAGCAAGTAGGGGTGTGTCATTTGTATATTGCAGATTGTTAACGAGTCTTCCTCCAATCCTCATGCCACACTCTTCTTCACATAGTCCAGCCTCTCAGAAATCCCATTACTAGGAATATATCATAAAGAGGTAAGATCCAGGACATGAATAGATATATCCACACCCATGTTAATAGCAGCACGATTTACCATAGCAAAGAGATGGAAACAATCTGAGTGCACATCAACATATAATGGACAACCAAATTACGGTATATACACACAATGGACAGCCACCACCCAAAAGGCAGGAAGAAGGGGAATCTGGAGCCAACAAGGCAGAAGGATCCAAGTAAGGGAAGGGTGGAGAGGATTCGAACAGCTAAGGAAGAAGAACTTATCTGTCAGTTTGTCATACTGTGGTGGTTTGCATGTTGCTGTGAGGCTTCAGGCTGTGCCAGTGGTGTTTCAAACACCAGCAGGGTTGCATATGGTGCATAGGTTTCAACACAGCTTACAGACTGAGACAGACTAGGAAGAAGGAAGAGGCCATTCACTTCTCAAAGAATTGGCCAGGGAAAACCTTGTGAATAGTAGAGAAACACTGTCTGATACAGTACTGGGTGTGGTAGTTAAGTTTGGGTGTCAACTTGGCTGGGCCTGGTCTAGTGGATGGGCAGCTTGATGCAGTATTTCCCATGCTGAGACTGGTAATCAATGCCATGGTAGAATCAACTGTGAGCAGCTGAGTAGCTGCCTTAGGGATGTGGTCTACTTCCTTTATATAAGAAACAGCTTTGGGAACGGTCTCTAGCTTATGGCACACTTGAATGCTGCATGTAGCTGAGTCATTGTTCAGCAATCTGCCATGCTCTGCTGATCTTGGGACTTTTAATGGACTTGAATTAACAGCCTGCCAAGTGGTTTGGTAATGTTGGGACTGTGCCTTATTACTTGTCAACCTTGGGCTTGTCTGCCTCAGCAGCCAGCAGCTGAGGGAAGAAAAGCCTCCAGCTTCAGGCCGGAAGTAGGAAGCAGAGCTGAAGCCCAAGACTGAGCGACTTTCACCTGGCCCCTAGAGCCTGGCACTTTGAACTTGGACTTAAAGCCTCCAAACTGTGAGAGAATAAATTCCTGTTTCTTCAAGCCATCTCATTTTTGGTATATTCTTGTCAGAGCAGCACTTGGTAACCAAAACACTGGGAAACTTTATAAATAGCCTGGAAACATTGTCTGACACACTGCAGGAAGACGAGCCCCTTAGGTCAGAAGGCACTCAAAATAGGACTGGGAAAGAGCTACCTCATCAGAATAGAACCAACCTTAGTGATATGCATAAAGCAAACCTTTCGGGACATCCATTTGCTGATATGGCATGACTCAAGTTGAGGAGAAACAGCTGCAAACATCCATTAATAATCACAACATGGAATGTATGAAGTATAAATCTAGGAAAATTGGAAGTTGTCAAAAATTAAATGCAATGCATAAAGATTGATATCCTAGGCATTAGTGAGCTGAAATAGACCAGTTTGGGCCATATTGAATCAGACTACTGTATGATCTATTATTCAGGGAATGGCAATTTGAAGAGGAATGGCAGGGCATTCATCATTATAAAGAATGTTTCAACATCTATCCTGAAGTACAATGTTGTCAGTGATAGGATAATATCCATACGCCTACAAGGAAGACCAGTTAATACCTCTATTATTCAAATTTACACACCAACCCCCAAAGCCAAAGAGGAGGAAACTGAAATTTTTTATCAACTTCTGCAGTCTAAAATTGACTGAACATGCAATCATGATGTGTTAATTATCACTGGTGACTGGAAAGAAAAGGTTGGAAACAAAGAAGAAACAGGTGGTTGGAAAATTTGGCCTTGGTGACAGAAATAAAGCTGGAGATCGCATGATAAAATTTTGCAAGACCAACAACTTATTCATTGCAAATATCTTTATTCAACAACACAAATGGTGGCTATACACATGGACTTCGCCAGATGGAGTACACAGGAATCAGACTGACTACATCTGTGGCAAGAGGTGATAGAAAAGCTCAATATCTTCAGCCAAAACAAGGCCAGGAGCTGATTGTGGAACAGATCATCAACTGCTCATTTGCAAGTTCAACTTGAAGTTGAAGACAATTAAAAGAAGTCCACAAGAGCCAAAATATGACCTTGAATATATCCCTCCTGAATTTAGAGACCAAAAAAATAGATATGAAGCATTGAACACCAATGAAATCCTTCCTGCTTGTACTTTATCCTGGCTCATCTAAAGCAGAACCAGGAGTCCCCAGCTCTCCACTGTCTCCATTTGTCTCCTCCTGGTACTCATGGAGACGTCAGTTCCCAACCCCAGTTTACCTCTCCATTCTAAGGATCTCCTGAGTGATTCCTCAGACCCCCCTGTGCTGAACCAAGAGCCTTCTGAGGTGACCTCTATGCTTCTTTGCACCTCAGCTGGCAGGCAGAACCACAGCCCACGCCCAGTTGTATTTACCCTCCACCTCCCCACCTCCTCATGAGGTATTAGAGGGCTTGGCCCAAGAGCTGAGTCGAAGCTTGTCAGTTAGATTGGAGAACAACTTGAAGAAAAAGGATGGTTCCAAGCATACCTTTGAGATGAAAAGTGTCCAGGGTCAACTCCAGAGCATGCTCCAGACCTCATGTGATACAGCCTATCACGACTCCCTTCCTGCAGATGCTAGCTCTGAGAGACAAGAAGAGGAATCCTTTGACAGTGACAACACAGCCACCTTGCTCAACACCTGGCCTCTTCAAGAATTATCTCCATCTAGCTCAGCCCAAGCCCTGGAAGAGTTGTTTCCCGGCTATACCAGGCTTTGGCCGGGGCCCCCACTCAATCCTCCAGATTTTCAAGGCCTGAGAGATGCCTTGGATTCAGAGCATACTCGTCGCAAGCACTATGAGAGCCATATTCAGAGCCTGCAGACTTGCGTGCTAGAGCTACAGCAGCAATTAGCTGTGGCTATGGCTGCTGACCGCAAGAAAGGCATCATGATTGAACAACTGGACAAGACCCAGGCCAGTGTGGTGGAGGGTTGAAATCGGCATGAAGCTGAGCGGACAGAAGTGCTCTGGGGACTTCAGGAGGAACACCAGGCAGCTGAACTCACCAGAAGCAAGCAGCAGGACACAGTAACCCACCTGGAACAAAGCCTTTCTGAGGCCATGGAGGCCCTAAATCATGAGCAGGAAGGTGCCAGACTGCAGCAATGAGAGAGACTCTGGAAGAGGAAAGGCAAGTCCTGACTTTGAGCTTGGAGGAAGAAGGACAGCGGTGCCGGGCTCTGCAGGAAGAACGGGATGAGGCTTGGTCTGGGCAATTCAGTGAACATCGATAGTTGGAGATGCTTCAGGCTGCCTTAGAAGAAGAGCGCTGCAGGTGGGCCCAGCAAGAGCACCACCTTGAGGAACGCTACCAGGCGCTGCAAGAGGAAGACAAGGCTCAGTTGGAAAGGGAGAAGGGGAACACCCAGAGGGAAGCCCAAGTGGCTCGGAGGCTCAGCAGCAACTAGCATTGGTGCAGTCTGAGATGCGGCGCTTGGAAGGAGAGCTGGACACAGCTCGGAGAGAGCGGATTCCCTGCAGCTGGAAATGAGCTTGGTGCAGGCCCGGTATGAAAGCCAGAGGATCCAGATGGAGTCTGAGCTGGCTGTGCAGCTGGAGCAGCAGGTGACAGAGCGGCTGGCACAGATGCAAGAGAGCAGCCTCCAGCAAGCAGCCTCTCTGAGGGAACATCCCAGGAAGCAGCTGCAGGAGTTAAGTGGACAGTACCAGCAGGAATTAGCCTCTCAGTTGACTCAGTTCAAGGTGGAAATGGCAGAACGAGAAGAACGGCAGCAGCAAGTGGCCCAGGACTACGAGCTCAGACTAGCCCGGGAGCAAGCACTAGTGCGGGACCTGCAGAGTGGGAACCAACAGCTGGAGGAACAGCAGGTAGAGCTGATAGAATGACTCCAAGCCATACTACAAGCCCACTGGGATGAGGCCAACCAACTGCTTAGCGCCACTCTCCCACCTCCAAACCCTCCGGTCCCTACTACTGGCCCCTCCAGCCCTGGGCTTCAGGAACCAGAGAAAGGGGGGAGGATGATCTGGACTATGCCTCCTGTGGCTGTAGCCCTGAAGCCTGTATTGCAGCAGAGCCGGGAAACAAGGGATGAGCCACCTAGAATGCTTCCTGGTCCCTGCAGCCCTTCCCCAGATCTTAGCATCCTACTAGGCTCCAGTTTCCAAAGTCAGCATTCCTTCCAGCCCCTAGAACCAAAGCCAGATCTTACGCCATCCACAGTTGGGGCCTTCAATCCTGATCACAAGGCAGAATATCCATTCCCTGATCCTGGACCCGACTGGGATGGCTTCCTAAAGCAGGGACTGCCACCTTCTGCTCTCCAGCAACTGGTGCAAAAAATGCTTAAGGCCATCCAGCTGAGCAGAAGGTGGCAGTACCCCAGAACAGTGACAATTCCTCTGTTGACCTATTGCCCCCTGAGTCTAGTCCTTTGATTGTCCCATCTTGGGAGGAAGCCTCTCAGGTGCCATGCCTCCCACCCCTGTCTATAAAACTAAAGTTCCCATAGTCATGGCATCTAGTCTTTTCTGGGTACCTGAGCTTCCTTCAACCCATTCACGGGGCAGTGGTCCCAGTGGTGGTTCCCCAGAGAGGGGGCTGATGGCCCGAAGGAGCGCCGACTCCCCCTTGGGTGAGATCCTCCACAAAGAGTTTCCGTCCCAGGCTATCCCTCGCCACCTTCCTACAGTCACTAAGACTGAAAAACCTCCAGGACAAAAGAAAAGTGGGCATCCTGCCCCTAGTAGCATGAGGAGTCGGGGAGGAGTCTGGAGATAGCCCCTTGCCCCTTCTTCTCTTCTTTGTTCTTATCATTTTAATAAACGCTTGGTAGTCTGTGTTAGAATCTCTGACTCATAGGAATTTGGAAAATGGAAATTTTGTAAGAAACTACTTAGTAAAGAAACCCTATTTTGTGCTGTTTGAGTGTGTTTTTATGTTTCATTCTGTAGGAAAAGACTTGCATCCTCTGAAAGAAGGCAGTCTGCATCTTTGACTAGGTTGTAGATGTTTTAGTGAGCTAATAAGGTTTAATGTTTAAAGAATAAAACCTACAGAGGATTAACTCTGGTTGGTGTGGGATTATGGATAATATTTATTTTCTTTTTTAAACATTCCTGTATTTTCCAGATTGTCTAAAATGAGCATGTATTCCTTTAATAACCAGAAAAAAAAGGAACTTAATAAAAGGATGTTATTACACCAATGACTAAATGCAGAGGAACATCAAGAACATCATCATCCATGAAAAAAGCAAGAGGTCATTAAAAAGATAAGAAAGGAAGAAAAGACCAAAATGGATGTCAGAAGAGACTCTGAAACTTGCCCTTGAACAGAGAGTAGCTAAAGCAAATGGGAAAAATGACAAGATAAAAGAGCTGAACAGAAGATTTCAAAGGGCAGCTTGAAAAGACAAAGCCAATTGTTATAATAAAATATGCCAAGACCTGGAGTTAGAAAACCAAAAGGGAAGAACATGCTCAGCATTTCTCAAGCTGAAAGAACTGAAGAAAAAATTTAAGCTTTGAGTTGCAGTATTGAAAGATTCCATGGACAATATGTTGAATGATGCAGGAAACATCAAAAGACAGAGGGAATACACAGAGTCACTGTACCAAAAAGAAGTGCTCGATGTTCATCGATTTCAGGAGGAAGCATATGATCAAATATCAATAGTATTGAAGGAAGAAATTGAAACTGCGTTGAAGGAATTGGTGAAGAACAAGGATCCAGGAATTGATGGAATACCCGTTGAAATGTTTCAACAAATGATGCCTCGATGGAGGCACTCACTCGGCTATGCCAAGAGATTTGGAAGACAGCTACCTGGCCAACTGTCTGGAAGAGATCCATATTTGTACCCATTCCAAAGAAAGGTGATCCCACAGAATGTAGAAATTATTGAACAATATCATTAGTATCACATAGGGTTGGAGACGACTTGACGGCACCTAACATAACATAACACATAACATCATTAATATTGCACACAAGCAAAATCTTACTGAAGATAATTCAAAAATGGTTGCAGCAGTATATTGACAGAGAACTTCCAGAAATGCAAGCTGGATTCAAAAGAGGATGGAAGATGAAGGATATCATTGCTGATGTCAGATGAATCTTGGCTCAAAGCAAAGAATACCAGAAAGATACTTACTTGTGTTTTATTGACTATGCAAAAGCATTTGATTGTGTGGATCATAACAAATTATGGATAACATTGAGAAGAGTAGGAATTCCAGAACACTTAAGTGTACTCATGAGGAACCTGTGCAGAGACTAGGAGGCTGTCATTCAAACAGAACAAGGGGATACTGCATGGTTTAAAATCAAGAAGAGAGTGCATCAGGGTTGTATCCTTCCACCATGCTTATTCAATCTATATGATGAGCAAATAATTTGAGAAGCTGGACTATATGAAGAAGAATGTGGCATCAGGATTGGAGGAAAAATCATTAACAACCTGTGATACACTGATGACACAACTTTGCTTGCTGAAAGTTAGGATGACTTGAGGCACTTACTGATGAAGATTGAAGAATACAGTCTGCAGTATGGATTACATCTCAATAAAGAAAAAAAAAATCCTCACAACTGCACCTATAAGCAGCATCACAATGAAAGGAGAAAAGATTGAAGTTCTGAAAGACTTCACATTGCTTAGTTGTAGAATCGACACCAATGGAAGCAACAGTCAGGATGTCAGAGGATGTATGTTGTTGTTGTTGTTATGTGCCATCGAGTCAGACCTGACTCATAGAGACCCCTCCTTGGGTTTCCAAGGCAGTATCACTACGGAAGTAGATTGCCCCATCTTCCTTCCGAGGAGTGTCTGGTGGATTTGAACCATCAGCTTTCTGGTTAGCAGTCAAATACCTTAGGCACAGAGCTCCCAGAGGATGTATAGCACCAGGCAAATCAGCTGCAAAGGACCTCTATTCAAGTGCTAAATAGCAAAGATGTCTCCATGAGGACTAAGGTGCACCTGACACAAGCCATAGTATTTTCAATTGCCTCAAATGCATGTGAGAGCCAGACAATGAATAAGGAAGACCAAAGAAAAGTTGATGTTTTTGAGTCGTGGTGCTGGCAAAGAATGCTAAAAGTGCCATGGACTGCTCAAAGATCTAACAAGTCTGTCCTGGAGGAAGTGCAGCTGGAATGCTCCTTGGAAGCGAGAATGGCCAGACTTCTTCTCACCTTCTTTGGTCATCTTGTCAGAAGGGACCATTCCCTAGAAAAGGATGTTATGTTTGGTTAAGCTGGAGGGTCGACAAAAGAGAGGAAGCCCCTCAATGAGATGGATTGACACAGTGGCTGCAGTGATGGCCTCAAGTATAGCAGGGATCATGGAGCTGGCACAGGATCAGGCAGTGTTTCACTCTGCTGTGCATAGGATCACTATGAGTCAGAGATGACTTAACAGCACCTAACAACAACACACAGTGGAATACTATTCATTATTAAAGAATAATGAAGAATCAGCAAATTATCTCACAAAGTGGATGAACTTGGAGTACATTATGCTGAGTAAAATAAGTCAATCACAGAACAACAAATATTATATGAGCCTATTATTAAATATCAAGAAAAGATTTACACAGGAAAGGAAATTTTCTTTGTTGGTAGAGGAAGGGAGGGAAAATAGATGGATAAGTAAGAGACAGATTTGATATGGATGAAGAGAAAAGTAATATAACAAAAGCATGTAACTAGCACAGTATCATTAAGGAAAAGGAAGACACAGAGAACTGCACAAAATGTGCAGACAATAAAGGCAAATACTACTGCATACACAGTACTGCAGAATTGGTAACAGCAAATGCTAATCTAATGAGTGGATAGGTAGGTAGACAGACAAGAAGATCAGGTATGGATAAGCAAATGGAATATATTCAAGGCTATACATAAGTTTGGCAGATGATATTCCTACATATGTATTTGTATGTGGTATGAAAATGTCCATAGGTAGTTTAAACATAATCACTCAAAAAACAAACAAACAAACAAACTCACTGCCATCAAGTCAATTTTGACTCATAGTGACCCCTCCTTGGGTTTCTGAGGCGGTATCTCTAGGGAAGTAGATTATCCAACCTTCCTTCCGAGGAGTGGCTGGCAGGTTTGAACTGCCAGCCTTCTGGTTAGCAGTCAAATGCCTTTGGCACTACGCCACCAGAGATCCCCCATTAAACATAATAAGAGGCAAAACTAGGATAACTTGTTAGTCACAAATAAGTACCTTGAGGGAGTGAGTTGCTGGGCTTGCAGGCTGAAGACCATGGTCACAGGAGACATTAAGCTGAATTGGCACAACATGGTATACAAAAATACTGTTCTATATCTTACTTCAGTGAGTAGCAACAGGGTCTTAAAAGCTTGTGAGATGTTCTATATCTTACTTCAGTGAGTAGCAACAGGGTCTTAAAAGCATCTAAGAGATGACTATTAGTCTCTCTTTGTCTGGAACAAAGAAGAGTGAAGAAAATCAAAGATGCATGGAAACAGTTAGCATATATGACCCTGAGATCAGAAGTACTAAATGGTGCCCAGCTATCAATGCCAACCACTAGGAAAGAGAACAATATTGGAGATCCTGGGTAGAGTGGGAGAAAAATGTGGAACAAAACTCAAAATAATAAAAAGAGCAAGCTTACTGGTCTGATACAGACTGGTGAAATCCCTGAGACTATGTTCCCAAGTCACCCTTTGAGCCTGGAACTGAACCCACTCCCATGGCCTAATTCTTAGCCAAACGATAGACAGGCCTATGAGCTGAACACTTACACCAGGGAGAATCACTCCTTAGAACAATCAACCATAGGAAGTCAGAAGGGCAGCATTTGCACAGGGAGAAATGTAGGGAGGCAGGAATGCACGGGCAAGAACAAAGGGAAAGGGAAACCACCGAAGGAAGTGGGAGGTGAGTTGTTACACTATGGGGAACGACACAAAACAAAATGTATATGAACAGTTGAATGTTAAATGAATCCACTTTACAAAATTTCACCCAAATAATAATACAAAGTTTTGAAAAAATGAAGATGGAAGGAATACACAGAGTCACTGTATCAAATAGAATTGGTAGACATTCAACAATTTCAGGAAGTAACATATGATCAAGAACCAATGGTACTGAAGGAAGAAGTCCAAGCTACACTGAAGGAATTAGCAAAAAAATAAGGCTTGAGGAATTGACAGAATATCAATTGAGATGTTTTAATAAATGGATGCAACCCTGGAAGCACTTAGTCATCCATGTTAAGAAATTTGGAGAGCAGCTACCTGGCCAACTGACTGACAGAGACCTATATCCATGTCCAGTCCAAAGAAGGATGATCCAATGGGATGTGGAAATTATTGAACAATATCATTAATACTATATGCAAATAAAATTTTGCTGAAGATAACTCAAAAATGTTTGTAGCAGTACATCAGCAGGGAACTGCTAAAAATGAAGCCCAATTACAAGAGGATTTGGCACAAAGGATATCATGGCTCATGTCAGAAGGCTCTTAGCTAAAAGTACAGAATACTAGAAAGATGTTTATCTATGTTTTATTGGCTATGCAAGGGCATTCGACTGTGTAGATTATAACAAATTATGGATAACATTGCAAAGAATGAGAATTATGGAATACTTAATTATGTTCATGCAGAATTTGTACATGGATCAAGAGGTAGTCATTGGAACAGAACAAGATGATACTGTGTGGTTTAAAATCAGGAAAAGTGTGTGTCTAGGTTTTATCCTTTCATCATACTTACTCAGTCTGAACACTGAGCAAATAATCAAAGAAGCTGGACTATACAAAGAACAATGCACCATCAGGATTAGAGGAAGACTCATTAACAGCCTGCAACATGCAGATGATACAACCTTGTTGTTGAAAGTGAAGAGGGCTTAAAGACTTACTAATGAAGGTTGTTCTGGTTACCTAGTGCCGTTCTGACAAAAATATACCACAAATGGGATAGCCTTAACAAACAGGAGTTTATTCTTACAATTTGGAGGCTTTAAGTCCAAGTTCAAGTGCCAGGTTCTAGGGGCTGGGTGAAAGCTCCTCAACCTTGGGATCCAGCTCTGCCTCCTGCTCCCAGCCCACTGGAGCTAGAGGCGTTTCTTCCCTCAGACAGCTGGCTGTCTGAGGCTGAAAGCCCAAGGTTGACAAGTAAAAAGCACAGTCCCAATGTTACCAAACCACATGGCAGACCATTAATTCAAGTCCCAAGGTCGGCAGAGCATAGCAGGCTGCTCAAGAAAGACACAGCTACATGCAGGGTCCAAGCATGCCATAAACTTGAGAACATTCCCAAGGCTTCTCCTTACATGCAGGAAGCAGACCACATCCCAAAGGTGGCTACTCAGCTGTTTGTAGTAGATCCCCCCATGGATCCAAGGACTGTTCCCTCCTGATAACATGTCCAAAAATGAGCTCCTCATTTTTAAATTAGGGGATTGGAATTAGTTTCTTTAATTGTTATCCATATGTTGTAACAGGAGCTCTGGTAGCATAATGCCTAAGGCACTTGACTGCTAACCAGAAGGCTGGCGGTTCAAACCCACCAGCCACTCCTTGGAAGGAAGATGGGACAATCTACCTCTGTAGTGATACTGCCTCAGAAACCCAAAGAGGAGGGTCGCTATGAGTCGGGTCCGACTCGAGGGCACATAACAACAACATGTTGTGATTAATCAGTCGATATTTCCATTTAATTTTCATTGCATAATTGATTAAATAGAAGATGAAAAACTTACCCAAACTTTTACACTAATTTACAGAGTAACTTTAGGGAAGTGATTCTAATTCTTAATTGTAACATTTTTGGGTCTTGAGAAGCACAATCATGATCCTTTTGTGTTTTACAGATAACTTAAATAATATGTGCAGAAAGATTTTAAAGTTCTCTGGAATATATTTTATATTGTTTCATAAGAGTTTAACATTTTTGGTATTTGCCATACTTTAAAAGATATCTTTATTCTTGAGTAGTCTTTCTGGGCCAACAGTTATTAATTTATCCCCAGGCTTTGCCAAGCTGCACCTAAGCCAATATTGATTACTCTGCCACTATTTTGAGGTCATTATTGACCAGTCAGTATTCTAGCACTTAGGGAAAGAGAACTTTTTAAAATGATTTTTAAGTAATGGAACAATACAAAATTTAATCCAAACCACTACATGTTTTCATAAGACAGTTTGTTTTCATAAGAATATTCAAACTGAAAAAAATCTTGAAGCAATGTGTATTGAAATTTATCTACTATAATTTTGCTTGGATTTGGTAAATCATGTTTATTTTAACTAAAATGTTGAGTCCCTGAGTGGTAAAAATGGTTAATGCACCCCTCTAATAATTGAAGGGTTAGAAATGCAAGTCCACCCAGATGCACTTCAGAAGAAAGGCCTGGTGATCTACTTCTGAAAAATCAGCCATTGAAAACCTTGTAGAGCAAAGTTGTACTCTGACACACATGAGTTTGCCATGAGTTGACTTCAACTCAACAGCAATTGGGTTTTTTTTACAATTATAAATATATTACTTCTAAAGTGTGCTCGTAAAAATTAACTTCCTTATTTGTTTATTTGAGAAGAATGATCTCAGGTAAGATTGATCAAACCATAAAATTTATCACAATGAATAGTGGCTTAAATGGAAGAGAGCAGAAAGACAGTTAATGAGATAATTTCCCTCATTCCACATCCTCGTCTGAATCCAGCTTGTATTTCTGGAAGTTCCCTATCAATATACTCTTCCAGCCATTTTTGAAAGATCTTCAGCAAAATTTTACTTGTGTGTGATATTAATGATATTGTTCAATAATTTCCACATTCTGTGGGATCACCTCTCTTTGGAATGGGTACAGATATTGATCTCTTCCAGTCAGTTGGCCAGGTAGCTGTCTTCCAAATTTCTTAGCATAGATGTGTAAGTCCTTTCAGTGCTGCATTCGTTTGTTGGAATATCTCAATGGGTATTCCATCATTTCTTGGAGCCTTGTTTTCCCCCAATTCCTTCAGTGCACCTTTGACTTCTTCCTTCATTACCATTGGTTCTTGATCATATGCCATCAACCAATTCTTTTTGATTCTGTGTATTCCTTCAATCTTCTTTTGATGCTTCCTGCATCATTCAATATTTTGCCCATAGAATCTTTCAATATTGCAACTTGAGGCTTGAATTATGTCTTCAGTTCTTTCAGCTTGAGAAATGCCAAGCATATTCTTCCCTTTTAGTTCTCTGACTTTGGTCTTTGACCATTTCATTATAATAATTAACTTTGTCTTCTCAAACTGCTCTTTGAAATCTTCTGTTCAGCTCTTTTATCTTGCCATTTCTTCCATTTGCTTTAGCTACTCTCTATTCAAGAGCAAGTTTCTGACTCTATTTGGACATCAATCTTGGCCTTTTCTTCTTTTCTTGTCTTTTTAAGGATCTTTTGCTTTCTTCATGTATGATGTTCTTGATGTCATCCCACAATTTGTCTGGTTTTAATTTAACTTTGTCATTGGTTTTCAATGCATCAAATCTATTCTTCAGATGGTCTCTAAGTTCAGGTGGGATATAATCAAGGTTATATTTTGGCTCTCATGGACTTGTTTTAATTGTCTTCAACTTCAACTTGAACTTGCATATGAGCAATTGATGGTCTGTTCCATAGTCAGCTTCTGGTCTTGTTTTGGCTAGAGATATTGGGCTTCTCCATCACCTCTTTCCACAGATGTAGTTGATCTGATTCCTGTGTATTCCATCTGGCAACGTCCACATATACAGAGGTCACTTATGTTGTTGAAAAAAGGTATTTGCAATGAATTGCAAGTCATTGATCTTGTAAAATTCTATTATGTGATCTCCATGTAATTTCTGTCACCAAGGCCATATTTCCCAACTACTGGGAGCTCTGGTGGCATAGTGCCTAAGGCATTTGACTGCTAATCAGAAGGTTGAAGGTTCAAACCCACCAGCCACTCCTCGGGAGGAAGACTCAGCATTCCACTTCTGTAGAGATACCTCCTCAGAAACCCAAGGAGGGATTGCTATCAGTCTGAATCAGCTTGATGGCAGTGAGTTTGGGTTTTTCTTTTTTTTTTTTTTTTTTTGGTGATTCTTCTTTGTTTCCAACTTTTGCATTCCAATCACCAATAATAATCAATACATGTTGATTGCATGTTTGATCAATTTCAGACTGCAAAGTTGGTAAAATCTTCAATTTCTTTGTCTTTGGCTTTAATGGGTGGTGTGTAAATTTGAATAATAGCAGTATTAGCTCATCTTCCTTGGAGGCATATGGATATTATCCTATCACTGACAGCATTGTACTTCAGGATAGATCTAGAAATATTTTTTTGTGATGATGAATGTGAGTGACATCATTCCTCTTCAATTTGTCATTCCCAGAATAGTAGATCTTACAATTATCTCATTCAAAATGGCCAAAACTAGTCCATTTCAGCTCACTAATGCCTAGGATATCAATCTCCATTCATTCCATTTCATTTTTTACAACTTCCCATTTTCCTACATTCATACTTTGTATGTACCATGTTCCAATTATTAATGGATGTTTGCAGCTGTTTCTTCCCATTTTGGGTCATACCTTGTATTAGGTATTATAAATAATCTAGAGGTTATTTAAAATATAGGGAAGGATGTGCATAAGTTATATGCAAATACTATGCCATTTCATATGAGGGACTTGAGTGTCTGTGGCTTTTGGTATCCACAAGGTAGGGAGTGGTCCTGGATACTGAGAGACAACTATACAATCAATCTTCTTTCTTTCTCTCTCTCTCTCTTTTTTTAAATTGTGATTTGGGTGAAAGTTTACAGACCAAATTCATTTTCCAGACAATAGTTTATATACATTTTGTTTCATGACATTGATTGCAATCCCCATAATGTAATTCTCTTCCCACTTCCTCCCCGTGGTTACCTTTTCCCTGTATAGATTCATTCTTGATCCTGGTGGGAATGTCCATCATAGTACCATCTCTCTCCAAGGGATGACCATAAGATTATGATTAGCTAGGCCAATCAGACTCTATCTCTATGCCAGGAATGTGAATATTGAGAAGAGTGACACATGGATGGAATTAAATAAAACTGGAGTGTGTTGGATTGGGTTCTCTAGAGAAACACAAAAACCAGCAAAGTGTATATATATATTTATAGAGAGAGAAAGAGAGAGAGAGAGA
>NW_006921740.1:4696453-4707447 GCF_000298275.1 Orycteropus afer afer
CAGTCATGTGATCCATCATGGGAACCACCACTCACAACTGGAGTCCAGCCAAGTTGACACATCTTCAACTATCACACTGGAGTTAAATTATTCCAATGGCTATACCAGAAAATACTGCCTAGAAATTTCTTGTATAAAGATCCTTAGAATTTCCTTGCTTCCTATCCCTCCAAAACTCAAATGGTTCTGTTTTCCCTCAATTCTGTGAATTGCCGATGTATTTTCCATACTGAGTGGGGAGCGGGAGAAAGTACTTTAACTTAGCTAAAATTAGGCTCTGTAGCTTGCAACCAATGATCCTCTATTGGTGTAGGCACAAGTCACAAGTATAAGCAAATACCAAATAAACTATATAAAACAATATAATAGTGAATGATATAGATAGTAAGTACTATAAAAGTCAAAGGAAAGCCATATAACTGTTGTCTGACAAAGTCAAGAGAGGAAAGTCATAGTGGAGGTAAACCAGGAGTCATCAAAGAGGTAGGAAAAGTTCAGAAGAAACTGTGCTACAGGAACCAGGGAAAAGCAGGTTCCAGAAAGAAAGGTATGATCAACAGTGCTCAATAGGCAGTGTCCAATAATGCTTAAATAAGAAAAGGACCAAAAGAATCCACTGAATTTGGCATTTGGTTGACTTTTTCTGACCTTGGTCAAGGCACTTCAGTGTTTCACTAGTGGAGAGAAGCCTGGTTATGGCAGAGTTGAGTGAAAACAGAAGAAAAAGGAAAGAGTTACAGTAAAGAAGAGTTCTTGATTATGAAAAAAAAAAAAAAGAAAAGAGGATGGATAGTGACCAGATGTGTATCCAAAGTCAAAGCCAGAATTTTATTAAAATGAGCTACAGCTTGTGTATCAGTCCAGATCAGTGCAGGAAATTTAAAAAAAAATTGTTGGGTGTAATTCTGACTCTTATGACCCCATGTGACAGAGTAGAACTGCCCTCAAGGGTTTCCTAGGCTGTAATCTTAATGGGAACAGATCACAAGGTATTTCTCCCAGGGAGCAGCTGAGCACTTAACCATTGCACCACCAGGGCCCCTAGGTATCTCAAAATTATATTCATGAAATTATGTGCATATGAAATCAATGGAAGAGTTGGAGGACCAGAAGTCAGAGGGCCACCACTGAACTTTTGGCTTCAAGACCTCACCATCACAGCTGCAATTCATATCTTCCACCATTGCTAGCACGATAGTTGCCACCACCATATCTTCTGTACTCCACCTCTGAGGCAGTGATAGGAGAGGAGGATGGGTAGTAGTTTAGTCCATTGTAGATGTGGAGGCAAGAAGTGAAGGTTTTCTCTTTCCAGTAGCAACCCAAACACACTGGTTTACAGAGATGCTGCTCTCATTCTTAATGATAGTACTTTGTCGTTAACCTTGAGCACTATGTGCCAAGCACTGTGGTCAGAATGTACCATCCAGTCTAATTCTCCCAATAAGGCCTTGATTGGCCACTTGAAGGGGTTAAACAGTTTTCACAAGGTCATACTGTTAAGAAGTGATGTAGCCACAATTCAAACCCAGGCCTGTCTAACATCATCATGTCTGTTTCCCTGCCACAGTCACCATGGCAGAAAGCTGCTACGTGCCCACTCAGGACAAAGCAGGGAGTAGGGTTCTGTCTTCCACTAACTATCCAAGAAATTAGTAGGATCCTTCACTAATCCTGGATATAAACAGAGTGTGGTTTCTTGTTTACATGTCAATAATCTATTCACTAGTCTCTTCCCCATTTTAATTAGACTGTCAAAGTTATGTCTTCTTTGATTTAAAAAACAATCATGTTATTGTTACATGCCATCAAGTCAGTTCTGACTCACAGCAACACTTGGTACAACAAAATGAAACACTGCCTGCCTGATCCCACACCATCCTCACAACTGCTGTCACATTTGAGCCCACTGTTGCACCCACTGTGTCAATTCATCTTGTTGAGGGTCTTCCTCTTTTTTGCTGACCCTCCACTTTCCTAAGCATGATATCGCTCTCCAAGGACTGGTCCCTTCCTGATAACATGACCAAAGTACATAAGGTGAAGTCTCACCATCCTTGTTTCCAGGGAGCATTATTCTAGCTGTACTTCTTCCAAGACAGATTTATCTGTTCTTCTGGCAGTCCATGGTATATTTCACATTCTCTGCCAACACCATAATTCAAATGCATCAGTTCTTCTTTGGTCTTTCTTATTCATTGTCCACCTTTACATGCATAGGAGGTGATTGAATATAGCATGGCTTGGGTCAGGTGCACCTTAGTCCTAAAGCGACAGCTTTGCTTTTTAACACTTTAAAGAGGTCTTTTGCAGCAGATTTGCCAAATGCAACATATTGTTTGATTTCTTGACTACTGCTTCCATGAATGATGGTTATGGATCCAAATCAAATGAAATCCTTGACAACTTCAATAGTTTCTCCATTTATCATAATGCTGCTTCTTGGTCCAGTTATAAGGATTTTTGTTTTCTATATGTTGAGGTGTAATCCATACTGAAGGCTATAGTCTTAGATCTTCATCAGTAAGTGCTTCAAGTCCTCTTCGCTTTTAGCAAGTGTTTTGCTTACATAGTGCCACTCTGACAGAAATATACCACAAATGGGATGGCTTGAACAAACAGGATTTTATTCTCTTACAATTTTGGAGGTGTTAAGTCTGAGTTCAAACTGCAAGGCTCTAGGGGCTGGTGAAAGCCCCTCAACCTTGGGCTTCAGCTCTGCCTCCTGCTCCCAGCCCACTGAAGCTGGAGGCTTTTCTTCTCTCAGACAGCTGCTGGCTGCTGGGGTGGACAAGCCCAAGGTTGGCAAGTAAAAAGGCACAGTCCCAATGTTACCAAACTACATGACAGGCCACTAATTCAAGTCCAGAAGAAGTCCCAATATCGGTAGGGTATGGCAGGCTGTTGAACAATGCCTTGGCTACATGCACAGTTCAAGCATGCCAAAAGGCTGGAGACCAATTCCAAAGCTTCTCCTTATATATAGGAAGCAGACCACATCCCTAAAGCAGCTGCTCAGCTGCTCATGGCAGATTCCACCATGAAATTGATTGCCAAATACCTCCAGCTTCCAAGCCACTCTACCAGGCCTAGCCAAGTTGACAATAACCTTAACTACCACAGCAAGCAGGTTGTATCATCTGCATATTCCAGGTTGTTAATGAGTTATCCTCCAGCCCTGATGTCACATTCTTCTTCACATAATCCAACTTCTCAAATTCTTTACTCAGCATACAGATTGACTGAGCATAATGAAAGGATACAACCCTGATGCACACCTTTTTGATTTTCAACCACAAAATATCCCCTTCTTCTGTTCCATCTGTTTCTTAGTCTATGTTCAGACTCCTCGTGAGCACAATTAAGTGTTCTGGAATTCCCATTCTTGGGAGTGTTATCCGTTATTTGCTACCCACACAGTCAAATACCTTTTCATAGTGAATAAAACAGAGGTAAGCATCTTTCTGGTATTCTCTACTTTCACCCAAGATCCATATGACATTAGCAATAATATCTCTCATTCCATGTCTTTTTCTGAATATAGCTTCAATTTCTGGCAGTTCCCTGTCCATGTACTGCTGCAACCATTTTTTAATTATCTTTAACAAAACTTTACTTGTGTGTGATATTAATGATGAGAATCATATTACTAACTTTTAAAGCACTGACAAATCCAACTTGTCAATTACCAGTGCATTTGATTTTACTGTAGGTGTCTCATATCAAGCCTTCTGGAGACAGCTTGTTCAGAGAGGTCATGACACATCACTTTAAAAGCACCTATAATTTCCACCAATGGAATAGAATTGAGAACCCAGAAATAGATCCATCGATCTATAGTGAGCTGATCTTTGACAAAGGGCCAAAATCCATTAAATGGGGAAGAGAATGTTTGTTTAGTAAATGGTGCTGGCAAAACTGGATATCCATTTGCAGAAAAATGAAACAAGATCTGTACCTCACACCACACACAAAGACTAACACCAGATGGATCAAAGACTTAAATGTGAAACCCAAAACTATAAAGTTCCTCAAGGAAAAACTAGGGGCAAATTTAGGGGCCCTACATAACAACAACAACAACAATATACAGCATAAATAGACTATCAAGCATAACCTAAAATGTACAAACAGCAGAAGAGAAATTAGATGAATGAGGCCTTCTAAAAATTAAATTTTTATGTACTTCCAAAGACTTCCCCAAAAGAGTTAAAAGAGAACCTACAGATTGGGAAAAAATATTTGGCAATGACATATCTGACAAGGGACTTATCTCTAGAATTTATAGAAAACTCCAGCACCTCAACAACAAAAAGACTTGTTAAAATTGTTTAAATCCATGTAAAAGAGACATGAATAGACACTTCACCAAAGAGGATATTCAGGGGGCCAACAAACATATGAAGAAATGCTCACGATCATTAGCCATTAGAGAGATGCAAATCAAAACAACAATGAGATTCCATCTTGCCCCAGCACAAGACAGAAAATAAATGCTGGCGAGGATGTGGAGAGATTGGGACTCTCATACACTGTCATGGGACTGTAAAATGGTACAACCACTGTGGAAAGCAGTATGATGATTTCTTAAAAAGCTGGAATTAGAAATACCATTTGACCCAGCCATTCCATTACTAGGTATATATCCTAAAGAAATGAGAGCCATGACAAGAACAGACATATGCACACCCATGTTCATCGCAGCACTATTTATAATAGCCAAAAGATGGAAACAACCTAGGTGTCCACCAACTGAGGAATGGATAAGCAAACTATGGTACATATACACAATGGAATACTATGCAATCCTAAAGAATAATTCATAATATGGATGAACTCGGAGGACATTATGCTGAGTGAAATAAGTCAATCACAGAAGGACAAATATTGTATTAGTGCGTTATTGTAAAAAGTCAAGGAAAGGTTTATCTACAGAAGGAAATTTTCTTTGTTGGTTACCAGGGGTGGGAGGGGAGCAGAGGGAACACTGTTAGATAGGTTGAGATAAGTATTGATTTAGGGGAAGAGAAGGGCAATATACCAAATGTGATTTATCAACATGGTGGCATTAAGGAAGAATAAGTCATAGACAGGTGCCTGGGAGGTAGAGACAACAAAGATGAACCCTTTTGTACATACAGTACTGCATTGTCAGTGAAGGCAAACCTGAGTATATGGGTGGATAGACGGGTGGACAGGCTGAACTATTAGGTATGTGTATGCAGGGGGGAGTGTACCCAAGACCATGTATTGGGTTGGCAGACAATGGTCATAGAAGTGTGTTTGTATGATCTAAATTTCCAGGTGTATAGAAGAGCTGACAAAGGACAAGGTTGTAGTCATTCTTGGTCACAGCCAGCTACCCAGATGGACCGAGTAGTTGAACCTGTGGGCTTGAGACCATAGTCACAGGGGACATCAAGCTCAACTGGCATAAAATACTACACAAAACATTGTTCCACCTCTTACTTTGGCAAGAAGTTACTGGGATCTTAAAAGCTTGCAAGCTGCCATCTAGATGCAACGATGGATCTCTCCTCATCCAGAGCAAAGAAGAATGAAGAAAACCAAAGATTCATGGAAACAATTAGTCCAAGTGAGTGGTACACCATGTGCTCAGCCTATAAAACTATGAGACCAGAAGAAGTAGATGATGCCTGGCTACCACTGTCAAGCACTAGGAGGGGGATCTCTGTAGGAGATCCCAGATAGAGAGGGAGAACAATGTGGAACAAAACTCAAAATCATTTGGAAAAAAAAAAAAAGGGACCAGGTTTGCTGGTCTGGTAGAGCCTGATGGAACCACTGAGACTATGGTCCCTAGCTGCCCTTCAGGTCTGGAATTGAACCCACACCTGGTGGCTTCCAGCCAAACAAAAAACAGGCATATGAGTTGGACATTTACCTGTGGTAGATACACTCCTTGAAGAGAACAATCATGGGAGAAAGAAGGGCTGTTTATGCACAGGAACACAGCTCAGGGGGCAGGAGGGCATGGAGGGATGGACACAGGGAAGAGATAACTATCAGGAGGAAGTGGGAGGGGAGCTGTTGCATTTTGGTAAATTGTAGTCAATGTCATGAGACAAAGTGTGTGTGAACTGCTGTATGGAAAGTGAATTTGCTCTGTAAATTTTCACCCAAATCACAATAAAAAGAAAGAAAGAAAAACTATATAAAGCATAATAAAAATGCAAGATACGCTTGTTAAAAAAAAAAAAAAAATCACCTGTAGTTTCCACATGGAGCTCTTGTGATCCAGAAGTATCTGAGAATCTGGTTAGGTATCCATAGTATAAGTGAGGTGGGTAAGGGACTATAAGATGTGCCAGGGTTAAATAACAGTCACACCCAGACCTTGGAGGGGTATGTAATGTGAGGAGGAGCCCAGGGTAGTATGGGTGAGTCAGAGAAGGCAAGCAGAGAGCAGATACCATAACTTCACTTAAAATGCCAGTAATGCTGGGAGCAACTGGGGGATAGGAATTGAAGGAGTATAAGACATTGCTGCCCATGGCACAGGAATTGCCCTCTGCTACAAGGTCAGACAAGCCTATAACAACCCTCATACATACCCCCAGGTACCTACCATCTTGGAGCTTAAAATGTGAGGAATTTGACAAGCTGAGCATTTCTTTTCTTAGGCAGACTAACATCACTTAAAGGGACTGCTTAAGTTATTGAATCAGACTTAATTTAAACCAAGTGGGATTTAAAAGTTAATTATTTTTACTCTTTACCAGCAGGTGGGAACCCAGAAAGGAGGCTGAATTAGAAAATAAAGGGGCTACATTTCCCCTGTACTTCCAAGGTGTACTGTTAAATGCACAGTTCTGCTAAATACATTTAAAAATCAATTATAATACAAATTATTAAATGCTATGAAAAGCAGCATCAACCCAGCTGATGTAATTGCTATATTGGATCAAACCTATAGAGCATGCAGCCCTGGAGTTGGTCTTCTAAGTGAAACCTGGGAACATCTGCTGAGAGGTAGAGTGTATGGTTGATCCCACTATGTCAGCTCCGAAGTGAAAGGTGTTTCCCGTAATATGACCAGTTTCTCATGTGTATTTGACATTCATTGATTTCTCCAGCTCTTCTTGAATGTGTTCATCCACTCACACCACCCTTTGGAGGCTGTAAGTCTCTGCAGAGGGTATTTCTGAAAGTTCTTTTTGTTATTATCCAATTGTTGAGGAAAGGAAAGAGTAAGCTATCTGTGTGTCCCCTCTTCAAATGTGTTTTCCCCCTTTGGGAAAAACAGAATCCAAGGACAGATTTATGTTCAATACTTGAACAGTAAGTAGTTTGACTTGGCTCAGACTGAGTGGCACAAGTGGTTTGTGATTAGCTGCTAACAGACAGGTTGGTGGTTTGAACCCACTGAATGGCTCTGTGGAAGAAAGGCATGGTGATCTGATTTCACAAAGATCACAGCCAAGAAAATCCTATATAATAGCTCTACTCTGTAACGCATGGGGTTGCCATGAATTGGGTGTGACTCGACTGCAACAAACAACAGCAATAACAATTGGGCTCAGAATGGCTCAAAAACCAATTTTGTACTAATCAGCACAACCAGTTCTTTCCCCAACCCCTGGAAAAACCTCAGACAGAACTCATGACTTTTTTGGTCTCTCTGAAGTAGACTAAGTCCTTGGTCAGTAATTCAAATATCTACATCCCTGTCATAATAAAAACTTCAATAACAACTTCATGGTAGATCTTGCCACCCTCCCCAAGTTTGGGCTGGCTGCAAGCAGAGAAGGAAAGGGAAGTAGTCATTTGCTTTACCTTTTTCCCTTTGACACTTCAACTCCTCCTCTCCCCAAATTGCTAATGGAGGGAGAAGAGGTATGTTGTTGTTGTTAGGTGTCATCAAGTCGACTCCAACTCATAGCGACCCTATATACAACAGAATGAAACACTGCCTGGTCCTAGACCAGTCTCACAATCCCTGCTATACCTGAGCCCATCGTTGCAGCCACTGTGTCAAGCCATCTTGTTGAGGGTCTTCCCCTTTTTCATCGACCCTCCACTTCACCAAGCATGATACCCTTCTCCAGGGAATGGTCCCTTTTGACAACATGACCTAAATAAGTGAGATGAAGTTTGGTCACTCTTGCTTCCAGGGATCATTTCAGCTGAACTTCTTCCAGGACAGATTTGTTAGTTCTTTTGGCAGTCCATGGTACTTTTAGTATTCCTCGCCAACACCACAACTCAAAAGCACCAACTCTTCTTCTGTTTTCCTTATTCATTGTCCTGTTTCCACATGCCTATGAGGCAACTGAAAACACCATGGCTTAAGTTAGATGCATCTTAGTCTTCAAAGAGACATCTTTGCTCTTCAGCACTTCAAAGAGGTTATTTGCAGCAGATTTGCCCAGTGTAATACGACGTCAGATTTCTTGACAGTTGCTGCCATTGATATTGATTATGGAAATCTTTGGCAACTTCAATATTTTCTCCATTTATCATGATGCTGCTTATTGGTTCAGTTGTGAGGATTTTTGTTATCTGTATGTTGAGGTGTAATACGTACTGAAGACTGTAGTCTTTAATCTTCATCAGTATGTGCTTCAAGTCATCTTCACTTTCAGCAAGTAAGGTTGTGTCATCTGCATATCACAGGTTGTTACTGAGTCTTCCTCCAATCCTGATACCACGTTCTCCTTCATATCGTCCAGTTTCTCAGATTATTTGCTCAGCATACAGATTGAATAATCATGTTGAAAGGATACAACCCTGACACACACCCTTCCTGATTTTAAACCATGCAGTATCCCCTTGTTCTGTTCAAATGACAACCTCCTTTTTTATGTACAGGTTCCTCATGAGCACAATTAAGCATTTTACAATTCCCATTCTTCTCAATGTTATCCACAATCTGTTATGATCCATACAGTCAAAATGCAAGCTGGATTTGGAAGAGGACATGGAACAAGGGATATCATTGTTGATGTCAGATGGATCTGGGCTGAAAGCAAAGAATACCAGAAAGATATGTACTTGTGTTTATTGACTATGCGAAAGCAGTTGATTGTGTGGATCATAAATTATGGATAACATTGAAAAGAATGGGAATTCCAGAACACTTGATTGTGCTCAAGAGGAACTGGTACATAGACTAGGAGGCTGTCCTTTGAACAGAACAACAGGATACTGCATGGTTTAAAATCAGGAAGGGTGTGTGTCAGGGTTGTATCCTTTCACCATACTTATTCAATCAGTATGCTGAGCAAATAATTCAAGAAACTGGACTATATAAAGAAGACTGTGGAATCAGGCTTGGAGGAAGACTCTTTAACAACCTGCAATATGCTGATGACACAACTTTGCTTGCTGAAAGTGAGGATGACTTGAAGCACTTACTGATGAAGATTAAAGACTACAGTCTGCAGTATGGATTACACCTAAATATAAAGAAAACAAAAATCCTCACAATTGGACCAATAAGTAGCATCACAATAAATGGAGAAAAGATCAAAGCTATCAAAGACTTCATATTACTTAGCTCTACAATCAACACCAATGGAAGCAGCAGTCAAGATATCAGGTGACATATAGCATTGGGCAAATCTGCTGCAAAAGACCTCTTTCAAGTGATGAAGAGCAAAGGTAACTCCTTGAAGACTAAGGTGCACCTGACACAAGCCATGGTATTTTCAATTGCCTCATATGCTTGTGAGAGCTGGACAATGAATAAGGAAGATCAAAGAAGAGATGATGCTTTTGAGTTGTTATGCTAGCAAAGAACACTCAAAGTACCATGGACTGCTAAAAGAACGAACAAATCTGTCCTGGAGGAAGTGCAGCCAGAATGCTCCTTGGAAGAGAGAAGGGCCAGACTTTATCTCACCTACTTTGGTCATGTAAGAAAGGACCATTCCCTGGAGAAGGATATCATGCTTGGTAAAGTGGAAGGTCAGTGAAAAAGCAAAGGCCCTCAACAAGATGGATTGACACAGTGGCTGTAATGATATGTTCAGGTGTAGAAGGGATTGTGAAGCTGGCACAGTATCGGGCAGTGTTTCGTTCTGCTGTACGTAGGGTCACTATGAGTTGGAGCTGACTCGACCACACCTAAGAACAACAACAACATTGCCTCTTTCCACAGATAAAGTCAATCTGTTTCCTGTGTATTCCACATGTATAGCTGCCCTTTATGTTGTTGAAAAAAAGGTATTTGTAATGAAAAAGTTGTTGGTCTTGCAAAATTCTATCATGCAATCTCCAGCATCATTTCTATCACCAAAGCCACATTTTCCATCTACTGGTTATTCTTCTTTATTTCTAGCCTTTTCACTCCAATCACCAGTAATAATCGATACATCTTGATGGCATGTTTGATCAATTTCAGACTGCTAAATGTGGTAAAATTCTTTAATTTCCACATCTTTGACTTTAGTAGCAGTTGTAGTGGTGTAGTGCCTAAGGCACTTGACTGCTAACCAGAAGCCTGGAGGTTCAAACCCACCAGCCACTCCTCGGAAGGAAGATTGGCCAATCTACTTCTGTGGTGATACTGCCTCAGAAACCCAAGGAGGGGTTGCTATGAGTTGGATCTGACTCGATGGCAGTGAGTTTGGTTTTTTTGACTTTAGTGGTTGGTGCATAAATTTGAATAATAGCAGTATTAACGGGTCTTCCTTGTAGGCATATGGATATCATGCTATCACTGACAGCACTGTACTTCAGGCAAGATCTTGAAACATTCTTTGTGATGATGAATGCCACACCATTCCTCTTCAATTTGTTATTCCCAGCATAGTAGATCATATGGTGGTCTGATTCAAACTGGGCAAAACCAATCCATTTAGCTCACTCATGCCTAAGATATTGATCTTTATGCCTTCCATTTCATTTTATTATTATTATTATTAGGATTTGGGTGAAGATTTACAAAGTAAATTCACTTTTCATACAGCAGTTCACATATACTTTGTCTCATGTCATTGACCAAAATTTACAATGCAGCAGCTCCCCTC
>NW_006921740.1:4714972-4760005 GCF_000298275.1 Orycteropus afer afer
TCACGCAAATTCTTCTGCTAGTTGGAGTTTAGTCCAAATCTGCATCCTTTCCTTCAAGGCTCAGGGGTCCAAGATTATCTTCTGTGTCTGTATTAATTGGTTTCCCTTTTCTTTGTTGAAGAGGGTCTGTGCAATCCTTCTGCCTAGTCTGCCATCTTGCCCCGCCTCTTCCATTTCATTTTTGACAACTTCCAATTTTCCTACATTCCTATTTTGTACATTCCATATTTTGATTATTAACTGATGTTTGCAGCTGTTTCTTCCCATTTTGAGTCATCCCACATCAGCAAATGGATGTCCCAAAAGCTTTACTCCATCCACGTCATTAAAGTCAACTGTACCTTGAGGAGATAGCTTTTCCCCTGACCCCTCCAACCTGAGGGGCCCATCTTCTGGCTCTATATTAGAAATGTTTCAGGGCTATTCATAAAGTTTTCCAGTACTATATCAGACAGTGTTTCACTGCTATTCTTAAGGTTTTCACTGGCCAATACTTTTGAGTAGTGGATGGCCCCTTCCTTCTTCCAAGTCTGTCTTAGTCTGGAAGCTCTGCTGAAACCTGCCCACCATGCGTGATGCCTTTAGTATTTGAAATACCGGTGGCATAGCTTCCAGCCATACAACAACATGTAAGTCTCCACAATATGACAAGTGGTGAAGCAGAGGTATAGGGAGTAGGCAAGTTCTTACTTGACCAGTACTACTATAAGCCAGCATTTGCTCCCTGGCCCTGGCAGGTATTTAAACCTGACTCTTTTATGTGTGGGTTCTTTGGAAAGCAGTTAGGTATTCAGATACCAGTACAAGCTGTCTTGAGTGGACTCACTCCTACTCATGGCAATCTCTTGTTGTCAGAGTACGTGTGCCATACGGTTTTCAATGGCTGAATTTTTTGGAAGTAGATTGTCAGCCCTTTCTTCTGAGGCACTTCCAGGTGGACTTAAATCTCTAGCTTTTCTGTTGCAAGCCAAGTGCTTAACCACTGGCACCAACCAGTGACTCCAAATATTCAGATTCATGAGGTCAAATGTATCTTGACTGATGCTCACGCTGAATCCCTAGGATCTGTAATAAGTAAGAGGAGTGGGGGAGAAACAGTCTAGGCCTGGGAAAAAGACCTGGATCAACCCCCAGTCAGGAAGTGAGCCTTTTCCTGTGTCTGCATAGTTAGCACTTACTGAGCATATTTTACTAGAACCTGGATTAAAGGACAAGCCTTGGAAGTTAAATTATGACTGAATGGATAGTGAAAGAACTCTGGATAGATTTAGCTTCTCAGAAGTACATGTTTCCATTTCAAAGGGGGGTAAAACCTGAAACCAAGGAAACATTCCAGAAGTTGTGAGTCTGAAAGCCTTCTCTTAATCACTCCATTCCCACCCCGGACATTTATATAAACCTAAGAGTAAGAACCCAGGCACCTATTACTTCTCTTCCCTAGGAAAATTGGCTTACCCTAGAGAGCAAAGGTTTTCTCCCTTTCTTAGGAAGGGAGGGAGACAGCTGCCTCTCACACATAGACTCCTGGATTCATAACTTGGAGGTAAGAGGTGTCCCTCTCCTGCATACGGAACCAAGTTGTTGTTGTTGTTAGATGTCATCAAGTCGGTTCCAACTCCTAATAACCCTATGCAACAGAATGAAACACTGCCCTTTCCTGTGCCAAATCTTTGCTATGTTTGAGCCCACTATTGCAGTTGCTGTGTCAATCCATTGCATTGGGGTCTTCCCCTTTTTTGCTGACCCTCTACTTTATCTTGATATCCTTCTCCAGGGAATGATCCCTTCTGACAACATGGCCAAAGTACATGAGACGAAATCTGGCCATTCTTGCTTCTAAGGAGCATTCTGGTTGTGCTTCTTTCAAGACAAATCTTAGAAGAAGTACAGAACCAAGTAGTAAGTGATAATAATTTGGATCTCTGCTCCAGAAATTTCATGTGTGCATTAAGAATAATATAAGTAATTATAGGTATTTGAAACTTATCAGTCATGAAATAGGCCTGTGCATGTCCTTCACTGGAGAACATGTGACCTGGTTGCTCAAAAGGCTAATGTAAACTAGACCATGCTAATATACATTGAGTGTGCAACCCGTTACAGTACATTGCCATCAAATCAATTCCAATTCATAATGACCCTACAAGGCAGAGAAGAACTGCCCCATAGGGTTTCCAAGGCTGGTGGGTTAAGCCAACCACTTAACTACTGCGCTCCCAGGCCTCCTTTGCAGAAAGAGCAAGGGAAATATATCCCTGCACTCAGCCTTGATCTGACGCCATCATTTCTGGGTACAAAGTTTAATATGAAATTAGAGAAACTGGAGTGTATCTAGGACAGAGGAGGCAGCCATGTGAGTGTTGGGCTTGGAGACAATGTCACGTGAGCAAAGGTTGCAGGATCTGGGGTATTTAGTGAAGAGTCACTGCAGGTATGAGGGAAAAGGTATATTTTCTTTTCACTGCTCAGACCACACTACTCATACTGATGGAAAGGCAGATTTTAGCTTCTTTCTAAAGAAGACTTTTTCTAACAAAGATGTTCAGCATTACAATGAGCTGCTTTGGAAAGCAGTGAGTTCTCTTGTCATTGGAAGTATTTAGATAGTAGCTAGGATAGCCATCTGTTGCAAAGGATACAGAGGAAATCTGCTTCATGTGGGCGGTTGTATAATTGGCGGTTTAGGTTTCTGGCAAGTCTATGTCTCCACAAAGTTTAATTGATCACCATCTGACTCTTCTCTGCTTTGGCCACTGGCCAGTCAAGTTCCCTCCTTTTACAGTCCTGGCCAAATTAAAAGGTTGTTTTCTTGTTTTTTGTTTTTTTAAAACTTCCAGAGTTCAAATCAGGGCTCTTTCACTCACTTTGTGACTTCTGGTAAATTTCTTAGCCTCATGTGTGAAATGAGGATACCAATACTTCCTACCACATGGGGTTATTATGAAATAGTCCATGTAAAGTATGGATCATATAAAGCAGCACTTAGAACAGAGCCTAGCAGACACTCAACATATGATGTCTATCATTTATTTGTAACAGCTTAGATTATTGTCTTTCTCCACCTTGTACCTGGCTACCTACTTATCCTTCACATTTCAGTTTTCATTTACAAAACAAAGAAACCAGTGCCCCTCAGATCAATTTCCACTCATGGTGACCTCATGTTTGTCAGAGAACTATGCTACATAGGGTTTTATTTTATAGATATGTATATGCACACATGGGAGCTCTGGTAGCATAGTGGTTAAGGCACTTGACTGCTAATCAGAAGGTTGGTGGTTCAAACCCACCAACCACTCCTCAGAAGGGAGATGGGGCAATCTACTTCCATAGTGATACTGCCTTGGAAACCCAAGGAGGGGTCACTACGAGTCGGGTCCGACTCAATGGCACATAACAACAACATATACACATATATATGTATATATAGTTCATTTTATATTTGTTATTGTCCAGAGGGTTTTCAACGGCTGACCTTCTGGAAGTAGGTTACCAGACCTCTCGTCTGAGGCACATCTGGGCGGACTCAACCTCCCACTTTCTGGTTAGCAGTTGAGCATGTTAGCCATTTGCACACCCAGGGACTTCCCAGTTTTTATTTACTTGCCTCTTATTTTCAGTTAGTTTGAGTCTTTTCATATGGGCAAGATCCATTTGATGGTTTAAGTTTTTAAACCTCAGTCCATTTTTAAATTATTTAAAAATAATAATTTATTATTATTTATTAGTCTTTTTATTGTCTATTTGTAGGAGCTCTTTATACATTAGGCCTATCATGTGAGTTGTAAATATTTTTCCCAGTTTATTCCTTTGTCTTTTGACCATAGTATTTCTGATATGTAGAAGGTTCCTTATTTTTTTTATGGAGTAGTGTTTATCAGTATTTTTATTCCTGAACAGCCATCAATAATCACTATTCCTATTGACTTCAAAAATTGATTAAAAATTGTAATTCCTTGCATTAGAGAATTCCTGATGTCTTCATAGAAAACACACACCAAAAAACTGCTACATCATCAAGATTCTTCAACACTGTGCATTGTAAAGTGACCCTTCCTTGTGACTGATTTTCCAATGTCTCTGCTGGTAAAGAACAGTTTGTCATAATATCTGATCATTCATGAAGCTTGAATGTCTTTTGTAGCCAAGTCACTGTGGCTCCAGACAGACTGGAACTACTGCAATCATTATCCTTATCCACCAGAAATTATCAGATTGCCAGCCAGACCATACACTTGTAGCAACAGGAGAATTGAGTTGTTCCTGCATAAATAAAAGGACTTGAATTCACTACCAATAATATTGATATTTTTAACCTCTGGACCAATCACTGGAGGGAGGTAACTGTGCTACACTGGAAAGAATACCATACTTTAAATATCAAGGCCTGGTTCATTCAGTTCAATCCAACTCACCTCAATCTACAATTCCTGGTCTTGTGTTTAAGTGCCAGACACTCTACTTGCAAAGAAGAACACATTAGTCTTCTAAGGTACAAAGAACGTATTAGTCTTTTTGTACCTAAAAGAGCTCAGTCTGATGGAGGAACAGGAAAGTAAGTGATTACAGTCCAGTTAACAACATTCAGATATACAGAACATGTTTCGAAAACACAGAGGAGAAACCTTAAAAAGGAACGTCAATAAATCTCTGTTAAGTTTCTCCCACACATTGCCTGCATACAACCAGCTGCTTCTGGATATTTCTATATCACCTCAAGTCCCTTGTATCACAAACCAAGCTTACCATCGGCCTCCTCTTCCCCACACACTCCCGCTGTCCTTCTGATTGTACCTTCACTGTGTCTGTACACCGGCACATTCTCAGCCTCTGAGACTCAAAACTGTGCCATTTACCTGGATTCCTTCCACTTCACTCGTAAAGTTTGGTCTGTCATTAAACCCTGCCCCATTCTTCCTTTGTAGTGTTTCTCCCACCTTCCTTCAGGCCTTTATCACCTGATTCAAATGATCTCCTCACTACTGTACTAAATAACATTATTTTCTGAACCAGCCTTCTGCTATTGTTATTAGCTGCTATCAAAGTGATTCTGACTCATGGCAACCCCATGTGTGCAGAGCAGAACTACTCCATAGGGTTTTCAAAGAAGATTGAAAGAAGCTTGTCAGGCCTGTCTTCTGAGTTGCCTCTGGGTAGGTTCAAATTGCCAACCTTTTGGCTAGCAGTTAAGCATTTAACAATTTGCACCACCCAGGTACTCCATCCTTTTACTACCCAGATTAAGTTTTTACCTAAACAAATTTCATTATGTGATTTTTCCAGTTTAAACTATTTAAATCACTCTCCATTATTTATTGCATAAAATCAAGCTCTGAAGTCTAATCTTGTGAGTTTCTTAGTCATCTGACTTCAGTTTTCATTCCGATTCTTGTCATCACCTGTGCCTTCTGTTCATCCCGTCCTGCCAGTCTGTGGTCTTTACTGTTACTGAAGCAACCATGCTTCCCATCAGTATCTTTCCCATTGTGCTGTCTCCTCTCCTCTTTTTCTCCCTTCCCCAAACCTCTCTTCCTCTTATTTACTCATCCAAGTTCTAGTTTGTTCAAGCTCCAACACCAAGTCCCACCTGTTCAAAGAAACTGAGTGGTTGCTCTAGTGCTCAGAGCATTTCTTAACAAATTTCTGAACTCCTGTGACACTTATTCTGTGGCACCAAGTGGTGCTTAAACATGCATAATGGAGTTCTATCACACAGGCATTGCACTTTTACAAATTCAACAAAATGCTCTCAGCCAAGAAACACAGAAATAAGGAGGAAGAAAAAACACAATTTGAATATTTTGGGCAGCTCTGCCCACTATTTTACTTTGGCACCCCCCCCCCCCAGGAAATTGAGATAGAGGACATAATTCTGCTCTTCACTAAGTCAATCATGATTTCCTTATGCTTCTGGAAAGTGAGCATCTCCTCACTCTGAATGTGATTCTAGTGTTTAAAGATATATATTGGATAATATATGAAATTCGTCCCATAGGCTGACTTTAGAATCTCAGTTTCAATAAAATACTATGTCATATTTCAGTGTAAGACAACGGCAGAATGATGCTTTTATATTTCATTGAAATCACCTGGACCTCATCTTTCTTTTACTCCAACCACAGCCAAATAAATAAATAAATAAGGTTGAAAAGTTCATGGCGTTTAAGTAAAATGAAAAAGCAGAGAAAGGGAGGGAGGAAAGAAAAAGAAAAATGAAAAGCTATTATGCAAGTGTAAGGCTCTAGGATATTTGATATAGTCTTTCATCTATCTGCTCCCTCAGACTACGAAAAATATCAAGAGCCAGGAGTATAATAGGTTGAATGTTGTGTGGTTGCTGTTGTAAGTTGCCATCGGTCAATTCCACCTCATGGAAACTCCATGTGTGCAGACTAGGACTGCTCCACAGGGCTTTCAAGGCTGTGACCTCTCAGAAGCAGATTGCCAGATGTGCCTTGTGAAGCACCTCTGGATGCGTTCGAATGGCTAACCTTATATGTATTAGTTGAGTCTTTAATCGTTTGTGCCACCTAGGTTGAATAGTGGCCCCCAGAAAAGATATATTCATGTCCTAACTCCCAGAACCTGTGAATGTTACCTTTTTTGGAAAAAGAGTTTGTGCAGCTATAATTAAATTAAGGATTTTTAGATGAAGAGAGCTTTCTGTGTTATCCAGGTGTGTGTGTGTGGGGGGGGTTGCTAAATTCAATAACAGGTGTACCTTATAAGAGACAGACAAGGAAGATTTGAGAGACACACAGAAGAAAAGGCCATGTGAAGATGAAGGCAGAGGTCAGGGTTATGTGGCCACAGACCAAGAACCTCCAGAGGGAGTGAAGCCCTGCTCACACCAAGATTTGGACTTTTGGCCTCTGGAACTGTGAGATGATAAATTTCTGTTGTGTAAAGCTTTAGATTGTGGCCATTTGGTACAATAGACCTAGGAAATTAATACAAGGAGGAAAACTAAGTAGGGGCCAGGTGGACTTAATGAATTAGCACCCAAGTTCAGAGCCTAAGAAATTCCCACCCTCCACATCCCACACTCTGAGCCAAGCAAGTGCCAAAAAGCTGCCAGGAGACAGGTTAGTCTATGCACTTATATCACCTCTGCCTAGGAGATTTATCAGTTGTCTTTCTCATTGTTGATGCCCAGGAGAAATGATGCCTATCTAAGCCCACAAAGTTTGCTCAGGTTGCAATGGATCCATCCTGTCGATGGAGCCCTGCAGGGAACACCTGCAGAATACTGGGGAAAAAGAGGGCAAAGACAGAACTAGATGGAACCAGGAATCCCTAGGTGAGGTAAACTGTTAGCACTCAGCTGCTGATCAAAAGGCTGGAGGTTCAAGTCTGCCCAGAGGCACCTCAGAAGAAAGGCCTGAGGACCTACTTCTAAAAACCCAGGCACTGAAAACCCTGTGAAGCACGTTTCTTCTCCGACACATGTGGATCACCACTAGTCAGAGCTGCCTCCAGGACAATGGGTTTCTTTTTCTGATGGAATCAGCTCAAAATTTCCTACAGAGCAGAACCATGAGAAACCCATCACCAAAGACAACCTTGTTCTTAGCTCCACCTCCATTTCCACTTCCTGAGGTTCCTGGGCCTTTTGAGGTTTCTGCAGAGTAGTTGGGTAGCTTCTTAGCTTTTCCCACTGCTGGTTGGAATTCAGACTTTTCAGCGTTGAGAAATCAGTTTCCAGCTGTCCAGAGGCTTTCCAGCTGCCAAAATTTTATTGCCATTGGTTCCTCTCCTATTCTCTTTGTCCTAAGGCCTTTTTTAGTAAGTTCCTTAAAAATCCCTTTACTGTCATTTCAGTAAGGTGTAGGTGAGAGGGCACTGAAGTTAATGTATATACTCTTTTGGTTCTCTAGTGCTACTCTAACAGGAAATACCCCAAATGGTTGGCTTTAACAAACGGATTTATTCTCTTACAATTTAGGAGGCTAGAAGTCTGAGTTCAAAGTGCCAGCTCTAGGGGCTGGGGGAAAGCCCTTCAACTTGGGTCTTCAGATCTGCCTCTTGCTCCCAGCCCACTAGAGCTGCAGGCTTCTCTTAACTCAGGCAGCTGCTGGCTGCTGAGGCTAACAAACCCAAGACCAACAAGTAAAATGGCACAGTCCCAAGATTATTAAACAACACTGCAGGCCACTTGTTCAAGTCCAGAAACAGTCTGAAGACTGGCAGACCATATGGCAGGCCACTGAGATTAAGATTCAACCAAATGCAGGATCCAGATGTGGCAAAAAGCTCAAGACCTTTCTCCAAGTGTCTTCTTATATACTGGGAGCAGACCACATCTCTAAGGCAGCTACTCAGCTGTTTACAGTAGATTCCACCATGGAGTTGATTACCAGTCTCATCATGGGGAATAACTATATCCAGCTGCCCAGCCACTCAACCAGGCCCAGCCAAGTTGACACATAACCTTAGCTACCACATACTTACCATGTCATCTTCAACTAGAATGATGCAGGAATAATCTAATGAACTTTTTATCTGAGTATTTGTCTCTTGATTCCATTCTGGAAAATTCTTAGCTGTCTGTCTTCAAACATTGCTTCTCTGTCACTACCAATTTAGCATCTTAAAACAGCACATGTTTATTTTCTCACAGTTCCTCTAGGGCAACATTCCACATAGGCTCAACTGGCTCCTCTGTTCCTGGTCTCACAAGGCAGAGATTAAGGTGTCAGCTAGCGTGAAGGGTCTGGGGGAGGAACTGATTCCTCACTCATTCAGGTTATTGGCAGGAGTTTAATCCCTTGCTGCCATAGGTTTGAGGTTCTCATTGCTTTACTGGCTGTCAGCTGGGGACCTCTCATAGCTCCTTTGGGCCACCTGCATTCTTCATCACATTGTCCCCTCCATTTCCAGATCAGCAACAGCACCATCACGTCCTTCTCACCCTTCAAATCTCATTGCTCTTTCTGCCACATCTCTCTTCTGTCTCCTGAGAACGGTTTTTTTGCTTTTAGTATCTCATGTGATTACATTGGGCCCACCCAGATAATCCAGGATAATCCACCTTAAAGTTTATAACCTTGATTACATCTGCAAAGTCCCTATTGCCATGTAACATAACATATCCACAGGTTCCAGGAATTAGGGTGTGGACAACTTTAGGGAGCTATTCTGCCTACTGCTATCATCTGCAGTGCCTTTGTGAAGCCTCTCAAGCTATTATGCATATGCTTTCACTTCTTTTGCGTGTATTTTATTTCTTTACACTGGGTTTTAAGTGATTCTCAAATTCTTTTAACTGTATCTAAAGAGCTGTGGTGGCATAGTGGGTAAGAAATCTGGCTGCTAGCCAGAAAGTCAGTGGTTCAAACCCACCAGCTGCTCCACAGGAGGAAGGTGAGGCAATCTATTTCTGTAAAGATCTACAGCCCTGGAAACCCAATTGGGGTCACTATGAGTCAGGGTTGATTCGATGGCAATGGATTTTTGGTTTTGATAATTTATAGTTAGGAGCTCTGGTGGTATAGTGGTTAAGGCACTTGGCTGCTAACCAAAAGGTCAATGGTTTGAACCTACAGCCACTCTGCGGAGGAAAGATGAGGCAGACTGCTTCCGTAAAGATTTACAACCTTGGAAACCCAATGTGGGGTCGCTATGAGTTGGAATTGACTCTATGGCAGTGAGTTTGGTTTTTGGTTTACTCCACAGTTAATCCAATTTAATAATTTTAAAAATATGCATGACAATACTTTTACTTTCCAAGTCTTCTGATTAGTTCTCTTTCATGTCCATACGATCTTCTTTCATTTAATAATTTTTGTTATTTTTAATGGCAATTATTCCTTCATCCATTTAGACCAGTGCTTCTCAGCCAGGCGTGATTTTGCTCCTCCAGGGACTATTTGGCAATATTTGGAGACATTTTTGATTGTCCCAACTGGGGGGATACTACTGGTAGGTAGTGGGTAGGAGCCAGGGATGTTGCTGAACATTGTACAATGCACAGGAGTATACTCCATAGCAAAGACTTAGCCAGCCCCAAATGTCAATAGTGCCAAGGTTAAGAAACCTTGATCGACATCATGTTAAACATATTTCATTTTAAAGACTTGTGAGATCCTGTCCTTAATTTAATTTCATCTGGAGAGAATTCATGCTCATTTTGTTGGATATTGTTGTTAGCATTCAATTTCTTCATTGTTTTGGCATATTGCTTTGCAGGCTCATTTTCAGCGAGAGGTTTTTGGTTTTTTTCTTTATTTCTTTCTTTCTCTTTCTATCCGGCTCTCTCTCCTTCCTGTTATCAGTTTTGAAGGTGTCTTACTGAAAGAATACTGAAAGTACCATGGCCTGCCAGAAGAACTAACAAATCTGTCCTGGAGGAAGTACAGCCAGAATGTTCCTTGGAAGCGAGAATGGCCAGACTTCGTCTCGCTTATTTTGGTCATGTTGTAGGAAGGGACCATTCCCTGGAGAAGGATATCATGCTTGATAAAGTGGAGGGTCAGTGAAAAAGGGGAAGGCCCTCAAAGAGATGGATTGACACAGTGGTTGCAACGATGGGCTCTAGTGTAGCACGTATGGTGAGGCTGGCACGGGACTGGGCAATGTTTTGTTCTATTGTTCATGGGGTCACTATGAGTCAGAGACAACTCTATGGCACCTAACAACAACAACAACAGAGGATCTCTGATCCCCAATAAAGAGCCACATCTCACAAAGGCATTTCAGGGCTCCTCCCATGGTGATACTGCTCACCAGAAGGCTGGCAGTTCAAACCCACCAGCCACTCCTCGGAAGGAAGGTTCGGCAATCCTACTTCCATAGTGATACTGCCTCGGAAACCCAAGGAGGGGTCGCTATGAGTTGGGGCCGACTCGACGGCAAACAACAACAACAACAAACCCATGGTGGTATTGGAGTACTAAAGACTCTATACCCACCACTTATCTGTCAGTTTGTCTTACTGTGGTGGTTTGCATGTGACTGTGATGTTGGAAACTGTGCCACCAGTATTTTAAATACCAGCAGGGTCAGCCATGGTGGACAGGTTACAGCAGAGCTTCCAGACTAAGATAGACTAGGAAGAAGGACATGGCCAGGTCCACTTCTGAGAAACTGACAACTTTATGAGTAGCAGTGAAGGATTGTCTGATACGGTCCCAGAAGATGAGCCCCTCAAGTTGAAAGGCACTCAAAATATGACTGACACGGTGGCTGTGATGATGGGCTCCAGCATAGCAATGACTGTGAGGGTGCTGCAGCACCAGGCAGTGTTTTGTTCTGCTGTCCTTAGGGTTCCTTTGAGTTGGAACCAATTTGATGGCACTTAGCAACAACAGAGTCTGGACAGCAGGGTCAATGCTGTTGCCACACTGTCTGTTTGCTCCTGCCTCCCTAGCTCTTCAACTTGCTCAAAGCCCTAGACTATGATGGTGGGCAGCAACATTTGTTTTGTTTTCCTTCCCAGATTCTTTTGTGTGCCAGGGATCCTGTTTCAAGCTTTGGAGTCGAGCAGCGAGCCTGACTTTGTTCTTCCACATCACTTGGTGCACTTAAATTTCCCTTTATCTCACACACACAAAAAACCTCTAGCGCCACCATCTGCTTCTGCTCAGGAGCCAAGATGCCCCTGGGTGCAGTCCCACTCACCTTTTTGCATTCCTGTTTTGTTTTTATTTTTATATTTTCTAATTGCTTTGTGTTTGGAGCAAAGAGAAATTAAAGAGTCATCTTGACTGGATTGCTATTCCAGAGCCATTTTGCTACATTATTAATTTATTTATTATTACCTCTTTTCAGGAAAGATGTTAGTTTTCCCCCCTCCCCCAAAAAGTGCATTTAACTGTAAATGTACAAAATGTCATATACAAGTCATCTATAGAATGCAACTCACTGCCTCCAGAAATTCCATAAAATAACTTAGTAAAGCATGCAAAAAAAGGGGGGCATACAAACCGAAAATGTTAAAGCAATATAAGAATGTGTGGTAAGTTATTCACTATCCACAAAACAGTCACATGGCATACAAAAAGTAAGTACATTTTCAGAGTGGAAGGCCCACGTGAAAGGAAAATAGTAAACAGGCAGGAATCCAGGTATTTTCTGACTATCTAGGAGCTCTGGTGACGTAGTGCCTAGGCATTGGACTGCTAACCAGCTGGCTGGCGGTTCAAACCCAGCAGCCACTCCTCCTCGGAAGGAAGGTTGGGCAAAGCCACTCCTCAGAAGGAAGGTTGAGCAATCTACTTTCTAGTGATATCGCCTCAGGAACCCAAGGAGGGATCCCTATGAGTCGGATCTGACGTTTTTTTTTTTGTTTGTTTTTTAAGACTATTTCAGGCTGTGGAATTTTAGAACTTGTTCATGTGTTTTCCATATGTAAGCAGGATCTCTATAGCCAGTTTATTTGAACTGAATTTCATTTACAAATATTTGTTCCATAGATGCTAGAGAAACAACTGAGTAAATTGCTGAGTCAAGGAATTCAAGGTTTGTTTTTTTTTTTTTTCCCCCTCGGAGAAGGGGAAGGAAACACATAAACAATTATGTTTGGATGGGATGAGTTTCATAGTGTGCCTCTACACAGCGTTATGGGGACACAAGTGTGGGGGCAAAAATTCAATGCATTGGATGACTGTCGTAAAAGAAAAATGGCAAACATGATCTTTAAACTGGGGATTAAGGGGTGCGGTAGGCGTTCACCTTGTAGGTGAGGGCTAATCTACTGAAGGGACCAGGACGCCGGGGGTAAGGGATTGAATATCTGCATTTCTAACTTGCACATAGTAGGTGACAACACTTGATAAGAGGATTCCACCTCAAATACAACCGGATGTTAAGGCTTGCCGGCCGCGGATCTCGTCCGCCAGGGGGCGCCGTGGCCTCGTGATGTCCTGAGTTTCCGGGCACCGGTTCCCAGCGCCGCCATCGCCGCCGGGCGCGTCTCAGCCGCGCGCAGGAGTCTCCGGACTCTCCCGTTACCGAAGCAACGGCGGCGCCTCCTCCGCGCCTGCCCGGATCATCTCTCCGCGCCATTTTCAAACTGCCCTAAAGCAGGAGCCAGTAGCTGGGACTGAGGGACCTAGCGAGGGAAGCGAGGTTTTGAGGCGCAATGCGACCGCAGGCCGAAGGAGCGGCGGACGGAGCTGCCTGTGAGTGAGGCCGCAGAGAGCGGTGGGACTGGGCGGGACCGGCCGCAGTGGTGGCGGCTGCAGCGACTTCCGTGCAGTCCCCGCGGGCCTAGCCCGGGTGCTGCCGGGATGCCGCGCGGCCGCGGAAGGAAGTGGAGGCTGAGCGGGGCCGGGGCCACCCGTCGGGCCGGGTGGGGAGGTACGAGGCGGGCAAGGTTTAGAAACGACCCTTCTCGTCCCGCCTCCAACACCCCCTTTCTTTTTGGACTCGACTGCAAAGTTACAAACCCGAGATTGGCCTGGGGATACCTCAACCCCTTGAGTCTCCTTTATTGTAGCTCTTCACAGACCATCTGGGGCAACTGTGCACCCTGGCCTGCCATTGTTTGAGTTATTTAACTTTTAAAGGGCTCTCTCGAGAATAGTCATACATACTCTTTGTAAAAACAAAAATGCGGAGAGGCATTTAATTAACCTTCGCCCAGCATCTTGGAAAACATCTCTTCCTACCTTCCAGCCTTTGTGTGTTAGGTTCAGTAAGTAAAGAAAGAGCGATCCCTGGAGCCGTGCTCGGGGGCTAACCGAGAGGTGGGCGGTGTGAAGTCACCACCGCTGGCTGTAGAAAGATGTGGCAATGTGACAGTCTGCTCCATGAAGGTTACAGCCTTGGAAATCCTATGAGGCATTTCTACTTTGTCCTAAAGGGTCACTATGAGTCGGAATTGACTGGATGGCAACGGGTTGGGTTTCTTGTTTTTAAGGGAGGAAAAGTATCTTCAAGAACATTTCTTCAGTACTAGCATTTCAAAATCTCTACAGCAATTTTAATTTTATAATATTTAGTTCATATACAATTCAGTTTTCAAAGTGCCAAATGACTAACAGAGCTGTGGAATGAACGTTTATAACTCCTTTTAGGAAACTTTTCAGCACACAAAGTCCGGAAAAAAGTAGCAGCAACCCTGTTTTAAATGTATTAACATATAAGTTTAAAATCAGGCTTTGGAACTCTGTGTGTGAAAGAAAATATGAGCAAATATTTTAATGTTTAAAAAAATTACTAAATTTAAAACGTATTGTTTTAATTATTCTTTTAGTTTTATTAATTCCAACAATAATCACTGTTTTCCAAGATCAGTCCCCCACCAAATTTCACGAGATAACCTCACTTACCTTTATTACCCCAGTAGTACATTCATAGAAGATGTAGTAAACTAAGATGTACTGGCATTTAGACGTCAACTCCTCAGAGTTAGGTGGATGGACAGTTCTAAACATGTATGTGTGTGTTGTTGTTGTTGTTATGTGCTGTCCAGTCGGCCCTGACTCATAGCGACCCCTCCTTGGGTTTCTGAGGTGATATCATTATGGTAGTAGATTGCCCAACCTTCCAAGGTTTGAACCACCAGCCTTCTGGTTAGCAGTCAGGTGCCTTAGGCACTATGCTACCAGAGCGCCTATGTATGTGTTTGGCACCCCAAAATCCAACCTTTTATGTTGTTTTGCTAGAAACTTAAGGTATAGCCAGAATGTTTGGATTAAAAACCCAAACTAAACCCACTGCCATGGAGTTGATTCCAATTCATAGTGTCCCTTTAGGAGAAAGTAGAACTACCCTTTAGAGTGTCCAAGGCATGATCTTTCTCATGAGGAGCAGCTGGTGGTAAAGGTTTGAACCACTGACAGTTGTGGTTAGCGGCCAAATGCTTTGAACAGAGCTCCTAATGTGTGGATGAATGTGGGGAACAGCGCTTGAGTGGGGCACATCTAATAACATGTTTTTGTGTTTCCTGGGAAGATTTTAATCCATCTTCCATGCCAAGGTCCTCCTGCCTCTGATTTGATTCTTTTTCCTTCTCAAAGTGGGTTGTGAGGAAACATTGTTTCTGGGTAACCAGGGTTGGTTCCAGGCAAGCAAGAGAAAGGCCTTAGTTGTACAAAAAACTGAAGACCAAACTCACTGCCATCAAGTCAATTCCGACTCATAGCAACCACCATTGGGTTTCCAAGGCAGTAAATCTTTACTAAAGCAGACTGCCCCATCTTCCTTCTCCTTCCACAGAGAAGCTGGTGGGTTTGAACCTCCAACCTTCTGGTTAGCTTTTAGATGCCTTAGGCAGTGCACCACCAGAACTCCTTTTGAGTTGTGCAAGCCCTGCAAGTTCTTGGTTTGTCAGGTGTATTTCTGAAGAAATACAAGAACAGGGAGAAAGAGTTGTAGAAAGGAATAACCAAGGAGAGGCACTAATTTTGAAGTAATGGGGTAAGGTAAGGCAGCATGGTATGTTATTATCTGCTGTTGAGTCAGACCCTACTGATAGCAACCCCTCCTTGGGTTTCCGAGGCAGTATCACTACGGAAGTAGGTTGCCCAACCTGCCTTCCGAGGAGTGCCTGGTGGGTGTGAACCTCCAGCCTTCTGGTTAGCAGCCAAGTGTGTTAGGCACTGCGCTACCAGAACTCCTCAGCAGGATATAGAGGCCAGAATATTAAACCAGGACTCTGGAGTCCTGACTTTCTGTGACTGCTTTTCTGCTTGGGGCTTGTGGTCTGGGTGGTTACTCTCTTGAGCAGACTTTCTTTATCTTTAAATAAGGGTGATGACATTGGCCCTGTCTCCCTCATGGAGTAGTTGTGAGGATCAAATCTTGCATCTATTCACATTCATTTGCATTTTACAAATTCTGAAGAATGAGAAAGCGGTAAGTTTCTATTTGGTTTAGAAATATAGATACTGTATATTTAGTTTGCAAAGTTTGCTGTTGGGTGTCGGCCAGCCGATTTCAAATCATTTCAAATCATAGTGACCCAAAGTGACAGAGTAGCACTGCCCCAATAGGATTTTCTAGGCTGTAATTTTTACAGGGGCAGATCCCTGGTCTTTCACTTGTGGAACCCCTGGGTGGGTTTGAATTGCCAACCTTTTGGTTAGCAGCCGAGCACTTAACCACCAGAGTTCCTTTGCAAAGATTAGATGTGAGTAGTTTCTGAAGCTCTGGTAGCATAGTGGCTAAGGCACTTGACTGCTAATCAGAAGGCTGGCGGTTCAAACCCACCAGCCACTCCTCAGAAGAAAGGTTGGGCAATCACTACTTCCGTAGTGATACTGCCTCGGAAACCCAAGGAGGGGTCGCTATGAGTTGGGTCCTACTCGACGGCACATAACAACAACAGTTTCTAAAGAAATGATCTTTGGATAACTCCATTTTGAGGCAGTTTGATGGAGAATGTATTCATAAACATTAAAATAGACAAGGATAACCAAATTTACAGAAATACTTGTGTGTGTGTGTGTGTGTGTGTGTGTTTCTATTTTTTTACAATTGAAGTAAAATTTACGTGGTGATATGCATAGATCTTAAGTGTACTATTTGAAAAGTTTTGATGAGCTCTGGTGGCGCAGGGCCTAAGGCATTTGACTGCTAACCAGAAGGCTGGTGGTTCAAACCCACCAGCCACTCCTTGGAAGAAAGATTGGGCAATCTACTTCTTTAATGATACCGCCTCAGAAACCCAAGGAGGGGTCACTATGAGTCAGATCTGACTCCATGGCAGTGAGTTTGGTTTTGAGTTTGTGTAACCGCTATCCCAATTAATATATACAATTTCATCTTTTTATCACCTAGAAAGTTGCCTCTTAACCTTCTCAGTCATGCCCCCCCCCCACCGTCCAGGTGACAGCTGTTCTAATTTTTAACCCCATAGATTAATTTTGCATGTTCTTGAATGTCATATAAATAGAATCATACAGTAGATACACTTTAGTGTTTGACTTCTTTTACTCAGATGTTTTTGAGAGATTCATCCATGTGATGCATGTATTGGTGTTAGTTTAATTTTTATTCCTGAGCAGTATTACATTGTAAAAATGTGTTATGGTTTGCTTCCCCATTCTGCTGCTGATGGATATTTAGGTTATTATCAGTTTGGGGCTGTTACGTTCTTGGAAAGTCTTTTTGTGGACTTTTTTTTTTTTTTTTTTTCCCATTTCCTTAGGTAAATAGGAATAGAAATCCAGGGCAGAAGTATAAAAAACTGTCAGACTTTTTCCAATGTTATTTTACACTCCTGTCAGCAGTGTTAAAAGGATCCTGGTTGCTCTACCTCCTTCCTAACATTTGGTGTTGTCATTCCATTTAATTTTAACCATACTAGAGGGGGTGAAATTGTGTTTCCTTGTGGTTTTAATTTCTGTTTCCCGATGACTAATGGTGTTGAGCACCTTTTTATGTTTATTTTTTTCAAATATTTTTTGCCAAGTGCTTATTCAAGTCTTTAGCTCATTTTCTTATTGGGTTGCTTGTCTTATTATTGTTGGATTGACACAGTGACTGCAACAGTGGGCTCAAACGTACCAATGATTGTACCAGTGAAGCAGGCTCTGACAATGTTTCTTTCTGTTATATATAAGGCCATTGTGGGTCAGAGCCCAAATGACAGCACCTAATAATATCATAATAAGCATTCTTTATATATGCTATGTAGACATTCCTTAACAAATACAGTGAATATTTTCTCCCACTCTGTGGTTTGCATATTCATTTTCTTAATGGATGTTTTGTTGGGTGAAAAGTACTCTCACTAAACTCGCTGCCATCAAGTCAGATCCTATCTGATTCATAGTGACTCCTCCTTGGATTTCTGAGGCGGTATCTCTACAGAAGTAGATCACCCAATCTTTCTTCTGAGGAGTGGCTGGTGGATTTGAACCACCCGCCTTCTGGTTAGCAGTCAAATGCCTTACCCACTGTGCCACCAGAGCTCCTGAGTAACAAGTAGGTGTTCTTAATTTTGATAAAGTGCAATTTCTTAACTTTTTTGTTTCATACTTTTTTTTACTTTTACAAAAATTATGTTTCATATTTTTATAAATTATTTTATGTTGTTGGGCGTATACACAGCAGAACATCTGCTTCATGCATTTAAAAGAGACCTCAGAATTCTCTGCGTACTTCATACTTGGGAGTACTTCCTCCGTTGTTCTCTTCTAGCAGCTGTATTGCTTTAGTGTTATATTTAGGTTTATGAAGAGATACTTATTTTCAATATATATCTCTCTATATAGAGAGATCAGAGATTATTGGTGGCTACCAGGGTGGGAGGGAGGGGAAAAGGGGAAGCTTTTTTTTGCAGGGCATTGAGTTCATGTTAATGATGATGGCGTATTTTGGAAAAGGATGGCACAACATGAAAAATGTCATCAATGTCCCTGAGTTGTAAATGTGGAAGTTATTATGTTGGTGAATGTTTTGTTGTATATGTTTTCACCACAATAAAAGTGGGGGAAAAAAGAAAAAAAAAACTTATTTTAATGCAGCAAAGTGAATATAATAAACATTGGATTTGAATCACTCTAAATCAGTCCAGATGTTCCAGAAGGCTCTGGGTTCTAATTCTTTGAGAAGTGGGTGACCCCTTCCTTCTTCCAAGTCTGTCTTAGTCTGGAAGCTCTGCTGAAGCCTGTCCACCATGGGTGACCCTGCTGATATTTGAAATACCAGTGGCACAGCCTCCGGCCTCGCAGCAACACGCAAGCCACCATAGTATGACGATCTGACAGACAAGTGGTGGATATGAAAAGAATTTTTTCTTATCATGAAACAACAATAATAGCTATAATAATATAATGATGTGTCATGCATTTCTTTTAGGACATTCATTTTTGAAAGTGAATAAAATTGGTTTTGGAAGACAAGATGACTACTGCTGCAGAAAGAAAATATGTTAATATTAGGAAAAGGTTGGATCAGTTGGGATACCGCCAGACTCTGACAGTGGAGTGCTTACCTTTGGTAGAAAAACTTTTCAGGTAAAGAAAATACAGTTCTAAGCCTATGTTTTCCTTAATCCTGTTTATCTCATTTCTTATTGAACTTCATCCTTCAGTGAAGAAATGGTTAGATTTTTGAAAAGTCCTTAAATAGTCTGAAGCTCATCTATTCTTCCTTAGATCCTGCTCCCCATCATCAGTTCAAGAATAAACATTTCTGAGTGTTTTCTCAGTGAATAGAGTTAGACTTTTTTTAGTGTTGTTTTCTAATATAGTTGAAAGACGCTCTTCCCTTAAGTTCTATGTCTGCTTTCGGTTCTCTGTTGGCCTTGGAAGGAAGGTTGGTCAATCTATTTCCATAGAGATACTGCCTCAAAAACCCAAGGAGGGGTCGCTATGAGTCAAAGCGACTCAACTGCAGTGAATTTGGTTTTTTTAAAAATATATTGGTGGTTACTTTAGCTGTTACATTTACCTTAACTGAAAGGTACTCTGTGATTTTTTTTTTCTTTTCTACAAGAGCTATATTGGAGTGGGTTGAGACTGAAGTGGAGAAATTCCTTAAGTGGCTTTTGAATAGGAGTATAAGTGATGATGATGAAAAAGAAAGATTGGATAAAATATTTTGTGATCTTCAGTGTGGCCTCTGAAACCCTTCATGACCTAAAGCCTGCTGCTCGATGCATCTTCTTGTCCCTTGTATCAAACTACTTGAAGTTCCCTGAACATTTCCTGTACTTTCTCACATGCTGTTCTATCTGCCCAGTGGGCAGAGTAGACTAATGCATGAGGGGGTTGGGTGGTTTGCAAAAAAAAGACAGCACATATCATTTGTGTAAAAATATGATAGTATATAAATATTTGATGAATAAACAAATGTCACAGATTCCACTGCATCAGGTGACTAATTGGATGTAGAGGCTGAGTGAGGAGGGAGAGTCAAAGATGCTTCTGTGTATATTTTACAACTTTTAATCTTGTTTTGAAAAAATTTTGAAGACTTCCTGGTACCTTGAAGAATCCTAATAATATTTTTTAAAATTAAAAAAATAATAATAATATTTGGGTTTATTTACCATGAACATATTTTAAACTTTCTTTAGAAATCCATAGTTATTAAAAAGTTAATGGAATGCTTCCTTGTGTTTACGTTTTCTGTTATTTAATTTCAGTGACTTAGTTCATACAACAGAGAGCCTTCGGAAATCAAAGTTATCTTCTGTGAAAGCTGAAAAGGAAAGTGCAAATTTTGATTTTGTTTTGGAACCCTATAAAGTTGAAAATGCAAGATTAAGCAGGGAAAATAATGAATTATACCTGGAATTAATGAAATTGAGAGAACAATCAGACCAACAAATTAAAGGTAAGTGAAAACTGTTAATTCTTTATTTATTTTTGCAGTGTTTTCTTTCCTCCCAACCTATCCCTGGTAACCAACAAAGAAAGTTTCCTTCCATATATAAACCTTCCTTGACTTTTTACAATAGTGAACTAGTACAACATTTGTCATTCTGTGATTGACTTCTTTAACTCAGCATAATGTCCTCCAAGGTCATCAACGTTATGTGGTATTTTGTAGATTCTACATTAATTCTTTAGTGTTGCATGGTATTCCATTCTGTGTATGTGCCATAGTTTGGTTATCCATTCTTCTGTTGATGGACACCTAGGTTGTTTCCATCCTTTTGATATTGCGAATAGTACTGCAATGAACATGGCTGTGCATATATCTTATCTGTTCTTGTCCTGGCTCTCAATTCTTTAGGATATGTACCTAGTAATGGAATTGCTGGATCAAACAGTGTTTGTAATTCCAGCTTCTTAAGGAATTGCCATACTGCTTTCCACAGTGCTTGTATCATTTTACAGTCCCACCAGCATTCTAGGAGAGTCCCAGTCTCGCCACATCCTTGCCAGTATTTGTTATTTTCTGTCTCATTGAACTTTGGGAGCTCTGGTGGCGTAGTGCCTAAGGTAATTGACTGCTAACCAGAGGCTGGCAGTTCAAACCCACCAGCCACTCCTCGAAACGAAGATTAGGCAACATACTTCCGTAGTTATACTGCCTTGGAAACCCAAGGAGGGGTCGCTTTGAGGCAAAACCAACTTGATGACAGTGAGTGAGTGAGTGAATGTGTTGAACTTTGCTATTAGTGCTGGGGTGAGATGGTATCTCGTTGTTTTGATTGGCATCTCTTCTAATGGCTAATGATCATGAACATTTTTTCATTTGTTTGTTGGCCGCCTGAATATCCTCCTTGGTGAAGTGTCTATTCATGTCTTCCGCCCATTTTTTAATTGGATTGTTTATCTTTTTGTTGTTGAGGAGTTGGAGTTTTCTATAAATTTTAGAGATAAGTCCCTTGTCAGATACGTCGTTGCTGAATAGTTTTCCCAATCTGTAGGTTCTCTTTTTACTCTTTTGGATAAGTCTTTTGACACACATAACAATTTAATTTTTAGAAGGTCCCATTCATCTAGTTTATCTTTTGCTGTTTGTGCATTTTGGGTTATGCTTGATAGTCTATTTATGTAATATATTGTTGTTGTTGTTGTTGTTGTTGTTGTTATGTGCCATTGAGTCAGTCCTGACTCATAGCGACCCTCCTTGGGTTTCCGAGGCAGTATCACTACAGGAGTAGATTGCTCAACCTTCCTTCCGAGGAGTGGCTGGTGGATTTGAACTGCCAGCCTTCTAGTTAACAGTCGAGTGCCTTAGGCACTACGCTACCAGAGCTCCCCTGCCATATATTAGGGCCCCTAAATTTGACCCTGGTTTTTCCTTGAGGAACTTTATGGTTTTTAGGTTTCACATTTAAGTCTTTGCTCCATCCGGAGTTAGTTTTTGTGTATGGTGTGAGGTACAAATCTTGTTTCATTTTTCTGTGAATGGATATCCAGTTTTGTCAGCACCATTTGTTAAAGAAACCATCTCTTCCCCATTTAATGGATTTCAGTCCTTTGTCAAAGATCAACTGACCATAGGATGATGGATCTATTTCTGGGTTCTCAATTCTGTTCCACTGATCTATGTTTCTGTCATTGTACCAATACCAGGCAGTTTTGACTGCTGTGGCTGTTTGGTAGGTTTTGAGATCTGGGAGTGTGAGACCTCCTACTTTGTTCTTCTTTTTCAATAGTGCTTTGCTTACCCAGAGTCTTTCCTTTCTATGTAAAATTAGTGACTGGTTTTTCCGTATCCTTTAAGAATGCTGATGGGATCTGGATTGGGAATTCATTGAATGTATAGATTGCTTTGGGTAGTATTGACATTTTCACAATGTTCAATCTTCCTATCGACAAGCATGGTGTGTTCTTCCATTTATGTAGCTCTCTTACAGTTTCTTGAAGTAGTATTTTGTAGTTTTCTTTGTGGAGGTCCCTAGTGAGATTTATTCCCAAGCATTTTATTTTTTTTATAGCTATTGTAAATGGTATTGATTTCCTTTTTTCCTTTTCAGCAATCTTTTTGCTGGTGTCCAGGAATCCAGCTGATTTTTGGATGTTGATCTTACCTGCGAGGTTGCTAAATCCCTCAATTAGTTCCAGTAGTTTTTTTGCTGAGTCTCTTGGATTTTCTAGGTATAGGATCATGTCATCTGCAAATAGGGATAGTTTTACTTCTTCCTTACCAGTTTGGATGATTTTGATTTCCCTTTCTTGTCTTAATTGTCCTGGCTAGGACTTCTAATACAATGTTGAATGGAAGTTTTGATAGAGGGAATCCTTGTGTGGTTCCTATTCACAAGCAAGATGGTTTCAGTCTCTCTCCATTGAGAATAATGTTGACTGTTGGTCTTGCATATGTGCCCTTTATTATGTTGAGGAATGTCCCTTCTCTTCCTATTTTGCTGAGAGTTTTGATCAGGAATGAGTGTTGGATTTTATCAAATGCCTTTTTTGCATTGATTGATAGATCATTTTCTTTTCCTTTGTTTTATTTATGTGATGGATGATGTTGGTTATTTTTCTAATGTTGAACCATACTTGCATACCTGATATGAATCCCACTTTGCTGTTGTTGTTATGTGCCGTCGAGTCAGACCCGACTCATAGCGACCCCTCCTTGGGTTTCTGAGGCAGTATCACTAGGGGGGTAGATTGCTCCATCTTCCTTCTGAGGAGTGGCTGATGGGTTTGAACCGCCAGCCTTCTGGGCAAGTCAGGTGCCTTAGGCATTACGCTACCAGAACCCCACTTGGTCATAATGTATTTATCATCTTTTTGATATGTTGTTGAAGTCTATTGTCTAGGATTTTGTTGAAGATTTTTGCATCTGTATTCATGAGGGATACTGGCCTGTAGTTTTTCTTTTTAGTGATGTCTTTGCCTGGTTTTGGTATCAAGGTTATGCTTTCTTCATAAAATGAATTTGGGAGGATTCCATCCTTTACCATGTTCTGGAATAGTTTGAGTAGCATTAGTGTCAGTTCTCTGAATGTTTGGTAGAATTCTCCAGTTAAACCATCTGGGGTGGGGCTGAAAATGGTTCATTCTTTTAACACAGAATTTTATTTTCTATGTGGTGTCGTTCCTACTTGCCATGAAGTCAACTCCAGTTCCTGGTGACTTTGTGTATAACAGAGTAAAATGTTACTGGGTCCTGTGCCATCTTCATGATCTTTGATATGTCTGAGCCCATTGTGTTGATCCATCTCATTGAGGGTTTTCCTTATTTTCACTTATTTATTAAGCAATATGTCCTTTTCTAGTGACTGGTCTTTCCTGGAGACACATTCAGAGCAAGTCAGACAAAGTAGGGAGGGCTAACACTGAGCGCTTTGACCACTGTGCCACCAGAGCTCCTTAAAGTCTTAAGTGTGAAACTGTTCTTTACAGAATGTGATGGTCGTTTGGCCAGCAGCTTCTGAACTACTTTAGGGTATGTGGAAGAATTCCTGAGAAGAAAAATGTATGTGCATTCCATTGCTGTATTTGTCCACACCATATGTAAATTAAATTTTTAGAATTAAAATTGCTGTCTGGAATATTAAGTGCTGGAATTGAATGTTCTTGAAACACCTTGTTTTTCTTTTTTGATTCAACTTTAATGAATATTTTCCTCTAGTTGATTTATTTTACAGTTCAAGAGTTCATACATACAAAGATCAGAGTTTGCTTGGTCTAATCCATATATCCATAGTAATATGAAATTTAATCAAATGGCCTACTGAATTAAATTTGTTAGTTAAATATCAATAATTTATATTGATGCATGAACATTTTTACATGAAAATATAAAAAAGAAGAGAAACCTAATCCACAAGAAACTGACCTCAAATTCGATTTTTTAATATGTGCCTTGAGAGATTCAGAAGTTTCTACTATTAGCAAATACTCAAATTAATGATGCAAATTAGAAAACCTACTCTAATTACATTCACCAAATTGTCAGTGATTTGTATGAAAAAAGTTATGGATTGGATAATACTGTAGCCATTCTAGTAATTTCAAAATGCTGAAACATAAATAAGAACCTAAATGTAACAGAAATTAACTATTGAAAAGTCCTTACAGACAAAAATATTTATATTTATGTTTAACTAGTTTACTAGCCCATAATGTTAGAAACAAACTAACTAAAGGAAATAATGAATTTGTCAGAAGTGGGCCATTGTTGTTGTTGGGTGCCACTGAGTCAATTCCAACTCTAAGCAACCCTGTATGCAACAGAACAAAACGCTGTCTGGTCCTAAAACATCCTCACAATCATTCCTATGCTTGAGCCCATTGTTGCAGTCACTGTGTCAATCCATCTCACTGATGGTCTTTCTCTTTTTTGTTGACACTCTACTTTACTAAGCATGATGTCCTTCTCCAGACCTGGTCCTTCCTGAGAACATGTCCAAAATATGTAAGAAGTCTCATAATGCTCACTTCTGAGAATTCTGGCTGTTCTTCCAAAACAGATTTGTTCATTCTTCTGGCAGGCCATGCATGGTATATTCGTAATTCTTAGCCAACACCATAATTCAAAGGCATCAGTTCTTTAGTCTTCATTCATTGTCCAGCTTTCACATGCACGTGAGGTGATTGAAAATACCATGGCTTGGGTCAGGTGCACGTTGGTCATCAAAGTGACAGTCTTTGTTTTCTAACACTTTGAAGAGGTCTTTTGCAGCAGGTTTGCCCAATGCAATATGTTGTTTAGTTTCTTGACTCCTGCTTCCATGGGTGTTGATTGTGGATCCAACCTTGTTTTTCTCTTACTGAAAATAAGAGTAATAAAGGTGAAAGCCAGGTACCACTCTGATTCTTTAATAGCTGGTCTTTGAGCTAGAAGGTAGAATAATATGATTTCAAAGATACTGGGGAAAGGTTAGATATATGGCTATCTTATTCAGACATTTTTCTTCCATTCAATAGAAAGCTGTAATACCTAGCGTGAATTCATAATCCCCTCAATTCATACCCAGTTTACCAAATCAAAAGCTATGATTTATATTGGGTTTATGCAGCAGCAGAAAAATAGAATCCCCTTTTGTGATTAGTGACTTATTTCTAGTTCTGTAAATAGTAGAAAAGGTATATAGGCTTTCCAACAAACCATGCTTAAGAATCAAGTAGAACCTTTCAAATTGATGGCACTTTTTTTGCTTTATGAAATCAGACAACCTAATAGATTTCTTAATCTTTAATATAGTTTTTGGATCTTTCTTAAGAGTTGAAAGCTTCACTGAAGAAGTGTACACGTGAAACAGGTGATCTTAAATTTCTAAATAACCAGTATGTTCATAAACTCAAACTTTTGGAGAAAGAGAGCAGAGCTAAGAATGAAAAAATACAGCTACTTCAAGAAAAGAATATGCATGCAGTAGTACAAACTCCAGGTAAGTCTATTCCTTCTAAAAAAAAAAATGGATTTTTTTTTTTAATACTTCATCTTTTAAAGGTACTAAAACTATTGACAGAAATAGGACTTAGGATTTTAATGCATGGAGTTTAGTGTTTGTAAAGATATATGAACTAGTCATATAACTTTCTTGACTGATTTCTGTGGATGAAGATAGTATTTTATACAATGCATCTGTATAAAAGTGTGTATGTAATAACAACTTTTTAGATACAAGCAGTCTAACTTTAATCCCAGAGTTTTATTTCTCTAATTGTGTATTTCCTTCTATTTTTATTGCTTGTTATAAAACTGAAGAAAAATTTGGAAATTATGTGTGCTTTTGTAGTTTATTTTTTAACTTTGTGTGCAGCATTTGTAAAATAAAAGAGATGATAGCGCATATCCAGAGTTGGTGGTTGCCCAGGCACAGGTTGGTGGAGAATTCTACATCACTGTGACTGCACCATTGCGGTGTCTCAACGGTGGGGCCAAGATATTGGAAGTGAGGCATAAAAGACTGCTGGATTATGAAGCTGGGGAGAGATTGAGGGCCTAAAGGGTGTGGTGAGAACCAAAATTAATTTTATTGGAATGAAGATTGTAGTCAGAATGGAATTTCAGATGTGAAGATCTAGAATCTGGCACAGTTCTGAGTGGTGACAAAGGCCAAAGCATAGTCATGTTACTATGTGCCTAAAGCTGAGTGGAGAGGAAACTCAGGAGAGTTGAGGGGTTAGGAAGTATAGGCCAAGATGTGAGAAAAAATCTTTGGCATTTGAGTTGATAGAAAATGAAATGGAGATTGTGAGCCAAAGGCAGAAAAGATGGAGAAAAGTGGGAGAGAAATCTCAGAAACAACTAGAAGAGTAAAGAATAATGATGTTTCCTGAGGAAAGAGTAGAACAAATTTGAGAGAGACTCAGGAGCTATAATCAGTGCAATTTCATGACTGAATATGGTAGATTCGGGAAGGAAAGGAATTCCCAGATTTCTGTTTTGAGTAAATGCATGGGTGGATGATGGTGCTGTTTCTCAACACAGAGAACATGGGAAGCAGAGCAGGCGTCCACTTTTGGGTATAGTGAGGACGTTATACCCATGAGACACTCATGTTGAGCTTTCTGAGCAGAGGGATACGTATGTGGATGTTATCAGAAGTGGGGTCCCAGATGGAGATTGAAATTTGGGACTCATTAATCATGGTGTGATAGGAATATCTAGTGAGAATCTGTTGACTGGGAAACGAAAAATGGTAATTTAAAAAAAAAAAAAGGAAATTGGCATTTAAGAGACTAGCGCTGGACAAAGAGATTCTTTGAAAGAAACGGAAGGAGCAACCAAGAAAGAAAACCAGGAGGTAAAGGAAGAAAACCTTGAAGAAGGAACAGTAACTTTTGCTTAGGTGTGTAACTGCAAGCAGATCATTTGAATACTTTTGACCTGGTTTCTTCATCCTTTTAAGGAGATACAGGAGTATTACAAAATTTGTTAGGATTGTAATGAAGACAAAGTTGTAGATTATGTTGTTCATGAGAATCTTCTCATTTTTCAGGTACACTTCTAATCTTGGTTTGATGCTTTTTTTAAAGATAAAACATTCCCTAGGGATTCAGATTATAAGATGATTTTATATCACTGGTAACATAACATTTTATTATATACTACTTTTACTACTTAAAATTTCAGTTATCTGAACTTTGGACACTGTTTAGTGAGTGTATGTATTTTAGTTCTTAGCGCCGTCAGCTCTGCATTTGAGTTTTCTGTCAGTGATGACTTCTTGAGCTCATAATAGAGAACATCAGGGGCCCACTCAGCTTTTAATTTTGTTAACATCTGGTCCCCATCCAGTGGAGGAACAGAGTAAATTCTGGCATCCAAGCCAAGCATTCAGGCAAATAAAACTTATCTTTTAGCCATGTCTTATTAGGTTTTGAAGAATGCATTGTTCAGTTAAAGATAATGGTGAGTATTTACATGTGAGGGAGGAAATATTTTATCAGCATGTAATATGATCCAGGAACATACCTCATAACAAAAAAGGTTAAACTTCTAAATTATTTAGAGAGCTCTGGTGACACTCTGGTTAAGGCACTGGGTATAACCAAAAGGCTGGCAGTTTGAACCCACCAGGTGCTCCACAGGAGAAAGCCCAGGCAGTCTGCTTTCATAAAGATCTACAGCCTTGGAAGCTCTGTGGGGTTGCTGTGAGTTAGAATTGACTTGATGGCAGTGGGTTTGGTTTTTTGGTATTATTTAATTCTAAATATGATGCTTTATTTTATTAATTTTTTAATGTACACAATTTTTTTTTCCCCAGGTGGCAAAAAAAGAAATATTGCATTCAGGCGCCAGCGTATGCAAATTGATGAGCCAGTCCCTCCTTCTGAAGTCACTTCATATCCAGTTCCTCAGCCAGATGACCCTTATATTGCAGACCTCCTGCAAGTGGCTGATAACAGGTGCATTAAATAGTTTTCTATTGGCTTAGTTAATTTATCACTTGATCACCTGTAAGCTGCTTGATAATAGAGCTTTTATCTTAACTATTGTGTCCTCAGTGCCTAGCACAGAACCTTGCCCAGCTGCTCAGTAAGTACTTTCTGAATGATAAAAAAAATCATTTTATGTATTTTGAAACTTTGATTTCAGATAAGTCGTATACCTGATGTTTCTGTTCATACTTGCTTTAAATAATTTAGTGCCATCTAGAATCTTTTTCCGTAGAGTTGCTCTGTTTTTTTGTTTTTTTAATAATATTGTGTTTTTGGTAAAAGTTTACACAGCAAATTAGGTTCCTGTTTGACAGTGTCTATGCAAATTCAGTGAGATTTTTCACAGTGTGTCAGTGTTCTCTTTAATTGGATTCTGGTTGTTATACAATTGCTATGATATTTAGTATCAACTAAGAGTTGCCTTTTAGAGGAATCTTTATTACTTATTCAGAGTTATATCAAATGACAATTGGACATGAGTAGACTTGGAACTGGCTTTGGAAGTCTTGTATCATGATTCATGTTTGTATATCCTTAAATTAGAGTCAGATACAAGTGCCATTTAATTAAAACTTCCTTAAGCTGCTGTGGACAATGCACATTGTAAGTGCTTAGGGGATATAAACATGGATAAAATGATGTTGCTGCTTTTGAGAAGCTTATAGTCCAGTAAGGAGCTCTGGTGGCATAGTACCTAAGGCATTTGACTGCTAAGCAGAAGGCTGGCGGTTCAAACTCCCCAGCCACTCCTCGGAAGGAAGGTTGGACAATCTACTTCCATAGTGATACTGCCTTGGAAACCCAAGGAGGGGTCGCTATGAGTCTAATCTGACTCAATAGCAGTGAGTTTGGTTTTTGGTTTGATAGGCCAGAAGGGAAGATGAGGCAAGAGAAATACACTAAATGACATTAAGAAAATTGTAAGGGGTTCAGAGTTCCAAAATAGCACTAGTGACAGTGACAGAGAAGCATTTCAAAATGTGGAATTCATGCTAATGGAAATAGTTACTGTAGATAACTATTTCAATAAATCGAACATGCAGAGTGTTTTCCACTTTGTTAGTCTCAATATAACAGTCTAAAAAAAGAGCATTGGTTAGAGGTGTTACTGAAGGTCCCTTGGTTCAGTTAGTTATTCTTGCACAATATCATGTGCTTGTACAATTAGCTGACCTTAACTATGAAATACTTTGTGGTTTGTTTTTCTGTTTAAGTTATAATTTAGGACTTCTCAGACGATGCGTTAGTATTACTCAAGGAATTATTTGGGCTGCATTATGTTTCATTTTCTGCCTTTCTCTTTGTCCTTAACATTTTGCTATCAAACCATCCAGGACGTTAGTCTCTTTTATAACCTTGTTAGCTTGCCACATGCACATTTTATTTGTATTCAGAGTTACTCATGCACGCGTGAGTACGGTTGTATTTATATTCTTATCTTGAACCTAGATGAGTAGAAACTCTGCTTCCGATAGTTGCAGGGACAAGTTCTGTCCAGCTTCTTGTACTCCACCCCATAGAAATTCTCTTTTAAAAGCACACTTAACTTTAAGTTTTATCTTGCTGGTGTGTAAGTGAAGTATGCCATTTTTATGTCAATGTGTGACAGAATAGGCAATTGGTAAAATTCTGGTAATTTGAATAAAATCTCAATACTATTAGAATTAACCGGAGTTCCAGAAGGCACATGATTTTTGCTGTAGTTACTTGGAAAGTTACATCATTCCTTGATGGTTTTCTTTTCTTCCATGGTTTATTAGAAAATTACAGTCACTTAGGGTCAGAAAACGTATTTCAGTGCCTCATCTTACTTAATAAAGCTGTGAATTTTGGTTTGATCTGAACTCTTCTTAGGTTTTCTAAACCTGAGAACTGGCAGCATCGCCTCAAAGAGTTGTCCTAGGATCAGAATGGGATAGTAGGTATTATGGATTGAATTGTGCCCCCCAAAATATGTGTTATAAATCCTAACCCTCTATGCTTGTGGTTATAATCCCATTTGGCAATGGATTGTCTTTGTTATGTTAACAATCCAGAATTCGTGTAGGTTGTGTATTGAGTCAGTCTCGTGAGATGGAGATTAAAAGTCAGCTAGCAAGCAGAGATGTGGGAAGTGAGATTCCAGGGTACGTGAAGATCACCCAAGAGCAGAAGGTAAAAGAGACAAAGAGCTTCCTCCAGAGCCTGCAGAGAGAAAACCTTTCCCTAGAGCCAGCGCCCTGAAGTAGACTTCTGGCCTCTTTAAACTCATAAAATGAACTTGTTAGAGCTTCCCATTTGTGGTATTTCTGTTAAGCAGCACTAAGTAAGTAAGACAGTATTCTATTGCATAACTTATTTGAGTTTCACATTGTTTACTCGTTCTTTATTCTTCTAGTGAACTCTTCTAGGAGCTCTGGTAGCATAGTGCCTAAGGCACTTGACTGACTGCTCACGAGAAGGCTGGCGGTTCAAACCCACCAGCCACTCCTCAGAAGGAAGGTTGGGCAATCCTACTTCCGTAGTGATACTGCCTCGGAAACCCAAGGAGGGGTCGCTATGAGTCAGGGCTGACTCGACGGCAAACAACAACAACAACAACAGTGAACTCTTCTAGGACGTACATTATTTAAAATGCTGTGACTTTGGAACCCTTTGACACAGCACCTCATACCTCACTGAGAAGCAGAAAGTAGAGAATTTGTAAAAAGAATGTACCTAGTTTCATTTTTTGTTTTTTGTGTATCTTAACAAAACCATATTCACATTAGTTGTAACTGTATTGCAGGATTCAAGAACTTCAACAGGAAGTCTGCCAGTTACAAGAAAAGTTAGCAATAATGGAAAATGGAGTGAGAGATTATAATAAGCAGGTAGAATTTTTATTTATTTTCATAGTAGGGATTGAGATGGGTATGTGTGATCGTAAATGTAATTGGGTTAATGTGTGATATTACTGATACTGGTTTTTTATGCAACTTTTATCTCTTTCATAAGTTTGTTAACAGAGTTAAAGCTGGAGTGGCTTTGATGGCTTTAGATTGCGCTAGTCCATTCTCTCCATTATGCTTTGAAGTAAATATAGTTTTTCTTTTGTTTTGTTTTTCCTTTAGGTGCTGATCTATTTCCCTAAGCTTAATTTTACAACCATATTACTGTTTCTGTTTAAGAAGTATTTATTAACTGAACTGTGTTTTATAGTAGTATTCTATACAGTTTTTTCACTCTTAATTTGTTATAGATTTTGTCATTTTGAACATAAGTCTCTTTGAAACACAGCACTAGTTCCTCATAAAACGTTTTCTGAAGAAAGCAGGGGACTAAAGAGAAGCAGAGTTAGAGTTTGTAATGGTAAAAAGTTTTGTTCGTTTATACCTCCTGTTGGTGTCTTGGCTAAATTCTGGTTTGAGTAATTACAGGCTTTTTTTTCTTAATATGCTTACTGCAGTTTAAATTGGGTAACACATTTTTCATTTATTGCATGACTGCATTTTTTTTTTTTTGGAGTGAAGTGAATCTACACGTATAAATAGAGAGAAAATTCATGTGTTGATGTAACTATTAAGTTTGTAAAGTGCTTTGAAGATTATTTGGATAAAAATTGAGTTAAAAGAAAAAGAACAGTATATAGTAACCTAAAACTTTCTTTAAGAAGATATGTTGAAAATGTCATTATGCACGTGAGTTGAACATAATTGGTATTTTTTTAATTCATAATCAACTCTTTTATCGCATTTTTTCGAAGTGCTTTATGAACGAAAACTAACCAAATGCTGAGGCACTAGGAGAAAATTGCCTGACCATTTCTAGTTGAAACCACCAGTTTGTGGTGGTGATAAGTCTTAGAAGAGTCCTGTGGTGCAGCGGTTAAGCACTCAGCTACTAACTGAAAGGTTGGTGGTTCAGACTTACCAGCCACTCCACAGAAGACTGATGTAGCAGTCTGCTTCCATAAAGATTACAGCCTTGGAAACCCTATGGTGCAGTTCTGATCTGTTCTATAGAGTTGCTTTGGTGGGAATGTATTCAGCAATGAGTTTTATGAGTCTTAGTTGAGCTTACTCTCTTGCTGTTATATTTTTAACTTGAGTTTATTCATTTTTTTTTATATCTGCTGTTTTATATACTGCTGTTTTTCTTAGCGCATTCCAAATTTTCCTGTTTCCTTCAAGTTCTTTCCTTAACCTGTCACATCTCTTCTCAGGATTTCATCTTAACTAAACTTGCTATCTCACCTTTAAAATTACCAGTGCTCACACTCAGGCTCTCCCCAAGACTCAGTGGGTAGGACGTTGTTCTTCCCGTTTAAAGCTAAGTCTTTCTTCCGTGCTTGGCCTACCCTATTTCCTCTCTTCTCCTTAATCACTTATTTTGTTTTTCTTTCTTTACTGAATACATATAGCCACTTTACAATTCTTTCACCCTTCATTAATAATCCTGTGAAGATACACTATTATTCTCATCCTTAACATGTGTTTTAAAAATCTCTTTTAACTACCTCTCCCTCTTGTTAATGCCTTCTTTCTCCCTTAATGCAATCTTTTCTAAAGAATGGTCTCATTTGGTGTATCCACTTGTGTCTCTACTTTTTCACCTCTTGTTCACTCTTTGCCACATGGGCAGGGAGGCAGCATCTTCTGACAAACTCTAACTAAACAAGAGGAAGAGAGAATCACTATCAGCAGCCCAAGGCCTGTTCTTATGAGGCCAGACATGCACCACTCTCTAACCCTCTTAATAACCTTGTCACCATCTGTCCCTCTCATGGTACCCACCACTTCTCTGCTGGGTTCAGTAATTCGTTGGAGTGGCTACACAGAACTTGCAGATTATTGGGTTTATTAGGGAAGCAGCAGGCAACAAGTCAAGTTCAGGAATGCACTCAGTCTCTCAGCTGGCTGTCTTAGTAGCACATCGCGCTCTCAGCAGTGCGTCTCCCTCGCATCTCTCTTTCAGCAGCACATCTCTCTCACATCTCTGTCTCAGCAGCGTGTCTCTCATTGCAGCACATCTCTCTCAGCTGGTAGTCAGAGAGAATCCTCTCTGCCTTTGGGAGGACTCATTTTAGGCCTGACAGAGTGGCGAAACTAACCAGTCCCAACATGAGAATTCTCCACACCTGAGAGAGACTGAATTCCCCAGAAGATTACTTCATGCTGCTTCAACAGAAATATCTCAGGTGGATAATTTGAACAATCAGGTACTCAGTTGCTCAGGGCAAAGTGGGAGTTACAAAGACTATGACTAGAAAAGCCATTCCATTTAATTTACACAGGTAAATTAACCTATTACAGTCCAGCTTCTGCTGCTTACTATTTCAGTTGTTCTAGTTAATGTCACCAGTAACATTAATTGCTAAAACCAAAGTATTCTTTTAGTCTTTATTTTCTTTAACCTACTGTGTGGTATTAGACATTATTGATCATTTCTTTGAACCTCTCCTATGACTTCATTTTCTTTAATTTTCCTGTTTTTACCTCTTATCATTTGTTCTCTGCTTTTCTTTTCCCTGCGTGCTCCTTGAAATACTGCTGTTTCCCAGAATTCTGCCATGTACTCTTTCTCTTCTCTCTGTGTTTTCTCAGGTGACCTCATTCACTCTCGTGGTTTAAAATAAGGCTATATGTTGATGAATCCCAAATCTCTCTGGCCAAACCTCTCTGCTGAGCTTCAGACCCATATATTCAGCTTCACACAGGCTTTTCCTCTTGGATGGTGGCCTTTGGACTTATATGCCTCTTCTTCAAATCTTTCTTATCCTACATTCTCTACCTTTGTTGTTAGCATCACCATCTGCCCAAGCCTACATTCTGGAGTCTTTCTAGACCTTTTTCTCTTCCCTTCACGTGCCACGTACCACATTCTGTCAATTTTCCTGCCTATATATTTCTTAAATTTATTCCTTTTGTTATAGTCTATACCATTGTTTTGTTTTAGGCCTTGATAATCTCTCATACAGATTCTTATAATAGGTCTCTGCATTGCACACACAGGTGGCTTAAGAATGTCAAGTGGCAATAAGACTGCTAAGATGAGGATTTCGCCCAGCAGCATCAGCTGCTCCATAAGCTCTGTATCCGTCTAGTATAACTGAGCCATATGTATAAGACACTGACAAAGTGTTGACAAATGAAAGCCTTATTATTATTTATAGAAGGCAAACAGTAGAAACAGATTTATGGTCAACCAGGCCCCTCCACCCCTCGTCCACGTATGACTGCCTCTATAGGAGAGGGACCTAATTATATCTGAAAGAGATTATGCATACCCTTACCCCAAACTGATGACTATTTTTATGTCACTGGGCAAGCAAACTGTGGCTCAGGTGTCAGCAGCTGTGTGGCAATTTAGGTGCTGGTTTTGTGCCACCATAGCTTCTAGGCTCCACACTGCCTGGGCCCTGCACAGCTCCCACTGTGCCGTCAGAGGCCCACACGCGTTTGCTACTGGGCCTCACACCACCAGTTCTGCCCTGCTGCAGGCAGATCTCTGCACAAAGTCTTCTAAGCCTCTACTGGCCTCATGCCACTGCTCTGCTCTGTCACTGGGCCTCCCACTACCTGCTCCTCACTGGGCTCACTGTGGTCTGCAAGCTAGTCTTCAGTGTTATTGTCTCTGTCTTAATTAGCCCTCTACCCATGTACACATCTTTACTAGGCACAGGAGGTTCTTAGTACAGGCCCTGTGTATGTAGGGTGTGCTTCCCTGCCAATTATTTTTTATCAGGAGGCCCTCAAAACCTCTGTGGGATTGGTCATTTATGTAGGAAAGCTCCTGTCAGTTTCAAGGTAGAGATTTCCTAGCGGAATTGCAGCCTGACCAATCATCTTAGGTGGATTGCAAACCCAGGGCCAGAAAGGCTGCAAAAGGGAATTCATAGTATCCCAGTCTCCCTGCATCTGGTTTTATTCCCATCAAATTCATCCTTAGTTCTGAGTAATCTTTCAGAAACACAAATCAGATCTTGTCATTTGTCTGTTAAATGCCGACAAACCTGTTTCACAAAGCCTAAGCTCCTTAGCAAGGTGTTCAGTGCTTAGAATAATTGTTGTTAGGTGATGTTGAGTTGGTTTCAACTCATAGCAACCCTGTGTGCAACAGAACGAAACACTGCCCAGTCGTGCGCCAGCCTCACAATCCTTGGCTGTGCTTGAGCCCATCGTTGCGGCCACTGTGTCAATCTGTCTCATTGAGGGTCTTCCAGACCCCTTTTGTGCTGACCCTCTACTTTACCAAGCGTGATACCCTTCTCCGGGGACTGGACCCCCTAATAACATTTCCAAAATACATGAGATGAAGTCTCTCCATCCTTGCTTACAAGGAGAATTCTGGCTGTACGTCTTCCAAGACATAGTTTTTTGTTTTTCTGACAGTCCACAGTACATTCAGTATTATTCACCAATAACTCAAAGGCATCGATTCTTCTTTATTCTTCCCTATTCGTTGTCCAGCTTTCGCATGCATATGAGGAGACTGAATATGCCATTGCTTGGGTCAGTACATCTTAGTCCTCAAAGTGACATCTTTGCTTTTTAATACTTTAAAGAGGTCTTTTGCAGCAGATTTAGCCAATACAATACCTAGTTTGATGTCTTAACTGGTACTTCTGTGGAGATTGAGTGTGAATCCAAATCAAATGAAATCTTTGACAACTTCAATCTCTTCTCTGTTTACCATGATGTTACTTACTGGTCCAATTGTGAGGATTTTTGTTTTCTTTATGTTGAGGTGTAATCATACTGAAGGCTGTAGTCTTTGTTGTTATGATACTTAGTTCCTTCCTAATTCTTTAACCTCATCTCCAACCACTAGTTCCCTTGCATTTTGCAATCCAGTCACACTGTGCCATTTCTACTCCCTCACACATTCCTTGTTTTGTGCTTTTGGTGTTACTGCCTGGAATTTCCCTCCTTTCTTCTCTTTACAGCATCATTTGTAACCTTTTTTGGGCATATTTCTTTGGTAAGGCTTTCACTGATTTCCATAGGCACTAATATACTGTGCAGAGTAAATCACGTCATTACCTAAACTACTTTGGTGCCCTGTACCTATTTTGTTTATTCTGTCATTGAACACCATACTGTGTGGTAATTACTGGCTTACTTGCTAATTTCCCCTGTAAAACTGTGTTCTTAGAGGTCAGGTGCCATGTTTTATTCATCTTTGCATACCTAGCATTGCTCAATAATTGTTTACTGAACTGAATGCTTGGTTTTTGTTTTCAGTTTTTTGGAAAAGAAAACCAAAGCTTGAAAATGTGTGGGTTTCCCAAATTCTTGCGTGTGAATTAGTGTGAATTTGTGGTTTGTGGTGATCTTTTTGATTATGTATCTCTTGCTTTCTAAATGATAGATAACTAATTCAGTTCACTTCAATTTCCTGTAATACTGAGTTTTGGCAGTTACTCACTTTTCATAGTTGGATACATTCATTCCTTTATTCCACATTTATTCCACCAGGCACTGAGCAGTTCAGGCTCAGTTTCAGTGCTTGAGTGTGTATGGGTGTATAAACATTGCCTGATCTTAGAGGAGAAAAATAACTCACAAATACTAGGAAGAATCTAGTAAATAAAAATATTTAAGAAAGCTATGTTGATAGTACTTCTGTTGACATTGTCTGTGTTGTTTATTTTTTGTTTTGTATATATACATTTCATAATTCCACGTGTATGTGGACATGTATGAATGTCAATCTCTTGTATACATTATAGGACATAAGAAAAATAGAAGTAAGTCCAAATAAATGTTAGTCCACTGTTAGTCATTTGGGTTTAAAATCAGAGTTTTTAAGATGCTAGCTCCACTTTATGTGTTCAGATTGAACTAAGAGAACAAGAGATAGAACGACTGTCTGTGGCTTTGGATGGTGGTCGCTGCCCAGATATCCTCACTCTGGAGAGTAGAAATAAAACCAATGAGAAGCTTATTGCTCATTTAAATGTTCAGGTAAGGCTTTTATAATGATTTCAACCAAATATGTAAAATTATAGCATTATAATGATCTGTGGGTTTCGAAAAGTGATAGAGTGGTTTGCTGAGGTATTTATACTGAGAAAAAATTTGATAGATTCCAGAAATAAGGGAATGGTTACATACTTTATAGAATATACTATTAAAAAATCATGTTTTCAAAGAATATTGAATGGATCAGGATCATAGACACATTATAATTTTAAATATTTAGAAGAGGAGAATAAACTGTAGGTGATGTTAAATTTGCTTTTTAAAAATGTATATGTACACTCAAAAAGAGAAAGCATTGGAATAGGAGACACCAAAATATATTCACAAAGTTTTGTCTTTGAATGATGAGATATTCTTTCTGGTTTTCTTTATTTTAAAATTTTTTATGAATATGTATTTCTTTCATAATGAAAAAAAAGTTTTACAAATTGTGAAAAAATTAAATACATAGTGTATTTTTACCTATGTAGTAGAATTCCTTGCCATTCATCTGATCTACGGATAAGAGAGCAGGAGAGCTCACTAAGCATGACTTGTGAACTTTAGAACTTTTGCTATGCCAGAGCTGCCTAGGCTGCAACCAGAATAGAGCATGCCAAAAATACTAGCTAGTACTTTCAGAGCAATACTGTTCAGTAGAAATAAGGTATGAGCCACATGTGTAATTTAAAATTTTCTAGTAGCCTGATTTTATTTTATTTTTCTATTGTGCTTTAAGTGCAAATTTACTAGTAGCCTGATTTAAAAAGAAACAAGAAATTTATCTTAGTAATATATTTTATATATCCCATATATCAATAACAATATTATTTTGACATGTAATCAATATTAAGAATTATTAATGACATTTTACATAGTTTTTAAATTTTGTGTTAAGTCTTTGAGCTTCTGTGTGTGTATTATCGTTTTTAATAATGAGTTCTGATAGTAATTTACTTTTCTGAGTGTGATACATTCATTCCTTTTTTCTACATAATTTGGAGTAGCTACGTTTTAAGTATTCAGTAGCCATATGTGGTTGCTAGTAGCTAGAGAAATATCACAGTGATATTCTTGTCATATTTTCAGAACTCTGTGTTGAGAAAAATTTCATGTAACGTTCTTAAGTATCTTTTCCGTTTATGCTTGAAAATCAAAGCCAATGGATATATGTTTTTATCAAACCACACATTGTTGGTTTAGCAAATCAGAATGATGTAAGTTTACAAATAAAATGGCTGTGGTTTTAATTTTGATCGCTTTTAAAACATAGTATTTTGGAATATTATTGGAGAATATTATTGGAGCTCTGGTAGCATAGTGGCTAAAGCACTTGACTGCTAACCAGAAGGCTGGCGGTTCAAACCCACCAGCCACTCCTCGGAAGGAAGGTTGGGCAATCCTACTTCCGTAGTGATACTGCCTCGGAAACCCAAGGAGGCGTCGCTATGAGTCGGGGCCGACTGGACGGCACAACAACAACAACATTGGAGAATTCATTATGGTAATTTTTCAATTCGTTTACCTTATGAATTACAAATTCAATGTAGGTTGACTTTCTTCAGCAAGCTAATAAAGATCTGGAGAAGCATATTCAAGAGCTTATGGAAACCAAGGAAACAGTCACAACTGAAGTTGTTGATTTAAGTAACAAAAATGAAAAACTCTGCCAAGAATTAACTGAAATAGACCAGTTAGCACAGCAGTTGGAAAGACATAAAGAACAAGTGCTTGAGACTGCCGATAAAGAAATTGGAGAAGCAAAGGTAATGCTGCATTTGGGTTGTAGGGATGTTCATTAGTTCTCCTAGGACAATTGAGCCCTTTGGACGTCTTCTGTACCCAGGTCTTCTCTATTTTATAATACAATTTTTTTTTTTTAAGTGTTGAACTATATATGTCCTTGCACATTTTTAATTTGGTAGCTAATGTTTTTCATTTTTAAGTTTAAATATTATTTTAAAAAGGTTAAATAGATTCAAAGGATATAATTTCCAGCCTTTTGCAAATATTAACATCTTAAAGTAAAGCTGACATATTGTTCTTTTAAATATAGCCAATGGCATCTAAGTGCCATAGATTTTTTGGCAATTTGATATCCTGCATTGTACAAACATGACTGAGTCTTTCTTAACAGTCAGATATTTTACATTATTTCTCCCCTTTCCTTGAAGTCCTATTTCCATTTTATTTCTCCACAAAATTTTATTCTATTTCATATATTTTTGTGCTTAGATATCTTTCTTTAATCTTCTGTCTGCAATAAAAATACATGTAAATTGAACTTTTTTTATTTTTAAAATTTCCTGTGACTGTAAGATTCAAAGGAACTCTGGTAGCATAGTGCCTAAGGCATTTGACTGCTAATCAGAAGGCTGGCTGTTCAAACCCACCAGCCACTCCTCGGAAGGAAGGTTAGGCAATCTACTTCCATAGTATACTGCCTCCGAAGCAGCTGAAAGAGGGGTTGCTATGATTCAGATTTGACTCAACAACAGTGCATGTGTATAATGTTCAAAGTGTTAAGATTTGCCTCTGAATAGTGTTATGATTACAGTTATTAGTAATTAGTAAATAAGAATGACAAATCTGCCATAGATGTTGGTAAATAGTTATTAAATTAAAAAGTAAAACTTTATTAGAAATGTTGTTGTTGTTGTTGTTATTTGCCGTCGAGTCGGCCCCGACTCATAGCGACCCCTCCTTGGGTTTCCAAGGCAGTATCACTACGGAAGTAGGATTGCCCAACCTTAGAAATAGAGCTCTTAATTAAGATATAATAGGAGGAAATAGTGTCTGAGGTAGAGGCTTTGTTCAGCCCCAGCATTTCAGATTATCATTTTTTCTAGTGCTCCAAAAGATTTTTATATCTCAAGAAAGTGTGCCATTAGGACATGAGTGAGATGTATGCCTTTCTTTTGAAAGTAAGAGAAAGGCAATTGTGAAAGAAGAGATCTCATGCGACCACAGAATGCAAGCCAGTTGTCAGGTAGATCATTTTTAAGAAGAATGTGCTCAACTACTAACCAGAGGTTGACAGTTCAAACCTATCTGGCTGTACCATAGAAGAAAAGCCTGGCAATCTGCTACCCTAAAGATTACAGCCACAGACGATGTTTCTGCAAGCGTGTTTGTATGTGCTGTAAAAGGGGCCAGATATAAAGTAGAGCTACAAGGGACAAAGTTGTGATGACTTCTTGGCCACAGCCAGCTACCCAGAGGCAGCGAGTTGTTGGACCTGTGGGCTCGGGACTGTGGTCTCAGGAGACATCAAGCTCAATTAGTATAACATACTACACAAAAACATTGTTCCACATCCTACTTTGGTGAGTAGTGATTGGGATCATAAAAGCTTGCAGCCATTTAGATGCAACACTGGGTCTTTCCTCATCCAGAGAAGAGAAAAATGAAGAAAACCAAAGATGCATGGAAACAATTAGTCCGAGGGACTGGTAGACCACACGGTCCTTAGCCTATATGACCATGAGACCAGAAGAGCTAGATGGTGCCCAGCTGTCACTGTCAACCACTCGAAGGCGGATCTTTATAGGAGATCCTGGATAGAATGGGAGAACAATGTGGGACAAAACTCAAAATCATTACAAACAAAGAAAAAGACCAGGTTTGCTGGTCTGATAGAGCTTGGTGAGAACCCTGAGACTATGGCCTCTACCTCACCTTCAGGTCTGGAATTGAATTCACTTCTGTGGCTTCCAGGCAAATAATAGACAGGCATATGGGCTGAACATTTACATCAGGTAGATACACTCTTTGGAGAGATCAATCATGGGAGAACAGAAGGGCACTGTATGCACAGGGAGACAGCTCAGAGGGCAGGAGTGCATAGGAGGGAAGGACACAGGGAAGAGGTAACTGGGGAGGAAGTAGGAAGAGAGCTGTTCCATTGTGGGAAATTGTAGTCAATGTCATGAGACAAAATGTGTATGAACTGCTATATGGAAAATGAATTTGTTTTGTAAACATTCACCCAAATCACAATAAAAAATGATTATAGCAAAAAAAAAAACCCCTATAGAGCTCAGTTCTACTTGGTAATAAATGGGGTCACCAGAATAGGAGTTGATTTGATGGGTTTTCTACAGCGAGGTTAAGGATCCAGCTATTGATTGTTTAAAGCCGTATGCATACCATAGTTTTACATGTCACTGGAAAGTTTTTATGTTATCTCTGGGTAGGTATCACCTACTTTGAAGACATGTGCTCTACATCACTGAATTGGGTATTTTGCCGTTTTACCTTCACTGATTAGTATGGTTTAAGTTCTTTTTAGTTTCATTGAGCACTCCTATGTCGTCTCTTTCCTTTTGTATCTCAGCCTAGTCTGTGCTATACACATTAGATACTAAGTACAGCTTCTTACATCCCATTGACAATGCTCAGGAGTGACATCTTGGTTCAACAAAAGATTCTTACTTGAATGGATATAAGAAAACAAGATAATATTTTAATCATGGCATTTTGCTCTCTCATTTGTAGTACTGTGGATCCAGGTTGGTAATGACAGGTAGGAAGAATGCAAGTAGGATAGGAAAATCAGAAAGTTACAGTGCCATAAGATGTATCCTAAAAATCAAGGCTCAGGAAAAATCCTACAAGTATCTAGGCAAGAAATGCTTTCCAAATTGCCATCTTGGTTCAGATATTGCAAATAGATCCCTAGGAACATTTGAGATATTCACTGCTGTCGAGTCGAATCTGACTCATAGCGACCCCTCCTTGGGTTTCCAAGGCAGTATCACTATGGAAGTGGAAGGCCCAACCTTCCTTCCAAGGAGTGGCTGGTGGGTTTGAACTGCCAGCCTTCTGGTTAGCAGTCAAGTGCTAACCGGCACTACGCCACCAGAGCTCCCATTTGAGATATTAGGAGATTATAAACAAACCTCTATTTTTCCACCGCCTCCTTAAAATTGAGCATTAGGGCTTAAGCCTCAAAATTTGTCTTTGGTAAGAGGGAACATGAAGTACTTGAAAAATTATTTACTTTCAAGTATGTTATAACTTAAGTGTTGTATTCTTAGGCTTTTAGATGTTTACATAATATACTTTTTTTTGTTTGTTTTAACAACTTTCCTAAACCAAACTCACTGCCATTGAATCAATTCAGATTTATAGCAAACAACTTTATTGAGATACAATACACATGGCATACAATTCACTCATTTGAAGTATATAATCCATAATGAGTATATTCACACAGTTCTGGAGCTATTACCATATCCCAGTCAACCATTGATCTCAGTCAGTTTTAGAAGATTTTCATCACCTTTAAAAGAAAGCCCATACCTTATCAATCATCCCTCTACTCTCTCATCCCCTCCTTTCCTAAGCAACCACTAATCTATTTTCTGAAGCTATAGATTTCCCTGTTCTAGACTTTCATATGAATGGAACTATATAGTATATGGTTTTTTGTTAGAGTGCTTTCATTAATATGTTTGTAGGGTCTACCCATGTTATAGTATATATTACTACTCCATTCCTTTTTATGGCCAAATAAGCTATGTTGTATGGATGTAGCACATTTTGTTTATCCATTTATCCATTGATAGACATCTGGGTTGTTTCTACTTTTTGGCTGCTAGAACTAATGCTCCTCTACACATTCATGTAAAGGCTTTTGCGTGGACATATATTTTCTTTTTTTTTTTGAGATATGCTTAGGAGGAGAATTCCTGTGTCATGTTTAGTTGTTTTAAGAAAAGCTAGACTGTCTCCAAAGCAGTTGCACCAGTTTACGTTCCCACTAGCAGTGTATTAATAGACTTTTTATTCCTAGAAAGAGATTAAAAGAAAACTCTGTGAGATGCGAGATCTTGAAGAATCAATGTCAAAACTTCAACTGGTAAGTAGATAGCATATTGAAATGCCAGAATTTTCCATAACAAAAATTTTGTGCTTTATTTTATATAGATAGGCACATGTACTTGTTAGGTGCTATCTGGTTGGCTCTGACTCATAGCAACCTACATACAATAGAATGAAACACCTGCCCGGTTCTGTGCCAGCCTCACGATACTTGTTATACATGAGCCCATCATTGCAGCCATGGTGTCAGTCCATCTCGTTGAGGGCCTTCCCCTTTTATGTTAACCTTCCACTTTACCAACCATGATATTCTTCTCCAGGGAATGTTGTTGTTGTTGTTATGTGCCATCAAGTCGGCCCCGACTCATAGCGACCCCTCCTTGGGTTTTTCGAGGCAGTATCACTACAGAAGTAGGATTGCCCAACCTTCCTTCTGAGGAATGGCTGGTGGGTTTGAACTGCCAGCCTTCTGGTTAGCAGTCAAGTGCCTTAGGCACTATGCTACCAGAGCTCCTACTCCAGGGAATAGTCCCTTCTAACAACATGACCAAAGTAGGTTAGATGAAGTCTGGCCATTCTCCCTTCAAAGGAGAATTGCGGCTGCATTTCTTCCAGGACAGATTTGTTAGTTCTTCTGGTATTCCATGGTACTTTCAGTATTCTTCTTCAACACCACAACTCAAAAACATCAACTCCTCTTCAGTCTTCCTTATTCATTGTCCAACTCTCACATGCATATGAGCCAATTGAAAATACCATGGCTTGGGTTAGGTGCACCTTAGTCTTCAAAGAAACATCTTTGCTTTTCAGCACTTGAAAGAGGTCTTTTGCAGTAGACTTGCCTAGTGCGATATGGCATCTGACTTCTTGACTGCTGCTTCCATGGTGTTGATTGTGGAACCAATATGAAATCTTTGACAACTTCAATCTTTTCTCAGTTTATCATGTTGCTGCTTATTGGCCCAGATGTGAGTATTTTCATTTTCTTTATGTTAAGATGTAATCCATACTGTAGACTGTAGTGTTTAATTTCATCAGTAAATGCTTCAAGTCATCTTCACTTTCAGCAGTAAAGTTGTGTCATCTCCAAATCACAGGTGGTTAATGAGTCTTCCTCCAATCCTGTTGCCACGTACTTCTTCATATAGTCCATCTTCTTGCATATTTGCTCATCATACAGATTAGATAAGTATGGTGAAAGGATACAACCCTGATGCATTCCCTTCCTGATTTTAAACCATGCCATATCCCATTGTTCTGTTTGAACGACAGCCTCCTGGTCTGTGTACAGGTTCCTCATGAGCATAATTAAGTATTCTGGAATTCCCCTTCTCAGTGTTACCTATAATGTGTTATGGATAACAATCAAATACTTTTGCATAGTCACAAGTAAACATCTGTCTGGTATTCTATGCTCTCAGACAAGATCCATCTGATATCCGCAGTGATATCCCTCGTTCCACATCCTCTTCTGAATCAAGCTTGCATTTCTGGAAGCTCTCTGTTAATATACTACTACAACCATTTTTAAATTCTCTTCAGCAAGATTTTACTTGCATGTGATGTCAATGATACTGTTCAATAATTTCCACATTCTGTGGGAATCACTCTTCTTTGGAATGCATCCAAATATGGATCTCTTCCATTCAGCTGGCCAGGTAGCTATCTTCTAACTTTCTTGGCATAAAAGAATGAGTGCCTCTGGAATGGCATCCTTTTTTTTTTTTTTTTAATTGTGATTTGGTGAAGATTTACAGATCAGATTCACATTCCATTCAGCAATTCACATACACTTTGTCTTATGACATTGACCACAGTTTACCACAATGCAACAGCTCCCTTCCCACTTCCTCCCCATAGTTAACCTCTTCCCAGTGTCCATCCCTCCATGCATTCCTGCCCCCTGAGCTGCCTCCCTGTGTATAAGCAGCCCTTCTTTCTCCCATGATTGTTCTCTCCAAGGAGTATATCTGTAAATGTTCAACTCATATGCCTCTCTTTTTGTTGCCTGGAAACCACGGGTTTGGGTTCAATACCAGACCTGAAGGGCAGCTAGGGGCCATAGTCTCAGTGGTTCCACCAGG
>NW_006921740.1:4760405-4761080 GCF_000298275.1 Orycteropus afer afer
TAGGAGGTGGAACAGTGTTTTGTGTAGTATGTTATGCCAATTGAGCTTGATGTCCCCTGCGACTATGGTCCCAAGCCCGCAGGTTCAACTACTTGGTCCCTCTGGGTAGCTGGGTGTGACCAAGCAGTGACCACAACCTTGCCCCTTGTCAACTCTACTATACACTTGGGAATTCTGATAATTCACATGAACTTATAGGACCATTGTCTGCCAACCCTATACATGTTCTTGGGTACACTCCCCATTTCATAGACATACCTACTAGTTCAAGCTGTGCACCCATCTATCCACCCACATACCCATGTTTGACTTCACTGACAATGCAGTACTGTATGTGCAGAAGGGTTCATCTTTTTTGTCTGTACCTCCCATGTACCTCTCTATGTCTTTCTCATCCTCAGTGCTGCCATGTTGGTAACTCACATTTGGTGCATTGCCCTTCTCTTCACCCAAATTGATACTTATGTCTGTCTATCTAACAGTGTTCCCTCTCCTCCTCTCCCCTCTCACTCCTGGTAACCACCAAAGAAAATTTCATTCTGTAGATAAACCTTTCCTTAACTTTCACAATAACAGACTAATACAATATTTGTCCTTCTGTGATTGACTTATTTCACTCAGCATAATGTCCTCCAAGTTCATCCACGTTATGCTTGGTGTTTTGCAGATTCTACA
>NW_006921740.1:4769267-4775944 GCF_000298275.1 Orycteropus afer afer
CTCCCTTGTTTCTACCACTTTATCCTGCTTCTTTGTGTGGACTGTGATGTTCTGTTGTTTCCGAGGCATCATGATGTTGTTGTATTAAATCTCTGTTAACTGTTTGTGAAGAGCAGCCAAGGGAGGTTCAGGATCTTCTTGGTGGTTTTTTATCATTGGCCCCTTGGTGGAGAAGGAGGTAGTGGCTCTTGCTCAGTAAGTGAAGTTGCAGGAGGTATGGGGTAGTTGTGTCTTATGGGGCTGTTGCTGTCTCCCACTCAGTTAGTCAAAAATTGCAATTGAATAACCATGAAAAAACTAAAAGCACCAGGACAGAAAACACACCATGTAATCACATAGGAACAGTAACTAAAAAATGGAAAAAGAGAAAAAAAAGAAGAAAAAACAAGAAAAAATTCAGTTTTTGGGGATAGGGCACGTAGAGAAGGAAAATAATGTTGGAAAAAAAATGGAAAAAATGCAGAAAGAAAAGCAAGGAACAGGGTTAATCACAAGAAAAATGGGGGCAAAAGTAAAACTGAAATTAAAAAAAAAAATTTCAACCAGGTACAGGGAAAAGAAAAAATGTTGAAAACTAGGACCTGCGAGGGGAAGATTAAGGATAATAGTAAAAAGAACAGAAGTATTAATAATAATAGTTGTTTTAAAACAGACGAATACAAGCCAACTAATCACTAGAAAAAGAAAGCGAGAAAGAAGACAATAAAAATAAGAAAAGAGAAAAAAAAATAAGTGGAGGACAGGGCAGGGCACCCATTCTCCGTCTGAGCACACAGACTGTGATGGAGTTCCTGTGGGCCCAGAAGGTAGGTGGGAGTGGGGGATGGCCACATCTCCGTTCATCAAGCTGGTGTGGGGTATAAGAGTAACAAGAGGAATTTCGTACCTTTTCAGTCTTGCAGGTCCAGAGTGTCCTTCAGCTTGCTGGAAAGCAGAATGTGTTCTTAAGCCCCAGTAATCTGCGAGAGCACTGTCTCTTTAAATATCCAAAATAATCAAGCCTCTTTTAAACATTCAAAATGGCAGCAGCCTCCAGACCGGCAAAAGTCCACAGCTTAGCCCACCTTTCTCTTCACCCTCTCCGTTTATTCCCCGGCCACCAGAGCAGTCCTCCATGCAGTCCCTGGCTAGCAGGGCTGATTTTTAGGTCAGTTCTTAGGTCCTACCACCACTCGGCAATCTCCAAATTGTCTGTGCCATGCCGTCAGGATTGCTGCCAGACCGCAGCTCCGTCTATCTCCTTTTTTGGTATTTTCATGCAAATTCTTTTACTAGTTGGGGTTTAGTCTACTTCTCTATCCTTCCCTTCAAGGCTCAGGGGTCCAGGATTATCTTCTGTGTTTGTGTTAATTGATTTCCCTTTTTGTTGAAGAGGGTCTGTGCAATCTTTCTGCCTAGTCTGCCATCTTACCAGAACTTCCGGCATCCGTTTGTTGAAACATCTCAATAGGTATTCCATCAATTCCTCAAGCCATGTTTTTGACCATTTCATTCAGTGCAGCTTCAACTTTTTTCTTCAGTGCCATTGGTTCTTAATCATACGTTCCCTCCTGAAATGGATGATCATCAACCAGTTCTTTTTGGTGTAGTGCCTCTGTGTATTCCTTCCATCTTCTTTGGATGTTTCCTGCATCATTCAGTGTATTACCCATAGAATGTTTCAGTATTGCAACTCGAGCCTTGAGTTTTTTCTCCTGTTCTTTCAGCTTGAGATACACCAAGTGTGCTCTTCCCTTTTGGTTTTCTAACTCCAGATCTTTGCACGTTTCATTATAATAATTGGCTTTGTCTGCTCGAGCTGCTCTTTGAAATCTTCTGTACAGATCTTTTATCTTATCATTTATTCAATTTGCTTTAGCTGTTGTCCATTTGCTTTAGCTATTGTCCATTCAGGGCAAATTACAGAGTCTCTTGACATCCATTTTGGTCTTTTCTTCCTTTCCTGTTTTTATAATGACCTTTTGCTTTTTTCATGGATGATGTTCTTGAAGTCATCCCAAAGTACCTCTGGTTTTTGGTCACTGGTGTTCAATTCAGGAAATCTATTCTTTAGGTGATCTTTAAATTCAGGAAGGATATAATCAAGGTGATATTTTGGTCTTGTGGACTTGTTTTAATTGTCTTCATCTTCAGCTTGAACTTGCATATGAGCAGTTGATTGTCTGTTCCACACTCAGCTCCTGGGCTTGTTTTGGCTGATGATATTGAGCTGCTCCTTCCCCTCTTCCCACCGATGTAGTGGATTTGATCCCTGTGTACTCTGTCTGGTGAAGTCCACATATATAGCTGCCATTTATGTTGAAAAAAGGTCTTTGCAACGAGTAAGTCATTGGTCTTACGAAATTCTATCATGTGAGCTCCAGTGTCATTTCTGTCACCAAGGTCATATTTTCCAACTACCAGTGGTCCTTCTTTGTTTCCATCTTTTGCATTCCAATCATTAGTAATAATTAACACATCTTGATTGCATGTTCGGTCAATTTCAGACTGCAGAAGTTTATAAAAATCTTCAATTTCCTTGTCTTTAACTTTGGTAGTTGGTGTGTTTTTTTGAATAATGGTAATATTAACTCGTCTTCCTTGTAGGCGTATGGATGTTATCTTGTCATTGATAGCATTGTACTTCAGGGTAGATCTTGAAACATTCTTTGTAATTATGAATGCGACGCCATTCCTCTTCAATTTGCCCTTCCTGACAAAGTAGATCGTATATTTTTCTGATAAAAAATGGCCAAAACTAGTCCATATCAGCTCACTAATGCCTAGGATATCGATCTTTATGTGTTCCATTTCATTTTTGACAGCTTCCAGTTTTCTTGGATTCATACTTTGTACATTCCATGTTCTGATTATTAATGTATGTTTGCAGCTGTTTCTTCTCATTTTGAGTTGTGCCACATCAGCTAGTGGAGGTCCTGAAAGCTTTATTCCATCCACATCATTAAGATCAACTCTACTCTGAGGAGGCAATCCCCATTCGTATTTTGAGTGCCTTCCGACCTGAGGGACTTACCTTCTGGCACTATGTCAGGCAGTGCTTCAGGACTATTCATAAAGTTTTCCAGTAATATGTCAGACAGTGTTTTACTACTTTTCATAGGTTTTCACTGGTCACTTCTTTCAGAAGTAGATGACCCCTTCCTTCTTATGAGTCTGTCTTAGTCTGGAAGCTCTGTTTAAACATGTCCACCATGGATGACCCTGCTGGTATTTAAAATACTGGTGGCATAAACTCCAGCCTTACAGCAACACACAAGCCACCATAATACAACAGTCGGACAAGTGGTGGAAGCATGCATACATTCATACATACATATGTGTGTGTATACACACACACACATATATGTATTTTAATGAGACATAATTTACATCATAATCATCCTTTTAAAGTGCACATTTCAGATACAATAAGTATCTGGGTTATAAACATCTGACTTACGGACAACTTGTACTTAAGAACATACTGCTCTAAACCCTATTGTATTAAAAATTTGAGTTAAATACAATGGTTTGTAATAACAAATGCACACACTACTTTTTGACACTCATGAAAACACTATGTGGTTTTGATAGTCTGATGGCTTGAAAGAGAATGCCATGCACCTTTTTTTTAAGTCTGATCATGTTGCTGTTAACACTCTATTGACTGTGTAACTTTGTATTTGACTTAAAAATTCCTCTTATTTACCCTTGTATTAATGCCTCCAAAGCGTAAGCTTTCAATAATAGTCAACCCTCTTTTAGTAGCTTTTCTTGGCATTGCAAACCATTTCCCTAGTCATATAGTTTGTTCTGATAATCTTGAAATGAGAAAAATTGTAATCATCCTGGTAAAAGCTAGCATATATCATATAGTCCTACAGTTTGTGACTGGCAGAAAGAAAGTATAGGCAAATAGATGGAAGTTCCTTGGGGGTCAATCCAAAAAGTTACCTTTTTTTTTAATAGCTTATTAAATTGTAAAAGTTTCCTCTAAGATTAGAAACAGAGATTAATATTTATTTCCAGATTTTCTCATGACTACCTAGCTGCAATGTTCTGGTGGCATAAGATGAATTAAAAAGGAAGCTATTGTTGTATGCTGGCCCATAACAGGTGCTCAAACACTTGTTGATATTTGTAGAAGTGGCATATGATACACAATGATTTCCTTTTTCCTTCAGCATTCTGGCAGGCCCAGTCCAATTATTCAGTGTTTTGATGATGTTTTCACTAGAATGTAAGCTCCATGAGGGCAGAGCTTTTTGCTGTTCGTTGACTGCTATATCCTTAGCTCCTCAAGCAGTGCCTGTCACATAGCTGATGCTCAGATATTTGTTGATTTTCTGTGCACCCTATAAAAAGTTGGATGTGAATCATAATTGTCTCAGAGCCCTGTGACCAACCATCAGTAGATTGGCTTACAGTAAGATGCTGCTATAGCGACTTTCTTATTTTTCCATTAGTGCTGTAGTTCATGTATTTTAAAGTTAATGATATTAATAGCTAAATTTATTATGCACTTAATATGTTCTGGATACTATGCAGATTGCTTCACATCCATCGATCCTTCACCCCACTGAATGCTATAAGTGTCACGTACTATTTTTATTATGTGAAGATGAGGCTGAGCAAATATCCAGCATAGCTAAGGATACATACTAGTAGTCTTAGAACACTCTATCTTACTACCCCTTCTTGTAAACTTAAGAAAGCTCTTAGAATTTTTATCGCATGAGTACATATTCATTTAGAAAAAGTAGACTATATGCTAAACAAATTACAAAATAAAATCTAATAATTCTACCACCTGGAGAAGAGCACTGTTGATATTTGGGCTTTATGGTGCTTTTAGCCATGGTTGATAATTAACTTTAGTTGAAACCTTAAATAGCTAATGATGGCTCTGTGTATGGTTTATGTATAAAATAGAGTATATATACTACATGTACTAGAGAGTATATGTATAAAAGATACAATGAGTATACATACGTCTATATAATTAAAGGTGAATTACTGTTAAATAATATGCTTATGAAAATACCTTTCATTTTCAAATGCTAAAATAATTTATAAAGTTGTTAGAAATTTTAATTATAGTATATATAATTAAATGTGGCAAAACATTTATGTGGCACATAAATATATACATAGTTGTAACAACAACATGAAAGTACCTTTTATTTTTAAGTGCTAAGATAATTTATAAAGTTGTTAGAAATTTTAATTATGGTATTAAAATTTGCAGGAATTAGACTTATGCCAAAAAGAAAAGGAGAGACTGAATGATGAACTCCTGAAAAAAACAGATCTTGAAACTGTTGTTTGTCAGCTTGAACAAGAAAAGCAACGACTTGCCAAAAAAGTTGAAAGTTTTGCAGTTATGGGTAAGATATGAAATGTTGATAACTTAAAAAGTGATTGTGACTTTCTCTGGATTTATTTTATTCTGAATAGGTGATCTTTCATTCATTCAATATTCATTCAATACTTTGTGAGTGCTTACTAGATTCTAGAAACCATGCCAGGGAGTATAGATAGAGTAGAAATCTCCCTCCTTCAGGGAACTTACAGTATTCTTTCATATTTTGACCATTGCTTTAAGGGATCCTCCTCGAATTATTTTCCAATAGAAGTATTTTTTCTTTGAGGCAGACGGATAATAGAATTAGGATTAAGATGAGAAAAATTCTGAAAGAGCATACCACCTGAAATACACAATTTTTTTAAGAAAATACTTCTCCTTAAAGCATACACGGAGTTGAAATAGGCTAACTTTCTTCCAGGTACAAGTCCTAAATGACTGGAGTTAAGGAACATTTAAGAATTCCATCATTTGACAGATGTTTATGAATTGTCTATTGTATGGCTGGCTCTATGGGGTATATAATGGTAAAGTAGATATACAAGGTACCTACCCTTCTGGATTTGTGGTATTTTCTGTTAGAGTAGCACCAGATTGAAGGTAAGCGCGGGCGGGCTGGTGCTTACTCACTGATCTGCACTGAACACTTTCCCTTGTTACCCTCCCGAGGGGGACCAGGTCTCCGGGAGCAAGGTAAGTGCGGTCGGGCTGGTGCTTATTCACTGATCTGCACTGAACACTTTCCCTTGTTACCGTCCCGAGAGGGACCGGGTCTCCGGGAGCAAGGTAAGCACAGGCGGGCTTGTGCTTACTCACTGATCTGCACTGAACACTTCCCTTGTTACCCTCCCGAGAGGGACCGGGTCTCCGGGAGCAAGGTAAGTGTGGGCGGGCTTGTGCTTACTCACTGATCTGCACTGAACACTTCCCTTGTTACCCTCCCGAGAGGGACCGGGTCTCCGGGAGCAAGGTAAGCACGGGCGGGCTTGTGCTTAGTAACCGGGAGCAAGGTAAGCACGGGCGGGCTTGTGCTTACTCACTGATCTGCACTGAACACTTTCCCTTGTTACCCTCCCGAGGGGGACCGGGTCTCCGGGAGCAAGGTAAGCACGGGCGTAGCACAGAGTAGCAGGCTGGAAGAGCAGGAGAAAGGGGTAAAACCCAGGAAGCCAAGGAGAAGAGCAGTCAGCCAAAGGGATTAGGTGGGGAGGGGAAACTCAGGCCTGCCCAGAGTAGCAGGCCGGAAGAGCAGGAGAAAGGGGATAAAACCCAGGAAGCCAAAGAGAAGAGCAATCAGCCGAAGGTATTAGGTGAGGAGGGGAAACTCAGGGAC
>NW_006921740.1:4777082-4780239 GCF_000298275.1 Orycteropus afer afer
ATTGATAATGTGGCTGCAATGATGGGCTCAAGTATAGCAGGGATTGTGGGGCTGGCGCGGGATCGGGCAGTGTTTCGTTCTGCTGTGCATGGGGTCTCTATGAGTCGGAAACGACTCAACGGCACTTAACAACAACAACAGCAACCCTTCTGGAGCCTTTATGCTAGTTAAGGAGACAAAGTAGTAGAACATAAATGAACAAGTTAATTTTAGATGATGACACACACTGCCATCGAGTCAGACCCGACTCATAGTGACCCCTCCTTCAGTTTCCGAGGCAGTATCACTACAGAATTAGATTTCCCAACCTTCCTTCTGGGGAGTGGCTGGTGAGTTTGAACCGCCAGCCTTCTGGTTAGCAGTCAAATGCCTTAGGCACTGTGCCACCAGCACTCCCTTTAGATGATGAGAGGTATTGAAATAAAATAAGGGATGTGCTAGAGATGAGCTGGTTGGAGGGCTGAAGAAGACACCAGCCGCATGAAGGTCTTAACTCTCAATAGTAGCCCAACTCAACTGCCATCAAGTCGATTCGACTCATAGCAACCCCTCCTTGGGTTTCTGAGGTGATATCTCTGCAGAAGTAGATTGCCCATTCTTCCTTCCAAAGAGTGGCTGGTGGGTTTGAAGATCTAAGGGCAGAATTTTCTAGGTAGAGAAATTGGTAAGTGCAGAAGCTTGGTGCCATCCAACTTAGTGTGTCTTAGGAAGTGAGAGAAGGCCAGTGTGCTGTTAAAAGGTGATATCCTAGGCCCTTCAGCCATATGTATAACCATTTAACCTCTTTGCCACTTACTAGCTGTATGATCTTGAGTGAGTTACTTAACTTCCCTGTCCTCCACTTTCCCTATCTGAAGTAGGGATAATGATGGCACCTGCCTGAAAAGATTGTTGTGAGGATCAAATGAGTTAATATATTAGAGTGCATAGGACCATGTATAAAGCATTCCTATTTACTAGAATAATATTTACTGTTTACCACATTGTCCTTCATAGCCTGTCATTTCAGCAAAATCTTTGAGATCTCTCAAACTCCCTTGGTTCTCAGTATTTCGGGTTCATCCCTTTGCCCAGACCCCAGCCATGGAATAATCAAACCATTTACTTTCTACATGGGGAGGTAAATGCTGCTTGAATATGCAGCAAACGCATTAATACCACTGCAAATTAAATGGTCCCCAGAATCAACAGAGGGAGCTTTATTGGTATAGTAGTTAAAGCATTCAGCTACTAACCAAATGGCGATTTTGAACCACCATCCACACCACAGGAAAAGAAGCTGTGTGCTTCCATAAGGATTTATAGCCTTGGGAACCTTATGGGGCAGTTCTACTCTGTCCTAAAGGGTTTTTATGAGTCAGAATCGGCTTGATGGCAGTGGTTTTTTTAACCTCAGTAGAGCCCCCAATGTTGTATGGAAATCTTAACTCTTATTTCCTAAGTGCTCCATCCCTCACTCTCTGCAGCAAACATTTCACATATTTTCCATTCTCATTAAACCTCTAATTACCACACCAGTCCTCATTCTGAGTGGATTGTCTTCCCTTTGATTCCCTGAGAGAATGGAAGCCATTCCTTCCATTTCCAGTTTCCTTCCCCTAGATTTTAAACCTGCCTGTCTTCTTTCTTCTTGTTACAGCAGAAAGGTGACTCTCTTTTGAAAGGTCTGTATCTTCTCCTTTCCATAATTTTAGTCTTTGTACTGATTTTTTCCCATTATCATTCAAACATGCTGATCCTTCTCCTGTTTAAAAAAAGAAAAGAAATTATGCTCCTTTCCCTTCCGGCCTTTCCTCTTCTTTGTAGCTTCAACATCTTGAAAGATCATCATACTCGCTATTTCAGCTTAATCACCCACTTCCCTTTAGGTCCTCAGTTTCCACCGCCAAAACTGCTTTTGTTGAGGTCATCGGCCACCTTAATTATTTTTTGTACAGTGGACACTTGCCATTCATTAACTTATATCACCTCTTAGTATACAACACAGTTGCCCATTCCTTGGCTTCTTTGATAGCACACTTTGCCAGTTTTCTCTTACCTCTGCAGTTACTACTTCTCAGCATGAATTTGTCAAATCATCCTCCAGTTCACATTGTTCTTGTTCTGTACATTGTTCTTTTGTAGCTTTTGTTGTGTTGTTAGGTGCCATGGAGTTGTCTCAGACTCATAGTGACCTTATGTACAGCAGAACAAAATACTGCCTGGTTCTGTGCCAGCCCCACAATCCTTGTTATTATACCTGAACCCATTGTTGTAGCCACAGTGTCAGTCCCTCTTGTTAAGGGCCTTCCACTTTTTCATTGACCCTCCACTCTACCAAGCATGATATCCTTCTCCAGGGAATAGTTCCTTCTGACACCATGACCAAAGTAGGTGAGATGAAGTTTGGCCGTTCTCGCTTCCAAGGAGCTGAATTCAGGGTGCACTTCTTCCAGGACAGATTTGTTAGTTCTTTTAGCAGACCATAGTACTTTCAGAGGAGCTCTGGTAGCATCGTGTCTAAGGCACTTGACTGCTATCCAGAAGGCTGGCAGTTCAAACCCACCAGCCACTCCTCAGAAGGAAGGTTGGGCAATCTACTTCCATAGTGATACTGCAACAGAATCCCAAGGAGGAGTCACTATGAGTTGGGGCTGACTTGACGGCACGTAACAACAACAGTACTTTCAGCATTCTTTGCCAACACCACAATTCAAAAGCATCGACTCTTCTCCAGTCTTCTTATTTATTTCCAATTGAAAATACTATGGCTTGTGTCAGGTGCACCTTAGTCTTCAAGGAGACATCTTTGCTCTCCAGCACTTGAAAAAGGTCTTTTGTAGCAGATTTGCCCAATGCTATACGTCATCTGATATCTTGACTGTTGCTTCCATTGGTATTGATTGTAGAATCAAGTAATAAGTCTTTGACAAATTCAATCTTCTCTCCATTTATCATTGCAAAAACGGCAAGGAGGCCACACAGAACTCACAGATTACAGGGTTTACTAGGGAAGCACCAGGCTACAACTCAAGTCCAGGAAGAATGCTCAGTCTCTCTCCCAGCCCACCATCCCTCAGCCAAGAGTCTCTCACAGTCTCTTTTCCAGCAGTGCTGGTCCCTCGGTGTCTCACTCAGTGATGCGTGTCTCTTGCGGCTCTTTCCCAGCAGCACGTGT
>NW_006921740.1:4782554-4795198 GCF_000298275.1 Orycteropus afer afer
ACAGCATCAGAACTCTAAGCACGTGAGAGAGAGTGGGAACCTCCCAGAACATTGTATTGTGCCACGCCCAACAGAAATAACCCAGGTGGGCAACTTTAAAATCAGGATCTCCTCAGTTGCTAATAGCAATTCCCACCTTGGAGTTTACAAAGACTTATGGGTAGAAAAGCCACACTAAGTAATTTAGTACACCGCAATCATGATGCTGCCTATTGGTCCAGTTGTGAGGATTTTTGTTTTCTTTATATTGAAGTGTAATCCATACTGCAGACTGTAGTCTTCAGTCTTCATCAGTAAGTGCTTCAAGTCATCCTCACTTCTCAGCAAGCAAAGTTGTGTCATCAGAGTATTGCAGGTTAATGAGTCTTGCTGCAATCCGGATGCCATGTTCTTCTTCATGTACTCCAACTTACCTGATTATTTGCTTAGCATACAGATTGAATAAGTATGGTGATTGGAAACAACACTGACACACTCCCTTCTTGATTTTAAACCATATAGTGTCCCCTTGTTCTGTTCAAACAAAAGCATCCTGGTCATTGTACAGGTTCTTCATGAACACAATTAAGTGTTCTGGAATTCCCATTCCTCTCAATGGTATCCATAATGTGTTACGATCCACACAATTGAATGCTTTTGCATAGTCAATAACACACAAGTAAACATCTTTCTGGTATTCTTTGCTTTGAGCCAAGATCCATCTGACATCAGCAGTGATATCCCTCATTCCACATCCTCTTCCGATCCAGCTTGCATTTCTGGAAGTTCTCTGTTAATATACTTGTTCTGGTTACCGAGTGCTGCTCTGACAAGAATATACCACAATTGGGATGGCTTAAACAAACAAGAGTTTATTCTTACAATTTGGAGGCTTTAAGTCCAAGTTCAAAGTGCCACGCTCTAGGGGCTGGGTGAAAGCCCCTCCACCTTGGGATCCAGCTCTGCCTCCTGCCCCAGCCCACTGGAGCTAGAGGCATTTCTTCACTCAGACAGCTGCAGGCTGCTGAGGCTGAGAAGCCCTAAGGTTGACAAGTAAAAAGGCACAGTCCTGATGTTACCCAACCACACAGCAGGGCATTAACTTAAGTCCATTGTATGTCCCAAGGTCAGCAGAGCATAGCAGGCTGCTGAGCAACGACACGGCTACATGCAGGGTCCAAGTGTGCCATAGGCTAGAAACCATTCCCAAGGCTCCTCCTTACATACAGGAAGCAGACCACATCCCAAAGGCACTACTCAGCTGGTTGTGGTAGATCCCACCATGGAGTTGATTGCCAGTCTTGTCATGGGGAATAACTACCACCAGCTGCCCAGCCACTCAGCCAGGCCCAGCCAAGTTGACACACAAACATGACTACCACAGTACTGCTGCCACCATTTTTTAATTATCTTCAGTAAGATTTTACTTAGGAGCTCTGGTAGCGTAGTGCCTAAGGCACGTGACTGCTAACTAGAAGGCTGGTGGTTCAAACCCACCAGTCACTCCTCAGAAGGAAGTTTGGGCAATCTTCTTCCGTAGTGATACCACCTCGGAAACCCAAGTAAAGGTCACTATGAGTCAGGTCCGACTTGATAGCACGTAACAACACAACAACAACAACAATGATTTTACTTACGTGCAATATTAATGATATTGTTCGATAATTTCCACATTCTGTGAGATCCACCAGCCATACCTCGGAAGGAAGGTTGAGCAATCTACTTCCGTAGTGATACTGCCTCTGAAACCCAAGGAAGGGTCGCTGTGAGTCAGACCTGACTCGACGGAAGTGAGTTTGGTTTGGGGGGGGGGGATCACCTTTCTATGTAACAGATACAAATATTGATCTCTTCCAGACAGTTGGCCAGGTAGCTGTCTTCCAAATATCTTGGCATAGCCAAGTGAGTGCCTCCAGCAGGGCACCTGTTTGCTGAAACATCTCAGTGGGTATTCTGTTAGTTCCTAGAGATTTGTTTTTCACCAGTTCCTTCAGTGCAGTTTTGACTTCTTCAGTACGATTGGTTCTTGATCATATGCTACCTCCTGAAATGGACAAACATCAACAAGTTCTTTTTGGTACAGCGACTGTGTATTCCTTCCATCATCTTTTGATGCTTCCTGCATCATTGAATATTTTGCCCATAGAATTTTTCAGTATTGCAAGTCGAGGCTTAAATTTTTTCTTCAGTTCTTTCAGCTTGAGAAATGCCAAGCATGTTCTTCCCTTTTGGTTTTCTAACTCCAGGTCTTTGCACATTTCACTATTATAATTGATTTTGTCTTTTTGAGCTGGTCTTTGAGATCTTCTCTTCAGCTTTTTCTTGTCATTTCTTCCATTTGCTTTAGCTATTCTCCATTCAAAGGCAAGTTTCAGAGTCTTTTTTGACATCCATTTTGGTCTTTTCTTCCTTTCCTGTCTTTATAATGACCTTTTGCTTTCTTCATGGATGATGTTCTTGATGTCACCCCACAATACCTCTGGTTTTCGGTCATTGATGTTCAGTTTATCAATTCTATTCTTTAGATGGCTTCTAAATTCAGGAGGGATATAATCAAGGTGATATTTTGGCTCTTGTGGCTTCTTTTAATTGTCTTCAACTTCAACTTGAATTTACATATGAGCAATTGATGATCTGTTCCACAATCAGCTCCTGGCTTTGTTTTAGCTGAAGATACTGAGCTTCTCCATTGCCTCTTGCTGCAGATGTAGTCGATCTAATTCCTGTGTACCCCATCTGGTAAAGTCTACATGCATAGCCACTGTTTATGTTGTTGAAAAAGGTATTTGCAGTGAATAAGTTTGGGTCTTGCAAAATTCTGTCATGTGATCTCCAGTGTCATTTCTTTCACCAAGGGCATATTTTCCAACTACCAGTGATTCTTTTTTGTTTCTACCTTTTGCATTCCAATCACCAGTGATAATCAACACCTCTTAATTGCATGTTCAGTCAATTTCAGACTGCAGAAGTTGGTAAAAATCTTGAATTTCCTCATCTTTGACTTTGGTGGTTGTTGTGTAAATTTGAATAATAGTAGTATGAACTGGTCTTCCTTGCAGGCATATGGTTATTATCCTATCATTGACTGCATTGTACTTCGGGACAGATCTTGAAATATTCTTTATGATGATGAATGCCATACCGTTTCTCTTCAATTTGTCATTCCCAGCATAGTAGATCTTATGGTTGTCTGATTCCTAATGGCTAAACCCAGTCCATTTCAGTTCACTAATGCCTAGGATATCAATTTTTATGCATTCCGTTTCATTTTTGACAGCTTCCAATTTTCCTAGATTCATACTTTGTACATTCCATGTTCCAGTTACTAATGGACGTTTGCAACTGTTTCTTCTCATCTTAAGTCGTGCCACATCAACAAATGGCGATTCCAAGAGCTTTACTCTAGCCACATCATTGAGGTCGGCTCTACTCTGAGGAGGCAGCTCTTCTCCAGTTGTATTTTGAGTGCCTTCCGACCTGAAGGGCTCATCTTCCAACAGTGTATCAGACAGTGTTTCAGGGCTATTTGTAAAGTTTTCCAGTAATATGTCAGACAGTGTTTCAGTGCTGTTTATAAGGTTTTCACTGGCCAGTTCTTTGAGAAGTGGATGGCCTCTTCCTTCTTCCAATCCTATCTTATTCTGGAAGCTGTACTGAAACCTGTCCACCATGGGTAATCCTGCTGGCATTTGAAACACGCTGGCAAAGCCTCCAGCCTCACAGCAACATGCAGGACACCACAGTATGGCGAACTGATGACAGACGATTTCATCTCCCTTGTTGTTGTTGTTATGTGCTGTCAAGTCGGACCCGACTCATAGCGACCCCTCCTTGGGTTTCCGAGGCAGTATCACTACGGAAGTAGATTGCCCCATCTTCCTTCTGAGGATTGGCTGCTACCTGCTCACTTCCTGGTCTCCTTCAGCGGTTCCAAATGGCTGCCGGCTACCTGATATCCCTTAGCTATTCCAAACCACCACAGAACAGTGTTATATTAAGTTATATTGAGCATCAGTTAAATTAGGTTGTGCTATTTGAAATTGCCAATAATTTGACTTGATTTTGACCCATGAAAAGAGAAAGCTAATTGTGTTTATTTGGAGAAACAGTCATAATTTCAGGTGTTTATATGTTGTTATTGTTATCGTTATGTGCCGGCCATTTGGACCCGACTCATAGTGACCCCTCCTTGGGTTGCCGAGGCAGTATCACTACGGAAGTAGATTGCCCAACCTTCCTTCTGAGGAGTGGCTGGTGGGTTTGAACCTCCAGCCTTCTGGTTAGCAGTCAAGTGCCTTATATGTATGCTGTATTCAATTCAAAGTTAATGTTCAAATTGTGCATATTATATATTTTTTTAAATAGATTTTCTTTTAGTGCATTTTCAATCCCCTGGAAAGTATCATGTGTTATGTATTGTTTCGTTCTGTAGTATTAAATGGTATCCTTTCTCCTACAAAACAAAAGCCAGGAGACTTTGACTCATCAGATTTTATTTAAACTTCTCATTTTAATTTTTGCTTCTGTTATTTTTCCTTCCGTCTCAGTATTAGCCTCTGATATATCTGACCCTTGTAGGGGATATATAAAACAGCTCATGATTTTCAGTATTTTGTATTTGTAAAGAAGTTTTAAAGTTATTGACATGATTTACTTGACAGATTATACATTATATATGCAACATTCTTTTAAGAGTCAATGATTTTAATTTACAGAACGAGAACTTACTTTGGAAGTTGAGAGGATGAGGCTAGAACATGGAATAAAACGTCGAGACAGGTCACCTTCTCGTTTAGATACTTTTCTGAAAGGCATAGAAGAAGAACGAGATTATTATAAGAAAGAGCTGGAAAGACTCCAACATATAATACAACGAAGATCTTGCCTTATAAGTAATTTTGCACGTGAAAAACCTCAAATTTTAAAAACACCAGAGAAGGTAATATTCCTTTATGACAGTATCTAATAAACAAACTTTTCTGGTTTATTATTGTATTAAATGTAACTTTATGCATACTTGCTTTAAAGAACTCTTTTAATTTTTGTTTTTGTTTTTTTCCATGACCTGTACAGTATAAACATTGCATAATTAGTTATAAAGTATGTTACTATATCAAGGTGGTGTCATTGCACTCTCCTGGGCTGGGCCTAATCCATGCCAGACAAGGGGCGGACATTCATGGTGAATGGGACCACTTTTCTCACTCTGCCCACAGGCCCCTGGCCTCTCCTTCCCATGCATTCGTGGTGTATGGAAGGCAGGGGTGCAGAATCTGGCCCAATCTGGCCCAAACTCGTTTACCTGTCCCTTACTTCATGGTAGCAGAGGCAGCAGGGTCCTCTGACCATGCAGATATCTCTCACCGGTCCTCATATGTTTTGCAAAAAAAACTAAATAACAATAACGTAAGTGTAAAGGATTACATACTGGTTCCTGAAATAAAAGATTAAGTAGGTGAGGCATGGTAGGAGTGCAGAGGGCATCTGAGCTTCTCTCTAGAGACCTCCTCTCTCTCTAGGCACTTCTTTCTGTATCACGTGCATTTTCTTTTTTAAAGCATAATGACTCTGTCCACATGGCAGGCAACATGGCTTCATTAATTCCCAGCCGTGGACCAGTCAAAAAGGTTAATTACATTGTATTAACCAGGCATCTGCTATATTAACCATATGGAAGAAACTGGAAATGAATACTGGGTAGATCATTCCATTTTTTTCATTATAACCACACTTGCAAATTAGTAGTCTAAGAATGTTCACTTTGTATTTCAGTTAATTGATACTATTTTATGTGTATTACTTAAAATTAACCATGCCTTATGAGAGGATAAAATCATTTGATTCTATCTTAGGTTATAATTATTTTCTTACAATTATCATTTTGAGTTCTTCAGATTTTTCTTTTTTAAAAGCTTTGGAGCTACCAGAGTTCTAGAGGCATGTACGACCATACAGTTATCTACATACTAGGTAAAGTTAGAGGGAATTGGGGGAATGTAATTAAAGCACAGACCACTGGATTTCAGACTTGGCTAAATACACCAATTCCATTCTCTATCCCATGAAGGTTCTATGGACTGCAAACAGATTTGAGTCATCTTCTTATTAGACTTTGATTTCTAACCTTATTGACTAATGGGTGAATTTTATATATAATTGTCAATGTAAACACTGCTATGTTATCTGTTATAAACAGGATTAGTAGGTAGGAAAATAAAGTATAGGTTGATTTATATGTTACTGAGTTCTTTAAAAAATACATATCTACTTGTTGTTATGTGCCATCGAGTCGGACCCAACTCATAGCAACCCCTCCTTGGGTTTCCAAGACAGTATCACTACGGAAGTAGATTGCCCCATCTTCCTTCCGAGGAGTGGCTGGTGGGTTTGAACCGCCAGCCTTCTGCTTAGCAGTCAAGTGCCTTAGGCACTGTGCTACCAGAGCTCCTACATGTATACTTAGAACAACAAAAAATAATTTTAAGAATACCTATATATTGAAGACATAGATATAATAATATATAATAGGAGCTCTGGTGGCACAGTGCCTAAGGCATGTGACTGCTAACCAGAAAGTTGATGGTTCAAACCCACCAACTGCTCCATGGAAGGAAGATGGTGCAAGCTATTTCCGTAAAGACTGACTGCCTCGGAAACCCAGTGGAGGTCGCTGTGAGTCAGAATACTTAAGACTTAGGAAAAGAAAATCACTGAATTGACGGTTTTCATTGTGTAGAAGAATCTTGTATAAAATGGTTGATCAGTTTAATCAACTGCTTATTAAATAGGACTGAGTACATAAATTTCTCAAAGCATTTAATCTAAATATTTGATTTAGTGGATTCACTCTTGAAAAATCAATAAAGAATATGGTGAAGTACTGGGAGAATTATTAAAATATTTTACTTTCTGAAATTTTATAATGTTACTGAATGCAGATAAGGAATCCATTTTCTAAGCTCAGGAATGCAATGTGTTCAGAGCATTTTAGAATCCCAGTCACAGATTGTTGGCATGGTAGTGGGTGATGGGTAAATAGATATGTAAAATGAGTGGGGTGAAAGACAGTTGTGCTATATGAATTAGAGGTACTTGCCTTGTCTGAAATCAGGTATTTTAAGCATGTTCAAAACCCTGTTGACAAATAACAAAGACCTCGCTAAAGCTGGATTAGATATAAGTCATGAGCTTTCAGCCTCTGCTTTATGGTAAATTTAAGCATAATTTAGGAGCTCTGGTGGTGTAGTGCCTAAGGCATTTGACTGCTAACCAGAGGCTGGCTTTTAAACCCACCAGCCACTTTTCAGAAGGAAGAATGGGCAATCTACTTTCATAGAGATACCGCTTCGGAAACCCAGCGAGGGGTCACTATGAGTCGAATCAACTCGACAGCAGTGATCTTTTGTCTTTTATTGGTATTGTAATAACTCAGAAAAATGTTGACATTTGTACTAATCAGTGAAGACAATACAACCATACACCTATTGTCTGTCTATAGGGAAGCGCTGTCTCCTTTCACCTGGTCCTGACCATGGTTCTTAACTGTGAGTTTTTAGGATAGTAATGGAATTAGATTGGAGTTTGAAACCTGATCTGATTTCCACCTCCACAAACTGTCCCTATGATCTTGGAGAAGTTACCTACACTTGCAGCCCAGGTTTCCTAATCTGCAAAGAGAAGAAAAGTATCTACAACTTTCTGTGAAGAGGAGATGAGATAATTTGCGTAAGGGCTGTTAAGGATTGATTCATCATGTCTCCCAAAAAACTGTGTGGCAGAATTCTAACCACCACTGTAACTATAACTGTGGATATAAGCCCACTTGGGAATAGATATTCTTTGTTAGGTTAACGATGCCATATATGGTATGTTTTGAACCTAATGAATTTAAAGACACAAAAAGCACATTAGACACAGAAGCAAGCAGATGGGGGGAAGATAATTCCATGTGCAGATCTCCAAGGAGTGCAGAGAAGAATACCAGGCTAGAGAAGCTGAGACAAGGATTTTCTGCCATAGTGAGCAGAGAGAGAGCCTTCCCCTAGAGCCAATGCCCTGAATTCGGACTTGTAGCTTCGTGAACTGTGAGAAAATCAATTTCTGTTCTTTAACATCACCCACTTGTGGTATTTCTGTTATAACAGTACTAGCAAACAAAGTCAAGGGCCCAGTGCAATGCCTAGTGTCCAGAAATGTGTCATTTCCTTATTATTTGCTGTAGCAACGTACAACAGAAAAAAGGTAGTAACATTGTAAACTGAGTGTCTCGGGGAGAATGAGGCAGTGGTGGATAGAGAGATAAAGAAGACACAGTTCCTGTCCTGATAGCCTTCAGTATTGTGCACTTGTGTGCATGGACTTGTGTGTGTGCACGTGTGCATGTGTTATGTGTATGCTAGAAACAATGTGGTTGGGAAAGGGAGTGAAAAACAATTCATATACAGTAACTAAAAATCTACATGCAAGGTATATTTAGAGAAGACCTAAGAGTTCCTCCTTAAGGTCTGTCAGTAAATTTAAGGGATTTAATACATTATACCAGGTACCATGCTGGGCCCTGAAGATATAGTAAATAAGACTGTCCCTCAAAGTGCTTACATTTTATTGGTGAAGACATATATTGAACACAAAATCTTATCAATAACTTTATAACTTATAAATGTTAATGAAAAAGAATACAGGAAAGATAGATCTAAATTAGATTGGGTATCCTGAAAGGACTCCTTAGGGAAAGATACCTAGACAATAATGGAAATACATTCATTGAGTTCTTCTTTTCTAGAATTTATAGAAAAGATGTGTCTTTTCTATAAATTTTTTTCTCTAGATATGCTAATACTATTGGTTAGGTCACAGATTTTCTTTTATACTTATTTAAACCTTGATTCGTCCCCAAACCCTAATCTGCTTTTGTCCTATGGTTTCTGTAAGTCATCTTCTCTAGGTAGCTAATCTCATCCATTATGCCTTAGTTTTGCTTGTTTGATCAAGAAAACAGGGTTTCAAACTGGTTCAAGAGGATTCGGTCATGGGTGACGGAAACAAGGGCAGCATACATGCTGCAGAGCAATCAAACCTCCAGTGCATTGGGTTTTAACCTAAGTAGGAAGCAGGCAGCGGTGCCCTGCTCAAAGAGGGCCACTAACCACATTCAAAGTGGCATTGTTTAGCCCTACTTGGGGCTTCTACATTTGGTATTTCAGCATTAATGATACCAGTAGATCCCAAATTTATGTTTACCACCTTTATTTTCTGTGACAGCTATGAAGATACAGGGGCTCTTTAATTGTACCAGTGTAGTAGATGTATTCTTTTTTCAGAAATGTTGGAATTATTTGCGTATCCAGTGAATATCTTTGATGTTAAAGAATCATTTAACATTTATCTAATTGCAAATCTGACCTCAGGTAGGTCTGAAGCTGGGCCAGTTAGGGGTTGATGTGCCTGGAACATTTATCTTAGTTTCAGTCACAAAAAATACTGTGCTAGGCTGTTAGAAAGAGCTCTGGTGGCATAGTGCCTAAGGCATTTGACTCTAACCAGAGGGCTAGCGGTTCAAACCCACCAGCCACTCCTTGGAAGGAAGGTCGGGCAATCTATTTCTGTAGTGATACCATCTCGGAAACCCAAGGAGGGCTATCTATAGGTCGGATCTGACTCAACGGCAATATGTTGCGTTAGGCTGTTACAGTTACTTGCACTAAGTGAGCAGGCACACATACGTCCTTCTGGCCCTTTCCCTGGAGAGAATTATAAACTAATGGTTCTCAAAAATCAACATGCATCAGAGTCACCTGGAGTTGGTGTTGGATGGACCCCACATTTTATATGCCTAACAAGTTCCCGGATGCCGATACTGCTGGTCTGGGAACAACAGTTGACACACAACTAGTATAAACAATTCTAGGAGAATAACAGTTGAAGAATCTAGTGGAATCTGGTCAAGTAGTATCATGGGCAGCTGGTTTCCTTTCTGGAAACTTGAAGACTGGTGAACTTGAACGCCAGGAAACTTGCCCTAGGACTGTCAGTGCTCTTGTCTCCTGCTTTCCATTTTGATTAAAAAACATGTTCATAGCTACATTAAGGAGTCCCTGGGTCGTGCAAATGTTGAATGTACATGGCTGCCAACCACAATATTGGAAGTTCTTCTGGAAACTTGAAGACTGGTGAACTTGAACGCCAGGAAACTTGCCCTAGGACTGTCGGTGCTCTTGTCTCCTGCTTTCCATATTGATTAAAAAACATGTTCATAGCTACATTAAGGAGTCCCTGGGTCGTGCAAATGTTGAATGTACTTGGCTGCCAACCACAATATTGGAAGTTCAATTCCAAGCAGAGATGCCTCTGAAGAAAGCCAGACGATCTACTTCTGAAAAATCAGCCCCTGAAAACCCTTCGAGCACAGTTCTGCTCTGACGCACACGGCGTCGCCATAAGTTGGAATGGACTCATCAGCAACTGATTTCCTGGTTCTAACCAGCATCCTGTGACACCTCTGTGGTGATGGCTACAGCACTATAGTATAGCAAAGGATAACTTCTGTTTTCTAATTATGTTTCAGGGTGATTACAACTCAGAAATTCGTCTCATCACAAGAGAAAGAGATGAACTTCATTGTATGCTAGAAAGATTTGAAAACCATATGGAGGAAATACAAGCCAATGTTAAATTATTGACAGCAGAAAGAGATCAACTAAGTGTCTTATATAATCAAGTAAGGAGTTAATTATAACTAAGTCAAAGGATTATATAGAATCAGTTAATTATAATGAAACCAGCATATGTCTTTCATATTACTCTTAATATACACCTTGCGATGTTCCATCATAATTAGAATTATAGTCATTTATACTGTAATCCTACTACCAAAGCAGAGATTTTCATAATTACTCTTCTGTTCTAAATTATCTGTGTGTCAGGTCGGTTAGAACTAGTTTCCTTCTAGTACTACATGGAGCAGGTCTCTGATTCTGAGCCAAGGTTATCCTTGGGATTCAGACATGTTGGGACATGTCCAGTAGAACACTCAGTAGAGCACACTATTTAGATATATTGAATGTCAAGAAGTTAGCATTTAGTAAAAAATTAAAAATCTGCTCTAGGGAAGAGGGTATCGATATAGCTTGGCCCAGTTACAGAGCCTCAGTTGTCAGAGGGCAGGCTGAGTCAGAGCAAAGCATGGTGTTTGTCACCTAAATTTGTTTCCATGCCAGTCTCCCATGAACTCCTACTGCTACTTTGAAAGGGGAAGGACATGCAAGTTAAAGATCAAATCGAAAGAGGTGTGTTCACGTTTTGAGCTTTTCTTGGGTTCTGTAGTACGAAGTGACCCACTTCTGGGATTTCTCCACTGTCAGCTTAGATTTCTACTTTTTTGGGTCTGCCTTAATTAACTACTATTTGTCCCTCTCCTTTCTAGTTGAGGAAATTTTATGGCTGGCACTTCCTTCAACCTTCCTGTCTTTTTGGTCTTACTGTATTTTTAAATTCTTTTGTCCAAATTTTGGTAGAATTTGGGAAGAGAACAACAGTAACGTGTTCAGTGTGCTTTATTATTACTATTTTTTAACCTGAGAGCATATTCAAAGGGTCTTTTATTGTTTGTCTTTTAATTCTTAAAGGCCCAAGAAGAATTATCTGCTCTAAGACAGCAATCTGTCCAAGCCACAGTCTCCCCAGATATTGTCAGTCTTATGGAACAAGAAAAAGAACTTGCATTATCTGACTTAAGAAGGGTTATGGCAGAAAAGGAGGCTTTAAGAGAAAAGTTAAATGTAAGTATGTTATCTGTAATATTCATAAGGTGCCCTGGTGGCACACTGGTTAAAGCATTCAACTGCTAACTGAAAAGTCAGTGGTTCAAACGCCCCAGCTGCTCTGTGGGTTTGAAATTAAGATTGAAAACACTGAAGCATTACAAGGGTCGTATATTCCAATTTATTGAGAAAAAGGAAGTCCTGATTATGAAGTTGCTATTTAGAATGTACAACTGGATCAGAGGGTGGCAAACTGGCATGCGAGCCAAATTAGCCTGCTGCCTGCTTTTTATTGCCATGAACTAAGGATGGTTTTTACGCTTTTAAGTGATTTTTTTAAATATCAAATAAATAATACTTTATGACACATGAAAATTATATGAAGTTCAGATTTCATTGTTCATATATAAAATGTTACTGTATTACCATGCTTATGGATTTACGTACTGTCTATGGCTTCTTTCGTGCTGCAGTGGCAGAATTGAGTAGTTGTGAAAGAGACTGTATGGCTTAAATAGCCTAAGATACTTATTACCTCACTCTTTACAGAAAAAGTTTGCCAACCCCTGAATTCAATACAAAATTCTTTATGTGTAGGGACATTACCTTTTATTTGTATATATGTAAACAATATCTATATTGTTTTTAGGTGTCGTGGGGTTGATTTTGACTCACAGTCACCCTATGTGACAGTAGAACTGCCCCATAGGGTTTTCTAGGCTGTTAGTGTTTATGGAAGCATAAAGCTGCTGGGTGAGTTTCAGCTGCCAGTATGCACTCTGTAAATGATTACTGAATTAAGAAATGTCTAACAGACAATGGGCCTATAAGTTCATGTGAATGATCAGAATTCCCAGGTGTATAGTAGAGCTGACAAGGGGCAAGGTTATGGTCATTACTTGGTCA
>NW_006921740.1:4795948-4811370 GCF_000298275.1 Orycteropus afer afer
AAAAAAAAAAAAAAAATGTCTAACAGAGTATGCCAGTACTATGGACAGAAAAAGATTTCAAGTCCCAGCTACTCACTAGTTGTGTGACTTCAGACAAGTTGCTCAAGATCAATTTGTTCATCAGTAAAACAGGATACTACTACTTGCCTTATCTGCTTCACTGGCTCATTAGGAGGCTTTACTTAATAGGGCAGCAAAGATCTTTAAGAGCTATAAAACTTTGTACAAGTTTAGTAGGGCTGTTAATGAATACAAATGGTGAGACAGAAAGAAAACTGGACTAGGGAGTCAGAAGTCCCTGGGTTGCTGGGCAAGTTGTATAGCTAACTGGCTGTACAACCCTAAGTTGGTCATTCTTTCCTCTTTTCCCAGCTTAGACTCAACAATGATCTGGGCCCTATGCTCTAATAGTTTGTAAGTCCATGACAGGTTCTGGACCTCAGATGTCCTCAAAAACGTGATGGCTGGGACTCCCAGATACATCCACTAAGACAGGGAACTTCAAGGTCTTGGGGTCCCAAGTGAGAGTTGCTCACTGAAAGTTGCATGGGTTGCCATCTTTGTGTTTTGGGGGGAGAATGGCAGAATGACGGCAGCTTCCTTACAACTAAGAAAGAGGCAGAGAGCATGGCTGACAGGAAGTAATAAGGTTGGACCAATCATAGTGAAAAGCTGTAGCACCTGATACACCAGTATAATTAAAAGTGCCAAGACTGCCATCTTTTTGGCCCTGCATTGCCTTCTGCTTACCAGCGTCTGTAGGTCTGGTCCCTGCAGGCCCCCGCCCTATCTGTATCTGTATCTATGTATCTGTAAAGCTTTATTGAGATACAATGTACATACTATAAAATTCACTCTTTAAAAGTATGTAATACATTGGATTTTAGGGTATTCACGGAGATGTACAACCATCATCACTACCTAATCCCAGAACATCTCCACCTCAAAAAGTTGAACAGATCCATAACAACAGAAGAAAATGAATAGGTCATAAAAAAATTACCAACAAAAAACGTCCTGGCCAAGACAATTTCACCAGAGAATTCTGCCAAACATTCAGAGAAGAACTGACACCCATCCTATTCAAACTATTCCAAAAAAACATAGAAAAATGTGGAACCCTCCCTACTTCATTTTGTGAAGAAAGCATAACCTTGATGCCAAAGCCAGGCAAAGACATCACTCAAAAGGAAACTTTTGAGACCAATATCCCTCATGAATATAGATGGAAAAGTCTTCAACAAAATCCTAGACAATAGACTCCAACAACATATCAAGAAAATAATTCATTATGACCAAGTGGGGTTAACACCAGGTATGCAAGTATGGTTCAACATTAGAAAAACAATCAACGTCATCCACAACATAAATGAAACAAAGGAAAAGAACCACATGATCATATCAATCAATGCAGAAAAGACATTTGATAAAATCCAACACCCATTCCTGATAAAAAATTCTCAGCAAAATAGGAATAGAAGGGACATTCCTCAACAGGCACTTGACTGCTAACCAGAAGGCTGGCGGTTCAAACCCACCAGCCACTCCTCAGAAGGAAGGTTGGGCAATCTACTTCCATAGTGATACTGCCTCGGCAACCCAAGGAGGGGTCGCTATGAGTCAGGGCTGACTCGACGGCACATAACAACAATAACAACAACATGCAAAACTAACAGCCAACATTATTCTCAATGGAGAGAGACTGAAACTATTCCCCTTTTGAACAGGAACCAGACAAGGATGCTCTCTATCACCACTTCTATTCAACATTGTATTGGAAGTCCTAGCAGGGCAATAGGCAAGAAAGGAAAATCAGAGGCATCCAAATTGGTAAGGAAGAAGTCAAACTATCCCTATTTGCTGATGATATGACTCTATACCTAGAAAACCCAAGAGATTCAAAACTCTACTGGAACTAATTGAGAGATTTAGCATTATGGCAGGATACAAGATCAACATCCAAAAATCAGTTGGATTCCTCCATACCAGCAAAGAGATTGCTGAAAAAGAAATAAGGAAATTAATACCATTTACAGTAGCTACCAAAAAAATAAAATACTTGAGAATAAATCTCACTAAGGACACAAAAGACCTATACAAAGAAAACTGCAAAACAGCATTTCAAGAAACCTTAAGAGATCTACGTAAATGGAAAAACATACCATGCTCATGGATAGGAAGATTGAACATTGTGAAAATGTCAATTCTACCCAAAGCAATCTAGACATTCAATGCAATACCAATCTGGATCCCAGCAACATTCTTTCAGGATATGGAAAAACAAACCACTGATTTTATGTGGAAAGGAAAGAGACCTTGGATAAGCAAAGCAATATTGAAGAAGAACAGAAAAGTAGGAGGTCTCACACTGCTGGATCTCAAAACCTACTGTTTAGCCACAGTAGTCAAAACAGCCTGGTATTGGTACAACAACAGACTTATAGACCAGTAGAACAGAATTGAGAACCCAGAAGTAGATCCGTCAGCCTATGGTGAGCTGATTTTTGATAAAGGGCTGAAATCCACTACATGGGGGAAGAGATTGTCTGTTTAACAAGTGGTGTAGGCAAAACTGGATATCCATTTGCAGAAAAATGAAACAAAATCTATACCTTACACCATACATAGGAACTAACTCCAGATGGATCAAAGACGTCAATGTGAAGCCTAAAACTATAAAGTTCCTCAAGGAAAAACTAGGGGCAAATTTAGGGGCCCTCATTTATGGCATAAATAGACTATCAGCCATAACCCAAAATGCACAAAGAGCAGAAGATAAACTATATTAATGGGACCTTCTAAAAACTAAATTTTTATGAGCTTCAAAAGACTTCTCTAAAAGAGTAAAAAGAGAACCTATAGATTGGGAAAAAATATTCAGCAATGACATATCTGACAAAGGACTTATCTCTAACATTCACAGAAAACTCCAATACCTCAATAATAAAAAGACAAATAATCCAATTAAAAAATGGACAGAAGACATGAATAGACACTTCAATGAAGAGAATATTCAGACAGCCAAACACATGAAGAAATGTTCACGATCATCAGCCATTAGAGAGATGCAAATCAAAACAAGATAACATCTCACCCCAGCACTAATGGCAAAGTTCAACAAGGCAGAAAATAACAAATGCTGGTGAGAATGTGGAGAGATTGAGACTCTCATATGCTGCTGGTGGGACTGTCAAATGATACAAACACTGTGGAAAGGAGTGTGGCAATTCCTTAAAAAGTTGGAATTAGAAATACCATTTGATCCAGCAATCCCATTACTAGGTATATATCCTGAAGAAGTGAGAGCCAGGACAAGAACAGATATGTGCACACCTGTGTTCATGCAGCACTATTTACAATAGCAAAAAGATGGAAACAACCTTGGGGGCCATCAACAGAAGAATGGATAACCAAACTATGGTACATAAACACAATGGAATATTATGCAACACTAAAGAATAATATTGAATCTTCAAAACACCACATAACACGGATGAACGTGGAAGACACTATGCTGAGTGAAATAAGTCAATCACAGAAGGACAAATATTGTATTAGTTCATTATTGTAAAAAGTCAAGGAAAAGTTTATTTATGGAAAGAAACTTTCTTTGTTGATTACCAGGGAGTAGAAGCAGAGGGGAGGGAACACTGCTAAAATAAAAAAATTCAATTTCTGATTCTTCATTCCCAACATAAAACCAGTCTTTTTTTGTTCATATGATCTTGTATTCTGTTACCTAATAAAAATGCTTGTAAGTTCTGAAAAAAAATAATAATAATACTTAAGATTTATTAATTCTTTCCTGGTCCCTGGAGAAGGATCTCAGGCTTGGTAAAGTGGAATGTCAGAGAAAAAGGGGACGACCCTCAAGGAGATGGCTTGACACAGTGATCACAACATTAGGCCCAAGCATAGCAAGAATGGTACATCAACTCGATGGCACCTAACCACAACATTTGGCAGGCTCTGTTCTAAGTGATTTTGATGTGGGCTATCATTAAATCTTCACAGTACCCTTTTCAGATAAATACTTTTTACCAGTAAGGTGTCTGAGTTTCTGTGAGGTTAAATAAGTCACACACAGTAAGTTCTCACCTCCACATGTGATCGTAGCAGAAAACACAGATTGCCGTGGAGTCATTTATAAGTATATATAGAATACGATAGTACTATGGATTTGCATCCTTTACTTTGATTTTGTTTTATTGTGTGATATAAATAAAAATTTTCTGTAAAATTCTCTTTCAGAGCCTCCAGGAAAAGAGTCTTTTTGGAAAATCAGAATTAGAACAAACTATTGAACATTTGACATGTGTTAATCATCAGGTAATTTATCAAACTGGATTTGGGTTATATTGTGCTGTTTGAATGATTTTCAGTTATACTGTATTATACTTTCAATTAATATACTACATATTTTTAAAATTATGAAATAGTATGCTTAGGGAAGCTGTGTTGGTTAGGAGCGTGTATTGTGAAGATTGCCTGCTTGGGTTCACATCACAGCTCTGCTACCTGCTGCCTATAGGGAAATTACTTACCCTTTCTGCCCCTCAGTTTCTTTATTTATAAAAGAGATCATTCTAGTACTTACTTCTTCAGGCTGTTGTGAAGATTAAATTTGTTAATACACATAAAAATCTTAAAAGAGTGCCTGGCATATTGGAAGCACTCAGTAGATGTTAGCTATTATTATTGTTGTTCTTGCTGTTTGAAAAAGACATAGAGTGAAAAATGAAAGTCCATTTTCAATCCAAACTACTTGGCTTAGAGATGGCATTTTAATCAATTTGGTATGTGTTCAGCTAGTGCTTTACATAGCACATACACATTCTGTACATACAGAAGTGTTTATTTCTTTTTAACAGAAATAGTCATGTCATATTATCACTTTTTTCCATAGTACACTGTGGAGATCATTCCATCTCAGTACATAAATTGCTGCCTTAGTCTTTTTAAAGACTGTATACTGGTTATATTTCAGTTTGGCTTCCCCCTAAAGACAGAACCTCAGACGAGGATGTGTGGGTGCAAGTAGTTTGTCTGGCAAGTAATCCCAGGAATTAAAAGGAAAGGAAGGAGCTGAGTGAGTGAGACAGGAAAAGAGAAAAAGCCAATAAAGAGTATTTTATGGAACTGGTTGCTGCTGTGGGCCACTGAATCTCCCTTCCTCTGGGACCCCTCTGAGGGAGTGTGTAGAATGTACCTCTGAACAAAGGATGGGAGGCTGGAGCATTTATCTACCTACTCCTGTTTTTCAAAATTAACAATTATTCTAGACCTGTTAACTCCCCAGATTCCTGGCTGACTGTCTTTAGACTAAGCAAGCTCCTCCTTTGGAAAAAGGCCTGAGACAGAAAATCAGAATCAACAACAATCATGGCAGTGGGATTTGGCCAGTACACTTGGGGCAAAGAAGATGGGGCTCTAGACATGTGAATTATCTGCCACAGGTTGTTTGAAGTTTTTTTGTTCTTGCAAACAACATTGCAGTGAAAAGCGTGTGCACGTGTGCCTGATGCTTATTGACATGCGTGATGCTTCCTGGGATTTTGGTTAAGCAAAGAGGAACAAATAGTTGAAAAAATTGTGGCAAAATTTGATAATTGTTGAACCTGGGGATGTCTAAATGAAGTTTTGTTGACATATTTATTGTCTGTTTTAGAAAATTTTATCTGACTTTAACATTACATTATACATAAAACCAAAAAAACCAAACTCACTGCCGTTGAGTCAGATCCGACTCATAGTGACCCCTCCTTGGGTTTCCGAAGCGGTATCACTACGGAAGTAGATTGCCCGGCCTTCTTCCGAGGAGGGGCTGGTGGGTTTGAACTACCAGCCTTCTGGTTAGCAGTCAAATAAATGTCTTATGCACTAGGCCATCAGAGCTCCTACATTATACATAAGGAAGAAATAATTTTGCCTTATTTTTTGAAAGATACTTTTTCTGGGTAAATTCTTAGAATTCTAGGTTGATGTCTTTCCCTTTCAAAATGTTAAACATTTTTTACTCCACTGCCTTCTGCCTTGTGTTATTTCCAACGAGAAATCTGTTGCCATTCTTCTCTTTGTTCTTCTGTAGAAAATGTATTTTTTCCTTTAATTGCTTTTAACTGTTTCTCTTTTTATTGCTTCTGATGTGCCTATTTCATTCATGTTTTCTTATACTTGGGATTCATATAGCTTCTTGGATCTGTAGGTTTATAATATTCATGAAATTTAGAACCATTTCAGCCATTATGTCTTCAAATATTTTTACTGTTTTCTTCCTCCACTCCATTTAGGACTCAAATTAAAAACTTATCAAACTTCTTGAGATAGTCCCACAGCTCACTGATGCTCTACTCAGGGGGTTTTTTTGTTTGTTTTTCCCTAAGTTTTCTCTCTCATTCTGTTCCATGTTGACTAGTGTCTATTATAGTGTCTTCAGGTGTACTAGGTTTTCTCTTTTACAGTATTTAATCTGCTGTTTATTCCATCTAGTATATATTTTTTTATTTCAGACATTGTAGATTTAATCTCTACAAGTTGGCTTTCAGGTTTATTATTTTTTTAAATCCTTGCTGTCTCTACATGTTCAGTATTTCTGTGGTTTCTTGAACATATGAAAAACAGTTTTAATAACTTTTGGGAGCTCTGGTGGTGTAGTGCTTAAGGCGTTTGACTGCTTTATTTGTCTACTAATTCTATCATCTATGTCATTTCTGAGTTGATTGATATTTCTCCTCATTATGGGCCATATTATTTTTTGCATGCCTACTAATTTTAGATGAGGTACTAGACCTTAGGATTACTTATCTTCTTACCTGTTGTTCTGAGATGCAGTCAAGTCATAGAAGTAGTTTGATCCTTTCCAGTTTTGCTTTTAATTTTTGTTAGGTGGGAACACAGTAGCAGTAAGTCATGGGTTTATTTTGTTCTACTACTGTGGTGGTTAAGTTTGTGTGTCAACTTGGCTAGGCCTGGTTGAGTTGCTGGGCAGCTAGTGGTAGTTATTCCCCGTGGTGAGACTGGCAGTCAGCTCCATGGTGGGACCTACCACAAGCAGCTGAGTAGCTGCTTTAGGGATGTGGTCTGCTTCCCATATATAAGAAACAGCTTTGGGAATGGTCTCTAGCTTATGGCATGCTTGAACCCTGCATGAAGCCATGTTGTTGTTCAGCAGCCTGCCATGCTCTGCTGACCTTGGTACTTTCAGTGGATTTAAATTAGTGGCCTGCCATGTGATTTGGTAACATTGGAACTGTGCCATTTTATTTGTCAACCTTGGGCTTGTTAACCTCAGCAGCCAGTAGCTGCCTGAGTGAAGAGATGCCTCTATCTTCAGTGGGCCAGGAACAAGAGACAGAGTTGAAGCCCAAGGTCGAGGGGCTTTCACTCAGCCCCTAAAGCCTGGCACTTTGAGCTCGGACTTAAAACCCTCCAAAACTTTAAAAGAATAAACTCCTGTTTGTTAAAGCCATCCCATGTATGGTATTTTCTGTTAGGGCAGTACTAGGTAACCATAACACTATATGGTACCAAGAGGGTGGGTTACTGCTCTGACAGATACCTAACATGTGGAAACAGGAGTAGAGTGTGTCCTTGACCCAAGACCCCGGCAGAGAGACCCTGGTATGCGACATGAGACACGACAGCACCAGAGCCAAGAGATCAGCGTAAGAGACAGCAGGAGCAGAGCCGAGAGACCAGCATGAAGGACGGCAGTATCAGAGCCCAGAGACAGGCGTTAAACAGCAACAGGCTTACTGGCCATGGAGGAGAAAGCTGGGTGCCATTGGGTAGGCAACTTCCTGGTGGAGTGGGTTGCTTTCAGGCATTAATTGGTAGAAGAGACTGGCATGAGATAGAGTAGCAGGTTGGCCAGCCCAGGGAGCAAGAAAGCTGTGTCCTTTGGACAGGAAGATTTCCGGCAGAGTGGGTTGCCCTTGGGCATTAATTGGCAGAAGCGGAGAGACCAAGGAAACAGGAAGCAGAGCTGCCTCAGCTTCAAGGGTAGGACCATGGCCTTTGGGGGTGGAACCACCACAGCCCCCAAGATTTCAAAGAGCTGGACCTTCACCAACTTGGTTCTGGAGTGTGAGGCTACTTGTTCATGTCAGCTAGTGGGATGGAGTCAAGCTGCTGCCCAAGAGTGTGGGGGCAGGGCTGCCGTGCCCAATGGGAAGAGGAACGGGGCCTGCCAGGCCAAAGCAGTGGGGTCGCCACTCAGGAACTAGGGAACTGGAGTCACCCAGTAAAGGGTATCTGTACAGATACCACCCCTTGAAGATCTGTACAGGTGCCAAGTTGACATAGGTGGAATTGTAGTGGTTATGTTTGTGTGTCAACTTGGCTGGACCTGGTTGAATGACTGGGGAGCTGATGGTAGTTATTCCCCATGATGAGACTGGCAGTCAGCTCCATGGTGGGATCCACCACAAGCAGCTGAATAGCTGCTTTAGGGGTGTGGTCTGCTTCCCATATATAAGAAACAGCATTGGAATGGTCTCTAGCTAATGGCACACTTGAACCCTGCAGGTAGCCTTGTCGTTGTTCAGCAGCCTGCCATGCTCTGCCAACCTTGGGACTTTCAGTGGACTTGAATGAATGGCCTGCCATGTGGTTTGGTAACATCGGGACTGTGCCACTTTATTTGTCGACCTTGGGCTTGTTAGCCTCAGCAGCCAGTAGCTGCCTGAGTGAAGAGATGCCTCTAGCTTCAGTGGGCCGGGGGCAAGAGGCAGAGTTGAAGCCCAAGGTCGAGGGGCTTTCACTCAACCCCTAGAGCCTGGCACTTTGAACTCGGACTTAAAGCCTCCAAAACTGTAAGAGAATAAACTCCTGTTTGTTAAAGCCATCCCATTTGTGGTATTTTCTGTTAGAGTGGTACTAGGTAACCAGAACAACTACTGAGACAAAATCCTTTTTAGTATGCAACCTTGTGCCCCGTGAAATTATGGTGGCTTCCTCTCACTAGTGGTAACAGGACCTTCCCATAGCCTTTGGTAGTTTCTTCTTTATAGAGCTCTACTCAACCAGAGATTCAAAGGGGACTGACTTTCTTCTGATCTCTTGAACTATCGTTTAAAAATCTTCCCACAAAGAGAATACCAGGCCCAGATTTGTGGTAGATTCTACCAACATTGAAAGGGCATATTACAATCTTACAGCAAACTGTTGCAGGTTTAAAAAAAAAAAAAAAAAAAGTTCCAGGGAATACTTTCAATTTATTTTATGAGGGCAATGTTATTTTAATAAAAACACTAGTCAAGGATAACATAAGAGTACAGGCCAGTTAATGTCATTATTTATAAATAATGGTAAGCAGTGAATTAGCAGACCAAACCAAATTCAGCGATAAGTAAAGAAGATCAAACATTGTGATCAAACTGAGCTTGTCCCAGAATACAAGTTTGATTTCACCTCAGAAATCATACATTTTCATTTAAGATGAAAAGCATATATTCATTTCAGTGAATGGAGAAAAAGCTTTCTTTATTCAACATTCAATCATGACTTTAAAAAATGCTGTTGGTTGTCATCAAGTCAATTCTGACTCATAGCAAGCTCATGTGACAAAGTGGAACTGCCCTGTAGGATTTTCTTGGCTATAATCTTTCCAGAAGCAGATCACCAGATCTTACACCCACGGACAGAGCCACTGGATGGATTTAAACCACTACCTTTTCATTAGCAGCTGAACACTTAGCACTTAACCATTGCACCACCAAGACTCCTTTTGAAAAAGATACTCTTAGCAAATTAGGAAAGATAAAGAACTTCTTAACCTGACAAACCCTGGAACAAACATTGTGCTTAATGATAAAGCATTGAAAGTATTCCTTTTAAAATCCACAGCAAGACAAGGGTACCAGTTATCACCACTTTTATTCAATATAATATAGGAGATCATAGCTGAGGGGAGAAATTAGATGGATTAGAAAGGAAAAAACTACATAACACACAGTATTTTTATCCATATGGAAAATTTAAAAGTCAGCAAATTATTAGAATTAATTAGACCATTTGCCAGAGCTGCTTGATGCAAAATCAGCATGCAACAGTCCATTTTATTTCTACATGCTAGTGCTGTGAATTCGAAATACAATGTGAGCTACATATGAAATTTTTAATTTTTGGTAGCTTTAAAAAGCAAAAAGAAACAGGATTTAAACCCAAAATATTTCAATGTCTAATCGATATACAAAATTAAGATTATATTCCTTTTTTTTTGGAGTAAGTCTTTGGTGTATATTTTCTACTTCACAGCTCAATTTGTACTAACTACAGTTCAATTTTTAGTAGCTACTTGTGGCTTTGTTACTGTATGAGACAGGACAGCTATGTCCAATAAACAAACATTTTGAAAGGATGCCATTAAAAAAAAAAAGATATTATTTTAATAGTGGTAGACAATACGTCTATGAATAAATCTTCATGACCTTTTAAGAAAACATTTTATAACCTTTTTGAAAAAATTAAGACCTAAATAAATAGAGATGATTTAAAGAAAAAAAAAAAAGAGCATGTTTATAAAAAAGAATGTAAATTCTTCTCAAATTGATGCATAAAGTTGATGCAATTCCAGCTGAAATCCAAGAAGGTGGTATGGGTATGTGTGCTTAGTGTTACTTTATTGATTTAAATAGTGTCTTTCCTTGAATATACCTTTTTTTCCCCTGAACACCACCTTCCTGACCTTTCCCTCTTCCTACTTCATTGTGAACTTAATGTCTCTCTCTAACTTTTGTCCTAAGACTTTCCCTTTCCCCTTCTGTGTTGAATCCCACACTTCTTTCTTGGTTTGCGCCTTTATTCTACTACAGTAGTTTCCTAACTACAGGAGAGAATTTTTTTTTTTTTTTCATATTCTACATCTCTGGAAATGTTTATTCCATTTTCATACTTGGTTTATGATTTGCCTAGGTATATGGAAATCTAGATGGGAAAATTATTTTTCTTAAAATTTTTTAATACTATCCTCCATTATCTTTTTCTTGGTTCTGATGAGATGTCTGATGCTATTCTGTTTCAGTCTTTGTTGTTTCTTGGTTAGTTTGTTCTCCGATTTTCCTGTATTTTCTCTTTCACTAGTTGATTTTAGGCCTCCTAAAGATTTTAGGCCTTTGGAGCTCTGGTAGCATCATGCCTAAGGCACTTGGCTGCTAACTAGAAGGCTGGCGGTTCAAACCCACCAGCCACTCCTCAGAAGGAAGGTTGGGCAATCTACTTCTGTAGTGATACTGCCTCAGAAACCCAAGGAGGGGTCGCTATGAGTTGGGTCTGACTCGATGGCACATAACAACAACAAAGAAATGTCTTTAAGGTTTTACCTTTCTCCCTTATTTTCTCTCTTTGTTTTCTTTTTTTCTGGGAGATTTCCTCAACTCTCTCTCTTAACACTTCTATTTTTTGTTTTTTTAGTGTTGGTTATATTTCTTATTTCTAAGGGTATTATTCTAAATAGAGGTAGGAAATATCTGAGTTTCAAAGGTCCCGCTATGCAGATTTTCAGCCAGTTTCCTTGACTGCTCCTGACCCCTATCCTCATGCCTCCAAATGTTAAGCCTTTCCTGGGGGAAAAAAAAGTTGGCTGCATATTGGTATTCCATACAGTAGTCATTTTAGATGAGTGGTTCTCAACTGATCCAGTCCTGCACAGTCATAAAATACCCAGCTGTTAACTGAAAGGTTGGCAGTTCAAACCCACTAGCTGCTCTGTGGGAGAAAAAGATGTGCCAGTCTGCTTCTGTAAAGATTATAGCCTTGGATACCCTATGGAGCAATTCTACTCTCTCCTATAGGGTCACTGTGAAGTAGAATCTATTCAACGGCAGTTGGTTTGGGTTTTCTAGGGACATTTGGCATTATCTGGATACATTTTTGGTTCTCACATCCAAGGGGTAGGTGAGAGGATTATGTCTTTAAGTTCTTATAGCCCAAAATGTCAGTAGTTGCTAAATTGAGACTGTAGACTGTAAATTTTTCCTCTTTGAGTCACTATTCTTTCTGATCCTTGTTTTCCACAAGTTAGTGAAGTCATTGTCTACTCTTGTTTTCTTTCTTGTTCTCTATGTCTATATGAGTTACACCTTTTCTATTTCTTTACTACCATTTTAGTGGCCCTTCCAGAGGGAGAGGCGATAATACACGTCTGATCAGTAGACACTTTTGACTAAAAGACGTATTTATTACTAATCTTTCTTGGTTTTGAGATTTACTTATAGGTCATTTGATCTAGAATTTATTTTTTGTATATGAAATAAAATAAAGCTAATTTTTATCCTCCAATAAATGACAGTTGTCTGTGCCCTATTTTTTAAGGGTTTATATCCTTTTCCTAATCCTAAAACGCAACATTTTGTAAGTTTATACCTGGACATAGTGTTTTTACTCTATTCAGTTTCTTATATTTCCTTGTCCGTTTCTATGTGAAATCCACATTGTTTTAATTACACAGCTTTCTAGTTTGTTTTGGTATCTTGTGAGGCAAATTTACCTGCATTCTTTTTCTACCCAAGTATTTTCTCGTTTCCTTTCATCCTAAATGAAGTTTAGAAACGGTTTATAAAATGGAAGCCACTCACTCCTTTTTTAAAAAAGTTCTATTAGGATTTTTATTGAATTTGCAATTACTTGGTGGAAGATTTGGTGTATTTATAATGTTGTGTTCCCAACTAAGAACATGAGGTGTCTTTACAATAAGTCAGGTTATCTTTTATGCACTTCAGGAAATTTTTTTTATGTAGTTCTTAGCTATTTTAAGGAGCTCTGGTGGCTCAGGGCTTAAGCCATTTGACTGCTAACCAGAAGGTTGGTGGTTCAAACCCACCAGCTGCTCTATGGAAGGAAGACGGGGCAATCTACTTCCATAAAGATTTACCACCTCAGAAACCTAGTGAGGGTCACTATGAGCCAAGATCAACTCAATGGCATTGAGTTTGGTTTTTTGGTTACCTGTTTTATGTTTGGGTTATGGTCTTTTCTGCTCTGTTCTTTCCATCAATTCAGTTCTATCTTGGTCTTTCTGTTTTGTCAAAATTTTTGGTTTCCTAATGGCTCCCTTGGGGGAGCTCTGGTAGCATAGTGGCTAAGACACTTGCCTGCTAACCAGACGGCTGGCGGTTCAAACCCACCAGCCACTCCTCGGAAGGAAGGTTGGGCAATCCTACTTCCGTAGTGATACTGCCTCGGAAACCCAAGGAGGGGTCGCTATGAGTCGGGGCCGACTCGACGGCAAACAACAACAACAACAATGGCTCCCTTAAAGGAGCTCTGGTGGTGTAGTGGTTAAGGCATTTGGCTGCTAACCAAAGGGCTGGTGTCAAACCCACCAGCCACTACACAGAAGAAAGACGGGCCAAGCTGCTTCCTTTAAGATTTTCAGCCTTGGAAACCCAGTGGGGTTGCTATGAGTCAGAATTGATGAGATGGCAATGAGTTCTGTTTTGTTTTGTTTTGGGAATGGCTTCCTTACCTATTTGCATTGCTGTTAGGGGTATAGAATATATAGCTATATATATATATGGATATAGTTTCTATTTTTTCTTTTTTTTTCATAGTTAACTATTTCAGGTGAAAGTTTACACAGAAAATTAGAATTCTCATTTAACAATTTTTATACAAGTTATTCTGTGACATTGTTTACAATTTTCACAGTGTGTCAGCCTTAGTTTTTCCTTTATGTTTGTTTTGTTTCCATTGATCTAGCTTCCCTTCCCCTCTTTGGTTTCTCATCTTTGCTTTTGGGTAAATGTTGACCATTTGATCTCATATAGTTGAATGTTTAAGGGACACAACACTCATGAGTAATGTTTAGTTTATCAGCCACTCTATTATTTGGCTGAAAGTTGACTCCCAGGAGTAACCAATGCCAAATTCAAAGGGTCTCTTAGAATGATAGTCTTGGAGGTTCCTTTAGTGTCTATTGGTTGAGTAAGACTGACCTTTTTTAAGAATTGAGTTTTGTTCTACATTTTTCTTTCATTCTAACAAGGACCTTCTGTCATGTCCCTGGTCAAATCAGTCAATAGTGGTAGCCAGACATCATCTGGTATAAGGCTTAGAAGAGGCTGGATATATCTTTTATATTTTTTCTTTTATTTAAATGATATTGTGAGGGGGAAACATAAATGTGTATGAACATTCTGAGATCTAGAACCTAAAGTGTATCATGATTTTTAAAATATTTTTAAATAACGAATTTATTTATTATTAAAGAGTGCCTAAGAGATATATATATACCTATTAATTTTTTTTTACTTTAAATTATAGCTTGAAAATGAACAGTGTGAATTAAAATCTAAAGTGTTAATAATGAACGAAACAATAGAGTCATTAGAGAACAAATTAAAACTCCAAGCTCAGAAACTTAGTTATGTGGCTGGTGACTCATCTCATCAGAAAACAGAGATGAACTCACTTAGGTAAGTTTGCTGAAAGTTTTATTATTTCACTTCTGGGAACATGTTTGTCATTATGTGAGGTTCATATCTGTGGCATTTCAGATTGGGTCTTTGAGCAGTACTTTGCAAAGCTGGCCTTAAGTAGAATCACCTGGGAAGTTTTGAAAAGTATGGATTTAGAGGCTGATCTCTGAAGGTCCTGATTTATTATGTGAATCTAGGTGGATTTTGAGTATCTAAATATTTTTTAAATGTTCATAGATTAATATGATGGCAGAAGTTTGGGTATCTACCTCCTTCAGAAATCCCTGTTAAGAGATACTTCAGATCATTTGTACTTCATAGTGTAAGCTTGCTGAAAATCACGGAATGTTTTGTTACCTATGTCATTTCCCTTCTTTTACATCTTTCAATGAAATGTAAATTCAGCATATTCATCCGTTTTTCTTTTATAACTTTTCTGACTTAACAGACATCCTCTGTCCCTTACCTTTGTCTCTGGGTGAATTTCAGAGATATTTTTTTTCTATTTTCTGCTGCTTCTCTTTTATCCTGGTTTCTTCCTTCTCCTTTGTTATTAAAAGGGTATTTCTATTTGGTATTGTAGTGCAGATGCTATTGCTTTCTTATATTCCCAGATGATTCTTTTGATAATTTGAAGATAAATACAGAGGAATGTTGGAGTAATGGTTTTTACAGACACAACAACTTAACTATGGAAACCTTTTGATTGGGTGCTACAAGTAGATACACTCTTTCTCTTCTTGTGTTGGTCACACAGAATTTACTTTTGTTTCAAACACAAATAACCGAGCTCCAGGATTACAGGTGAGGAGAGACAACTCAGGGATGCCCAAAGTAGCAGGCGGGAAGAGCAGGAGAAAGGGGATTAAAAGCCAGGAAGCCAGAGAGAAGAGCAATCAGTCGAAGGGATTAGGTGAGGAGAGGAACCGCAGACCCGCCCAGAGTAGCAGGCCGGAGGAGCAGGAGAAAGGGGATAAAAGCCAGGAACTCGGACAGTAGAGCAGT
>NW_006921740.1:4814415-4823052 GCF_000298275.1 Orycteropus afer afer
ACAAAAGAGGGGGAGGCCTTCAACGAGATGGATTGACATGGTGGCTGAGATGATGGACTCAAGTATAGCAGGGATTGTGGGGCTGGCGCGGGATAGGGCAGTGTTTCATTCTGCTGTGCATGGGGTCTCTATGAGTCGGAAACAACTCGACGGCACTTAACAACAACAACAACCGAGAATTATTGTTTATTAATTAATTAATTAACAAATAATTATGGGGTCATTACTCTGTGTCACAAGGCTCTGTGCTCCACACTAGAACTTTTTTAAAATATGTAACTTTTTATTGTGATTTGGATGAAAGGTTACAGAGCAATTTTGTTTTCCATTCAACAATCTTACACATTTTGTTTTGTGATATTGATCGCAATCCTTACAATATAACATAACTCTTCCCATTTCCTCCCTGTGTTTACTGTTTCCATTTGTCCTTCTTTCCTGTCCCTTCTTGCCTTCTGAGCTTTATTCCTGGGCAAATGCTGCCACTTTGATCTCCTGTGGTTGAGTATTCTAAGGAGTGTTATTGTTCACTTTATAGGCCTACCAATCGTTTGGATAGAGTTTTGTTATTTCTCTTCTAGGAGCATGTTTGTGGTTATGTAAGGCTATGTAAAAAGGGGTGGGGTCAGGGAGGAGATGTTCAGTCCCAGGCTTGAAGGGTGTAGTCCCAGGAGTTCCATCAGTCTCTATTAGAACCATAAGCCTAATCTTTTCTATGATTTTGAGTTTTATTCCACATTTTTCTGATTCTTTTTTATGATTTTGAGTTTTATTCCACATTTTTCTCCCACTGTATGCAGTACCTCCTATTATGATCCCCTTCAGAGTGGTTAGCAGTCCGTACTAGAGTTATAAAGATGAATATAAGATACACTCTTTCCCTTCAAGGAAGTCATGTCAGTTGTGATGTCTAAGCTGATACATCATAATGTACTGTGCTAAATGCTCTTCCATAGACATGGAGGCATGTACAAGGCAGAGGAACCAAGAGTCTAGCAGTTAGGGGGGTATCACTTTGGAAGTAATGTTTAAATTGGATTTCCAGTGATGTCCAGGAAGTCCTCAAGTGAGGAAGGTTGGTAATGCCACTTTAAGAAGAAGGACTGCCCTATACAGTACCTTAAAGGATCTGATGTGTCTGAAGAATGGTAAGGTAGGTATGGGAAAATAGGCTGTATCTACAGGTTTGAGTCAGGTTATGAAGAACTTTGCATGATAAACAAGCATGTGTGGTTTTTACCTTATAAACATAAAAAGCAAATAGAAAATTTTAACCTTTTAGAATGCTATCTCTGGCAGAAATGTGGAAGATGGGTTTTGAATCTTGAGAAACTAATGCTAAGTAATGCTGTGATTTAGCATTAGTCTCTTAAGACTCAAACAGTGGCAGTGAACTTGGAGAACAGAGACCAGATTTAGGACATGTATTTTACATAAAATGGAAAGGATTGGGTGGCTTATTATATGGGGATGAGCAAGAGATACTGTAATGTATAACTTTATCATAGGCAACTGCATCTTTGGTTAGCGATTAATCAATTTAGAATACAGAAGACTAAGGAAACAAAAGGCCAATGAAGTTAGGTTTTTTTCTGTACTGCTGTTGTTGTTAGGTGTTGTCAAGTCAGTTTCTATGTACAACAGAATGAAACACTCTGGGTCACGCTCCATCCTCACAGTCATTGCCGTGCTTCTGCCTGTCATCTCAGCCACTGTGTCAGTCCATCTTACTGAGGGTCTTCCCTTTTTCGCTGACCCTCTACTTTATTTAGCACAGTACCCTTCTTCAGGCACTGGTCCCTTCTGGTAACATGACCAAAGTATGAGAAAAGTCTGGCCGTTCTTGCTTGTAAGGAGCATTCTAGCTGTACTTCCTGCAAGGCAGATGTGTTCATATTTCTAGCAGTCCAGGGTACATTGACTATTCTTTGCCAACACCAAAATTCAAATACATCAACTCTTCTTCAGCCGCCTTTATTCATTGTCCGGCTCTCACATGCATACGAGGCTATTGAAAGCACCATGGCTTCTTCGGTCAGGAACACCTTAGTCTTCAAAGTGACATCTTTGCTCTAAAACACTTTAAAGAGGTCTTTTGCAGCAAATTTGTCCAATGTGTATGTTATTAGAGTTATTGATTGTTGCTTCCTTGGGCATTGACTATGGATCCAAGTAAAATAAAATCCTTAACAACTTCATTCTTTGCTTTATCATGATGTTGCTTATTGGTCTGATTGTGAGGATTTTTGTTTTCTTTATGTTGAGGTATAATCCATAGTGAAGGCTATAGTTATTGATCTTCATCAGTAAGTGCTTCAAGTCCTCTTCACTTTCAGCAAGCAAGGTCATGTCATCTGTATATCAAAGGTTATTAATGAGTCTTCCTCCCATCCTGATGCCAGATTCTTCTTCGTATAGTCCAGCTGCTCAGATTATTAGCTCAGAATTACTTGTCTGCCCTTTTTCCGTCTGTTTCCAGCAGGATGCATCTGACATTTAGTCCATTGTCTTTTTTCCTTCAGATTATAGCTACAGCTCTCCTTTCCTTTCCTCTAAAGAGAATAGCTTCTTTTGGATCCCCTAGCCTATAGCTCCTTTGGAGTTGTCTTATACAAATTTTCTTTTCTCTTGTGAGTTCAATCTGAGTCTTTTTTGAGTTCAGTTCACTTATCTCACCTAGGAGTTATTTAGTTACAGTTCCCTAGAAGAGAATTGTGAGAATTTTTCTCTCTCTACCCTGTATGATCTGGGGAAATTACATGCTTGCACAATTTTGTTTTGCTTCAGCAGAAAGTATGCCTTACCTTGTCTCTGAGGGAATTGTGTTAATCATATTCTCCTTGTCAGTAAATATGGGTAGAACCATGAGTGCAGGGCATAGGTTCCCAATCCCAAACTGAACCCAGTGCAAACAATAACACCAAGCCCTTTATGGAAGTGAAGCCACATTACTCAAAAACATTGCCACTTTTGAAACAATTAATGGAAATTTTGTTATTCCTTTAATCACATGATGTTCTCATTCCCTTGATGTGAAAACATTTAACAAGCTGCTTTGCAGGAGAAAGATGTAGATTAGGGATATGATTCTTTTCTTGTCCCTGTTAGACCCGTCTTCTCTTTCTCTTCCTAAGTAAACGTTTTCACCAAATTTCAGTGCCAACAAATAGGCTTTTCTGTGACAAGCAGAGTCTCCATTTGCCTATATATAGGGTCTTTTGTCTGTTCCCTTGGAATCAGAATCAGAAGACAAAATATAAAATCCCATTTTTTAATCACTCTTTAAACAAATGACAGTTGTCTCCCTTGAATTGCAGGATTTAATGGACATGACATTTTATGCCAAAATTTAGAACGCCTTAATGCTATAAGGAACTCCTCTCCACCCAGGAAAGATGATCTGTTAGTCCCGAGAACTTGCCAGCCAGCTTCTAGAGTGGTGATCGGCAAACTTTTTCTGGAAAGGGCCATGTGGTCAATATTTGGGGCTATGCAGGCTATTCCATATCTGTCACAACCATTCACCCCTGCCTTTGTAGCATGAAAACAACTACAGGTAAAACATAATGAATGAGTGTGACTAAGTCCCATTGCAACTTTGTGGACACTGAAATTTGAAATTTTGTATAATTTTCATATTAATCTTTTGAAATTTTTTTCAGTTATTTAAACTTTTAAAAACCATTCTTCATTCTGGTGCCTTGAAGAAACAGGCAGAGGGCTCTCATTTGTCTACTGTTGCTTTAGGATAAATTGTTTCCAGTCCTGTTAGGCAACTAACGTTTTTCTGTCAACCCCCCTATAGTAAACAGCCTTAATCCTCACAAGTATTTTATGAGGCTCTAAGCAATTAGATTCCAGTGGCTGAAAATACCTTGACTATTTTTCAGTTCGCCTTAGTCAAAGTCTTATGACGTAATGTCTAAGGCATTTGACTGCTAACCAGAAGGCTAAAGGCTCAAACCCACCAAGACCCGGAAATCTACTTCCACAGAGATACCGCCTTGGAAACCCAGGGAAGGGTCACTGTGAGTCAGAACTAACTTGACGGCAGTGAGTTTGGCTTTTCTTTCATCTTGTTCAAAACCAGAGGATTGTGTTCTTATCCAGGATCAAATAAATGCTTTAGTAGATATTCATGGAAATGCCCTAATTAACTCTAGTTAGAGATTTGTTATGGCACTAGGTACTAGCACTTGTACTAATTTTATCAGTTGATAGGATTTATTTTCAGGAAATCAGATGTAACTGTCTCCCTTGAGAGGTATTATTTGCTAAGGGAATTGATTGATTGGGAGCTCTGGTAGCATAGTGCCTAAGGCACTTGACTGCTAACCAGAAGGCTGGCGGTTCAAACCCATCAGCCACTCCTTGGAAGGAAGATGGAGCAGTTTACTTCCATAGTGATACTGCCTTGGAAGCCCAAGGAGGGGTCGCTATGAGTCAGTTCCGACTCAAAGGCACATAACAACAACAAGGGAATTGGTAACCATTTCCCTTTTTTAAATTTTTATTGTGATTTGGGTATAATTTTACAAAGCAGATTTGTTTTATACTCAATGGTTCATACACATTTCGTTTCATGACACCAATTAGAATCCCCATTCCTTTTCAAATAAGGGGCAAAAAAGGAACCCTGGTGTCACAGTGTTACATGCTTTGCTGCTAACCAAAAGGATGGGCGTTCATACCCACCAGCTGCTTTGCAGGAGAAAAATATGCTGCTCTGCTATTGTTAAGATTACAGCCTGGAAAACCCTAATGGGCAGTTCTAGTCTGTCTTATAAGGTTGCAGTGAGTCAGAAATCAGCTTGATGACGGTGGCTTTTTGACTGGGTTAAAAAGGAAAAGAAAGCTCATAGATTCCCCTAGGATGGTTAGGACTCATCTTCTTGTCATGCCCTAATTTTTATTTATTGATTGATTTTTTTACCAAGAGAAGGAGAGCCAGAGCCCTGAACTAGGACAGCTGGGCTCATGGAGCTGCAGTAAACCACCAGAGATGGAACCAGAGCCACCAGATACACATCATTATCCCCTAGCAAAAGATGAAAAATTTAAAAATAACTCCAGCCCTTTTTCTCTCAGGCTCACAGATGATACTTATCAACACTAATTAATACCCTTTCTCAATTACTGGTGGGGCATAACCATAGACATAGGGGTACCACATTGTTTCTCTTTCCTGTAACTAAAAGAAAGAAAGAAAGAAAAAGTTGCTGTCAGGTCGATTCCGACTCATCGCAACTCAATAGGACAGAGTAGAACTGCTCATAGAGTTTCCAAAGCTGTAATCTTAACAACAGCTGACTGCCACATCAGTCTCCCATGGAGCAGCTGGTGGGTTCAAACTGCTGGCCTTTGCGTTAGCAGCCAAGCACTTAACCATTGTGCCACCAGGGCTCCTCTTTAATAGGCCATTGAAAGGCTAAATTTACCCCTCTTAGATGAAGCTCCAGCTCTGTTTTAGAACTTAGAGCATACATACTTCCGCGTAATGTAATATGACTGAGGAATTTGAGGCTCAGAGACACAGACCTACGTAGTCACAGGACTGATAAATAGAGAGCTAGAACTGTGATTCTGTGTTCATCTCTGTTGCTCTACTCTTTGGTGGTAAGTCATCACTTTGCTGTGTTTATAGCTTTCTTGGTTCTCTAGCGCTGCTGTAACAGAGTATCACAAATAGATGACTTTAACAAACGGATTTATTCTGGCATATGTTTTCCCTTCTGCTTAGAGGACATTGGTCTCCCGGTACTCTGCCTGGAAGGCAATGTGGTATAAGTAAAACAGTTTAGGGGGCTAGAAGTCCGAGTTCATAGTGCCAGCTCTAGGAGCTGGGTGCAGGCCCCTCAACCTTGAGCTTCAGCTCTGCCCCCCGTTCCAGGCCCACTAGACTTAGAAGCTTCTTGTAACTCATGCAGCTGCTGGGTGCTGAGGCTGACAAACCCAGGGTCAGCAACTAGAATGGCACAATCCCAAGATCAGTAGGTACATGGCAGGCCACTAGTTCAAGTCCAGGAACAGTCCCAAAATTGACAGTCCCATGGTTCATGTCCAAGAACTAGAGTTGAAAACTTTGCCAAATACAGGATCCAAAATGTGCCAAAGAACTGGAGAACTTCCTCAAAGCTTCCTCATATATACTGGAAGCAGGCCACACCTCAGGCACAACTAATTAGCTGCTCACAGCAGATACCACCATGGACTTGATTCCAATATCATCATGGGAAATAACTGCATCCAGCTGCCAAGCCACTCAAAACCACAGCTCAGCCAAGTTGACACCAACCATAACTCTCACAATAGCACTTTCAAAGCTAAGAAATTGATTCCTTTTTACTAACACCTTGGTTCTCAAAATTTCCTTTCCAAACTCCATTATAAACAAATAATATGATAGTTCCCCAATTACACTTCCCTATGAACGTTTATGCCTCCATTCTTTAATTCGGAAGACCTTTATCTTAGCAGAAGGAATCCTGGTAGTGCAGTGATTAAATCTCACTAGCTAACCAAAAGGTTGTTGGTTTAAACCCACCAGCCACTTTTCAGTAAAGAGATGTGATGTGCTTCCATAAAGATTTATGGTCTTGGAAACCCTTTGGGGCAGTTCTACTCTGTCCTATAGAGTAACTATGATTTGGAATCAACTCAATGACAGTGGATTTGGTTTTGGCTTTGTTTGTCTTAGCAGCAGTACTTCAGTCAGAAAAGTCATCTCCAAGATCTGCTGTATAATTGCTGTTGTCCCCTTCCCTCTGTAGTGGCATATGAAATGGCAACGCTGTTTTTCAAACTCACTGAAAATCTCCTTTAGGGGTATCTATACTACGTATGAATTAAGATGTTATCCTGTCTTTCTTTATCAGCCCCATCTTCATTAGGAATTTACTTATGCTTTTGAACTTTTGAATTGCTTTTGAACTTAGATATAAAGAAATCTTTACATTTCCATGTAGGATTTCAAGCACTGCCAATCATGCAGTGTTCTTCATTACAAACTCTGTGAGCCATTACATTTTTAAAAGGATTCTTTATATCTTAATGGCATGTGTTTTCCCTTCTGCTTAGAGGGAATTGGTCTCCTGGTACTCTGCCTGGAAGGCGGTGTGGTGTAGAGTAAAACATTGGTATCAGGCTGGACTAGCCTGGATTTGCATACTTTCTTTGCCTTTTACTACCTTTGTAATGTTGGACGAGTTATTATTTGTTCTATGAAACTGGTAATAAATCTAGTCATGGAATTGTTCCAAGAATAAAGTACCAGTCCAATAACTATTAGCTTGCTTTGACATAGTGCCTAAAGCATTTGCTAACCAGAAGGTTGATGTTCAAACCCACCAGCTGTTCTATAGAAGGAAGAGGGGGCAATCTACTTCCGTAAAGACTTAAAAAAAAAAAAAGCCAAATTCACTGCCATCAAGTTGGTTCCAACTCATAGGGACCTGTGCTGGTTACCTAGTGCTTCTGTGACAAGAATATACCACAAATGGAATGGCTTGAACAAACAGGAGTTTATTCTCCTGTTTGGGAGGCTAGAAGTCTGAGTTCAAATTGCCAGGCTCTAGGGGCTGTGTAAAAGCCCCTCGACCTTGGGCTTCAGCTCTGCCTCTTACTCCCAGCCCACTGAAGCTAGAGGCTTTTCTTCACTCAGGCAGCTACTGGTTGCTGAGGCTAACAAGCCCAAGGTTGACAAATAAAATGGCACAGTCCTGATGTTACCAAACCACACGGTAGGCCATTAATTCAAGTCCATTATAAGTCCCAAGGTCAGCAGAGCATGGCAGACTGCTGAACAACACAGCTACATGCAGGGTTCAAGTTTTCCATATGCTAAAGACTATCCCCAAGCCTTCTCCTTATATACAGGAAGCAGACCACATCCCAAAGGCAGCTACTCAGCTGCTTGGGGTAGATCCCACCATGGAGTTGCTTGCTAGTCTTATCATGGGGAATAACTACCACCAGCTTCCCAGCCACTCAACCAGGCCCAGCCAAGTTGACATACAAATTTAACTACCACAGGACCCCTCCCTTGGGTTTCCAAGATAGTATCACTATGGAAGTAGATTGTGCAGTCTTCCTTCCAAGGAGTGGCTGGCAGCTTTGAACTGCCAGCCTTCTGGTTAGCAGTCAGATAGATGCCTTAGGCACTACACCATTACCACCTGGGAAACACGGTGGGGGTTGCTGTGAGTCAGAATCAATTCAATGGCATTGAATTTTGTTTTTGGTTTTTCAAGAATAGCTGAATACAGTGCAGCCATCTTGTCCTGTCGGATAATCTTGTAAAGTATAATTGCTTGAACCTAGCTAGTGTCCTTCTGAGAATGTTTGGTTGAACAGTTCTAAAGAATAGAAAGAGAAGCTAAGCCTCAATTTCCTTCCTACTTACTGGTCATCATTCACTTGCTGTTAGAACAATCACAGTCATGTCTTTTGTCTTTTAGAATACTGCAGTATTACAGTAAAACTCTTCCATTTGTATGGAGATGTCTCATCTTGGTATTGGTTTCATAATCCAGACTTTCTCCCCAGCTCTGGTAGCATAGTGGCTAAAGCACTTGACCGCTAACCAGAAGGCTGGCGGTTCAAACCCACCAGCCACTCCTCGGAAGGAAGGTTGGGCAA